>NC_088647.1:792084-1067084 GCF_964019385.1 Sycon ciliatum | reverse complement strand
TGCCATTATGGTCCTAAGTCTGAACATACGACATCATGAGTATTGGCAGGGCAAGAGAGTGTGACCATCATAAACGTTGACCACACAATCCACCAGAATACTGTCTCTAGATTATCCAAAGAATTGTCAAAGAGGGAAGGTAGCACTGAGACTTGGGGTACTTGATGTCCAAGGGAGTGAAGCTGCAGTCTACTGCCATATGGGTCTGAAATGGTAGGATTTCACAACACATGATCAGTCTAGTCACATTCTGCCTATTACCGGCATGCGACAGCTAACTGTCATGTTTAGGTCACGGCTAAGTTTCTACACCACCCTGCTTTGCATACAAATCTCTAGTGCCTGTGAACCAAGGAGTCATTGCGGACCGGGAGAAGGTAGGCAATATACTTGTAGGCAGCATCCACGAACACCATTGCTCTCTGAAACAATGCAGCATGCATGCACAAGGAATATCCATTACCCCACCGTTGCCCCCTGCCAGGCTATCCCTCACATAGCCATTTCCATTATTCACAGCATACTTACGTTAGGCTGGAAAAGATCTGGGTGCATACCGTGTGCCAAGTGGAGGGCAAACATGAGTCGGTCAGCCTGGAAGAGCACGTGATAAACAGAGAAAAGGGTGAGTCAGAATCGCAACATGCCAGTGAGTGACACAGTGACTAGCCAGGACACATTGCAGAGCAACACATCGAGTGACAGGCTATAGAGGGGCAATTTGGCAAAGCGACACATGATCAACAATCTGCAAAATTTCAACCAGTCAGTGACAAAGTGACTAGCCATGGAATCACACTTTGCAGAGCAACATATTGAGTGACAGGCTATAGAAGGGCAGTTTGGTGAACGACACGCGATCCCTTACCTTGAACAGTGATCTGCAGACATATTCATACACTAGCATCTGAAGTGTATTGGACAGTGTCTTGATACGGACCTCAGTCACTGATCCATCCTTTTACGCACACAAAAGACACACACACACACACACACACACACACACACATATCAACCCACACACCAACATACACACAAACAGTAGAGGTCAAACATTGCGGCCCAAATACAGTGGGTTTAAAGGGTTTGCACGCTGCAGGCAAGATCACCACATGGATGCTACCTGGCAATGTTTTTACTTTGCAAACATAATCAATATAGTGTATGAAAACCCGGCATGTTGACATACAGTTGCAAGGTATCGTCACTCAGGGGCGTCGGAAGGTATTTTAGTATGGTATGGTCAGCCATCTGAAGTACAATATACTCGTGGGGAGGGGTGCCTGAGCTGACAATTTTGGAAATTTCAGATCAGTGTATTTCATTGATTCACGTGGTACCTGGGACAAAAAGTGGTACGGTCAACACCGTAGTGACCGTCCGGCACCCCTGTCACTCAGTGTGTTGATGGTGTCATTATACCCTTCATTCATAGTCTATTTTTTACTAGAGAACATACTCACTTCAGCATAGTGAGAATCGATTACTTACCGATTTCGTGCTAAGAGTACGCTCAAAGAGCCGGAGAAAAGAGGCCAGGCTGAATCGGTACATGTTGTTCAGCTTGTACAAGTCACTGATCACAAAGAACAGGGTGCTAGCCATCTTGGCAAGCGGCAGGAATGCATCTCTTTCCTGTGGGCAACAGCAAGAGCACACAAAAGCTGGTTGAAGATCGTCCGGAGAGCTATCATAATCGATTTGCGACTACATACACAACGTCTTCACATGTGAGCACATGACTGAAAGAAGAGATTTCAACACGTACTACAAAGCACAGCGCGGGTGCCACAATAAAATGGTTGATATACAAGTAGCAATGGAATAGCTGTGAACACTCCTTGATGAGATACAGATGCCGAGTGTACCTGGTACAACCATGACTGTGACTTATCACCAAGCACAACAAGTATTTGTTTTCCCCGGCATCAAACATTCAAACATTCATACATGGATGTGGCAAATGGGATTTAGGCCTTTGACCCCTGGTTGGTGGATCTGATCTATCCACCCCCACCGTTTAGGAGACGTATCTTACGCCTGATAATGGGGTGGTGGCGTCCCACGGAAGCGGAAAGGTGTTGCTTGACTCGCTCTATACGTGAACCCGTACAATTCGTTTTCAAAACATTCAAAACTGACTCATGGTCCATCACTTACCTGATCCAGTGAGACCTGTATACGGCTGGACTCCTTGAGAGCCTCTTGGATAACCGTGCTATTCGCCTTGGTCTTGTTGAGGGAGTCAAGCAATGCATGATTCTCCAGGATGTTGCCCTCGGCAGTCGCAAGTTCCTATAGAGGTCATAAAGCATTGGGTAACACCAGCTGAACACCACTAAAGAAGCTCTGAATTGACCAGGGCATACGCAAGCTTACAACATCTGCATCCATCACTAAGTTGTTACTAAGGATTGGTTCCTCGCTAGTTTAGAAAACATCTTAGATGCATTCATCATAGACTAGGAGCTGAGGCATCATTTAGGATCCACAGCAAGAAGGCAGCAATGCCTGTACCTATGTACCTATGTACCTATGTACCTCTGTACCTCTGTACCTATGTACCTATGTACCTATGGTGAAGTAACATAAAGATAATATAACATAACACAGCGGTGGACGCAGCAGTTGCAGAATTCGAAGGAAGGGAACTCACCTGCAAGAGAGATTCTTCCAGGTCTGCTAGCTGAACCTTCTTCTCTTCCTCAGCCTGAAGGAGGCTGCTCTTTTTCTCCTCCAATTCCGGCTTTTCACTTTGCAGTGTCAGAGCCAAGAGCTGAAAATATACAGAAGCACGGAGTTATCCTATTTTGATCAGTAAAAGCAGTGCTCCCATTGCTGGAGTCGACATCAAACGATCATCTCACATGACACCGAAGCCGAAGGAGAGAGTGAGAGAGAGAGAGAGGGGGGGGGGGGGGGTGATAGATATACAATAGAGGGCACATAGAGATAGGCCAGCAACAAGGGATCCCATCATTTCAAACAGACTATAATTATATCTGTCATCGATACAGATTGACACATCACAAGCATATACTGCCACAGACCTGTCCTGTAAGGCCAGCACGTGTGGTAGTGAAGTTGACTTCTGTCACTATTGAACCAGAGTCAGCTGAAATTACTGGTGAAGGGTTGCGGGTGGTCAGAAACAGACTGCACACAACACACAAATACAGGACAAGTAAAAAAAATAGGGACTAGAAATGTCCAATAGGCTTCATAAAAACTGAAGTAAATCAATAACAGAACTGCGGCCAAAATCAGTTCTTTTGCATCTATCTCGTAGAATGTGCTGTATTTATTTCCAGCACATGTGCAAATACAACAGAAATGTTCCAGGCTGTCCAGGATGTCCAGGCAGTTCACACCTTTACTTCTGGGTATATAAACCAGCATCCACTCAATCTGCGGACATAACTGTTTCGTCCTCTGTGGACTCCTCAGCGCAGCACAGAGAAAATGAGGTCGAACCTGATAGAAATGAAAATAAAATTTCCAAAGCCAGACTTAAACCAGGCCCGAACGTACCAGCACCCAGATTTATCTAATTATGTTGTCTGATGATCGCCTCATGCCTGAAACTCAGAGTTGCAACGAATTTTCCTCTACTTCTTGCAAGTGCAAGTACCAGTAAAAAGTCACTTGGCATTGCGCCAGGTGGAAGTGATTGATCATATGTGTTGATACATGTAATGCGCATATTCCCAAATATGGTGGATAGCTGCACACTACTTTGCCTAACTGGCCATGTAAATTATGATAAGTGTCCTGTAGACTGGGGGATTGTCTTACCGGAAATCCTCGTTGTAGTCCACTGATTTCTCACCAATGAGAATGACAGAGCGAGGGCCTGGAACAAGCAATTACATTCAACAACAGGAAAAACAGACTCTCATCTCTTGTGTATGTAGGAGCAGAATGCCTAGAATCGCAGTGAACAACTAAAGACTGGTGGAATCGTCACCTAACAACTCTTTCGTGGGATCATATTTGTCCAAGGAAACAACTGAACATACAGACTACACAGAGATATCCGATCCTCACACCACACTGGGTCTAGACTAACCTTGCGTGGAGAACTCCTTTCTCAGTAGTGGATACAACATGGGTTCAACGGAGTCCACCTCTTGAATGATGAGTGTCTTGCCAAATCTCACAGCCAGTTCTAAGGAGGTTGTGAAGTTGGAATCCTGGAAACAGAACACAATGGAGTAAAGCACACACAACGTGATCCCATTGGTCCCCTTGGCCGCTCCTGCCATCGCACATCACCACAATGGCAAGGACAATTCCGCTTGGGTTGTAAGTAGTGGTCAAGTATGTTGTAATTTCCTCGGGGTGAACAGGTACAAAAATTACAATTGTACGCACAGGCATGCATGGCACTACAAACACACAACCCTTTCAACTGACAGAGCTGCACTTGCACAAGTTTGCTCATGCACACATACACACACACACACACACGCGCGCGCGCGCGCCGAATATGTCTATAGTCATCGAAAGGAAGTGATGGTGAAAGGTTTTTGGTCCAGACCACAGCAGATGACCAAGGCCATATATAATTCCTTGTACATCTTTATACATATAGAACATCTGATGATCGCTTAGTGTGTGAAACTCAGAGTTAAAACACTTTTTTCTGTCCAACATCTACACATGGATAGTAGGTAGTTAGCAGTATCAGCATACCTGTTGATTGACGACTTCCAGTCTCATCTCCTTCAAGTTCGTTTTCAGCCATTCCGTCGCTTGCTGCGATGGATCCACCAAGAACGGAACTTGCCGACCCTGAAGAAGAGTGTCACAAGGATTAGTTCAACTTGTGTAAATAGCTGAGTGGAATCTGATAGTTGACGCTTGTATGTCAGTACAAACACCCTGATATCGTCGAGCCCCCTGCCAAGCGAAAGTTTCGTTTCAAGGGCATTGCAGTTTGGAGTAATCTGAATCTAGCTGAAGTAAGGTAGGCGCAGGCAAAATCATACCCCGGGACTCTGGTTGACATAGCATAGGAGAGATAAGTGGTTATCCGTGTACACTATAGCACGAGTATGTGCACAGCTTACAATTAATTCGTACAGTGTACTATTTATGTGTATACTCATTACGTGTGATGACGTAGCCATGCTACACTATGTGGCTAGCTGCCGTTCTGTGCCTATTGGCTGTAGTGCTAACAAAGAGAGAAGATTCCTACCTGCAGTATCACCAGAGCATTCTCAATGCTCAAGCCGTCCGATGGCAGACCCTCCGCTTTCCACTTGAGCTGCTCGCTCTCCGTGCTCAGGAAACGACAGAAGTCGAAACCACCCGACACGTTCAGCTTGTCACACCATTCCTGAAGCTTTCTCTGCCGTACATCCTCCGGTGCTCCACTCAGATACACGATGAAGCTGGAAGCCAGTAGAGTGTACTTGGGCAGCATGGACAGCTCGGAGGAGAGGTGGTTGACCTGATGAAAAGTTAATAGAACACATGACACGCTGCATGTTACTTACAGCGACATTTCATTTCACATTCTTGAGAGTATGGCTGTACATCAGCAACACGTGTATGAGAAGAAAGTATCAGCTCTTTGTTGGGTTTCAAAAGCAGACCGGGAAATTCATGAATTGGTGTGAAAAGTTAAAGCTATGGATCACTTTAATACATTTTAGCTGTCTGAGGACCACATGGGAAGGATTGGTTTCCAACCTACACATTTCAGTACGCTCATACCTCGGTTATCCGGACCCCGAACTTAAGAGGCACTTCGGTCTACCGGGCACCCTTTGGGAGAGTTTCAATGGATGTTACTACTCATTGTCACTTTTTATGAAAATAGTGACGTGGTGATATGCCATAGCTATGGCCTTTCCCCATCACTGCATGTATGTGATTTGGAGTTAGGGACATTTCATAGTCATGGGCAGTACCCGCAGTACAAGATACGAGTATACTTTCCTTTCTTCTGTAACCAAAGCTTGGTAGCACACATGGCAAATTGGGCATTAGTGGTTGCTCACCAGGCGTGTAGACTGCAAGAGGCACGTGCACCCCCCCCCCCCCAATTTTCCACCTGGGTTCAGCATGCACATAATGACCATGATGACATGCAACAGCCATCCTAGGCTACACGTATGATACAGCTGCCGTGCACCCCCCCCCCCTTCCTAAGAAGGGAACCAGCCAGCTACTCCCCTGCTCCTGATCTTACAAACACCCGTGACCCCTACCTGCTCTGACCAACGTCCATGCTCTCCTTCTAGCTTTCCTAGCAACATCTCCGCTCTATCAATGGTTTCCTTCGCAGCATCAACTTCAATCTTCAGTCGAGTGGCTTCAGTTGTCCTCTTCTCAAATCTAAAAAAACAAACAAGAAAAAGGATCAAACTCGGATGGAGAGCCAAGGATCAATTTATAGAAAAAAGGACCATATAGCGGAACTTGTAGCTCCTTGGTCCTTTTTCTTTCCTATAAAAACGATCAAACTTAGCCATTGTGATTCCATTATCTAAAAAGCGATTAGTGATGAGTTTGACAAAGCTGCAAAAGTAGAGCCTTCAACAAGTTGTATTCTTCATGCGATACGCCACTTTGAAAATACCGGCAAGTCATGTATAAAACCCGCGGCTTATATGACTTTTTGGGGGAATTTTGCAGGCTTCTATATGAGACATGCTTCTATACAAGACAGGTATTTCTATGTATGTCAACACTAAAACCAGGCTTATGTGCCGACAATGTATCTTGTAATCAGGCTTCTATTCAAAACAGGCTTCTAAATGAGACAGGCTTTAATACCAGGCAGTTCGATATGTTGGCTGATAACCCTGACCGCAATCCTTATCCTCACCCTACAATCCCTGAAATCCCTGATCACACATCTGCTGCGCACATCTGCTATGCCTGGGACTTGTGCTATGCTCAATTCTTTTGTGTGTGAGCACAACACCTGGGCATTAGACATGTCAGTACGAATGCCACAAGAGGTACAACGTCCGCACTTACTTGTGTTTCAAGCCAGCAACAGTCTGATCGACTTGATCCAAAGCTGCACTGACTTTCTCGAGACGACGCTGTGACTTGTCCAAGTTTCTACAAAACACCAAGAGTGAAGCGAATTTCAATTCATTAAACCCGTCATTGTCATTGGTATAGGCGAAATTTTGACTAAGTTTGCCTGCGGTTGAACAGGCCACAGAAACACATCAGGAAGTATAACATCTGAAGTTTAAGGGCAGTTTCGACCAAAATCATTCGTTTCAGCTTTCAACCCCTTACAAAACAAGCCATTATTCGCTTACAGGAGCAGATGGCAGATCCTGTAGCCTCATGGTTTAAGCGGCACTCTTCTTCCTTCGAGATAAATGAGGACTGATTGGTCAGAATGGATGGCATATGATCAGGTCAGGATTCAACAGGGCATGCATGCGGTGTGCTTAAACAAATCTCCCCGTATATGGACAATGTTTTACTTCTGCAAGTGTGCTTGCTCTGTTTCCAGCGGTTCGATCTTCTCCAACACAATCGAGTACTGGACATTGGCCTTGACCCAGGCAGCTAGAGGACCAGCAGCTTGACTTGCACGCATTGCAGTCTGAAAACAATACAGTAACACAAACACAGAAAGCATAGAACCTGGTTGAATTGCCTGCATATTGTGATAGAACATCAGGCTCTCTAAGAGCACGTGTTTGAGCTGGCAAGCTCCATCCCACCACTCTGCAAACCCTGAACACTGGTTTCACGTATTCATTAGTTAAAGGGGAAGTTAAGGCAAAAATTGAAATTTCACCAGTTGTAGTCTTCGGGGTGCTGAGTCGAATGGTCTTGGTCCGAGAAAGCTGAGACGCTCCCTTCCTACTTGAATCCCAATCGAACTCGCGCACTTCCACCGAAACTGGGTGACTGCGCCCTACGAGATGGGGATTTGTATGCAAAATGTCACTAAAAGCGCCATTTCGTTCTTATAAAAGCACGGATGACCGCGATTGGCCCATATGTTGTAGTCTTTTGGACGCTGAGTCGACTGGTTTTGGTCCGAAAAGGCTGCAATGCAGCGTTCCTCCTTTATTCCCAATCGAACATGGTTGAAGAAGCGGTCACGTGCTCCTGGGTGCCAAAATCACCTGGTCACCACGCCAGCAGGCGACAACTTTCACACCAAGGTTCAACTCGAGTGACAGGACTGCACCCAAAAAAGGTCAAAACAGGCTGTAAGTTGTACCCTGCAGGCACGGTGACCAGGTGACTGGTGTACGCAGGAGCACGTGACCGCTTGTTCAACCATGTTCGATTGGGAATTAGGGGCGAACGCTGCATCGCAGCCTTTTCGGACCAAAACCAGTCGACTCAGCGTCCAAAAGACTACAACATATGGGCCAATCGCGGTCATCCGTGCTTTTATAAGAACGAAATGGCGCTTTTAGTGACATTTTGCATACAAATCCCCATCTCGTAGGGCGCAGTCACCCAGTTTCGGTGGAAGTGCGCGAGTTCGATTGGGATTCAAGTAGGAAGGGAGCGTCTCAGCTTTCTCGGACCAAGACCATTCGACTCAGCACCCCGAAGACTACAACTGGTGAAATTTTAATTTTTGCCTTAACTTCCCCTGGTAGTTGGTCTCATGTCTATTTCCTTTTTTTTTTATGAAAGTGCACATGCCTACATAGAATGGAAGAGAACAACAACAACAACAACAACAACAACAACAACAACAACAACAACAACGACAACAACAACAACAACAACAACAACAACAACAACAACAACAACAACAACAACAACAACAACAACAACAACAACAACAACAACAACAACAACAACAACAGGAAAGAACACAGTGGACTGAAAAGGTCGTGTAAGTGCAATAAAAGCTGCACAGGTAAGGTGAAGTGCGCTCCCCAACCAATGATCTCAGAATCAAGACGCCCACCACTCACCATGGGGAGAGAAGAGAGATTGTGCGGGTGAGAGAGAGAGAAAGCCGATTGGAAAAAAAACATTTTGTCAATCTTGCCATCATCTCTATAAGAGTGATTCTCAGATACCAGGGGTGTCACGCACGGTACGACCAGTATGACCATGCTTGTACCACTTTCTGTCCAGAATGGTCCGCCCAGAGCGCCTGTAGAGCGCTGAAACGTGGCGTGCCGGACGAAAAATTGGACTTTTTCTTCCCGGGGGACCCCCCCCCCCCGACCCTCGGTCGTACCACTCTCCAACGCCCTGTGACACCCCTGGATACTTTATAGATTGGAAGGATCACAATTTACTTCATTACAGCGCGTGGAATTTCAAGTAGAACTAGTTCGGACTATGTTGCACCCACCTTGGTTTCAAATGATTTGGCAGAGCGGGAAAGTATCTCGCTGACATTGTCGCGGATTTCCGGAGATATGCTGCGTGCGTCAAACTGTGCGATCTCGTCACGAATACCACGCTTTCCGAGGAAACTGTAGCAAACACACAGTACAGAAGCACATATGAGCCAAAGTTAGTATTGGCGTGAGCAGGAGTGAAAGTTTCTAGTTGTTTACAGTAGGATATAAAAATCAGAGAAGGGAGACACAAAGCATCATTCAATGTATAAGGGATGATCACATTTATCAGGAAAGAGTTGCAGTTCAAAAGTAAAACGAATCGGCTTCCTGATTGCCACACTGGCAACAACGCCATGCAGTTGTGATTTCATTCACATAGTACCTTTTCATGCTGTTCCAGGATGTGTCGAAGACACCCATCAGACGCAGTACACCTTCCAGGATATCTCTGACTGTCTCCGGTGGCGCTCGCAGAGACCTGACCTCCGTCAGTGATTCCGGCTTGATGTTGCCTACAGCTCGTTTTGCTTCCTGTTTTCCAGTATAATGACAGAATAGTTAACAGTGTATGGTTTAAGAAACAGCATGCTAGAACACTTGGACACAGCACAAACTTCAGGTTCTACAACAGCACTGTTTTTGATAAAAGTCTCATAGTCATAAGTTTGTCTCCGAAGAAGCTTTTTGAACAGCATGCTCTTCATCATAAAATCCATTCGTTCTAGCACCATATAATTCCATGCTGTGCGTTAATCATTCCCTCACCATTCCTGGCATTGACTGCAAAAGAACGGATTGCTAACCTGCAGTAGCTCTTTCAAACAAAAATGTGTCATATGTGCCTAGTCTAGAGTGTACTATGTTTGCCTTGTCCGGCAAGCACGTTATAATGCAGCTATGGGCTTTGTTTTGTTAGTCTTGTTTCCTGAGGCGATGAGGTAACGAGTATTTGAGTAGTACTGTCTGCATACCTTTATTAGTGGTTCCACTTCACTCAGCTCAACTTCAATGGCCTTCTTTCGTTTCTCCAGCTTACTCGCCTCCTCACTTTGGCGGCCTTTGAGGACTTCCATCTCTTGCTTCTGGTCACTAGCTTTCTACACACACAAACAATGGAAAGGGGACCAAGGATGGCCAATGTCAAACTAGCATAATCCATGTACACCCCTGACACCCATCGGGATGGCAGTCAGAGTGGTGGTTTGAATTCCCGAGTGTTGAATTACTCTTTTCAGTGGTTCCTGGTAGATTGAGGTGAATGCCGGGAAGCCAAGAAACTTCAAAATCCCCAGACACAGTGGAGTCAGAAACCAAGAACAGAAAATAGAGGAGCATTCTGCATAAGAGTAAGTTCAAAGTGTAATACCAAAATTCTATCTTTCTATCTTGGGGGAGGAGATTGGGGAGAATGAAATATGGTTCATGAGTGATTCTTCTTTCCGGACATCTTATGGAAATAAATACAAGCATAGTAAGAGCATGTACCTGTCCAAAGTGTGAAGGCTTTCCCAACGGCATTCTCCCCACAATGCAAAACCCCAGCTTTCAGCACTTCAATAGTCCCCTTCTAGGTACCTTTTCTTTTTCTTTTCTTTCTATTTCTATTTCTTTACGTTCCTCAGCCGTGGTTGGCTTTCACCCCCTTCCCTTTGGTTGGCAACTCCATGCTATGGGATATGGCATGAATAGATAAATAAGAACATTCCGGAATGTCGATTAAATGAAGGGTATAGGGATAACATATGGTGCTATTCAAGGAACACAGACTGACCTCCATTGCAGCCGTGATGGCTTTGAGTGCTTGATCAGCTTCCTCCTGTTTCTCAGCTAGCAGTGCACTCTGCACTCCTGCTTTCTCCTTCAGTCCAGCCACGTGCTCTGCAGCCTCATTCAGCTTAGATACACCAGCCTGTAACAGACAGTGAGAACGGTATGAATAGGACAGATCTGCATGGATACACTAGCCTGGAATGGAGAGGGAGAACAATAGGACAGATCTGCAGGACATCTGTGCTTGGCCACCCCATCACTACGATGTAGTGAAACCATGTGCTGGTTTCTGGGCTCCTTTCATTCGTGGGTCATGAATGCTGACTGCATGATCCATACATTTCATCACAATTTTGCTACCTCTCTCTGCCTGCTCTTTTCATTCCATGCATGGATAGCGTTTTTAGATTAGTAAGCCTGGCTAATTTCTATGCTCCAACATCTAGACCAGCATACAAAGTTCCTCATGTATACCAAACTGATGATTGAAGTCATCTTAAAGGTAGTTGGCTACTTGACATGCATTCACAGTGACGTGAACGTTACGGTGAAGTGCAGATTATAGATAGCAAAATGGATGAGCGTAAACACACACTCATGTCAATTTCACTAACCTGCAGATGTGACTGCTTCTGCTGGATACCCTCTCTTTTCTTTGTGTACACGTCACGATACGTGTGCATAAGCGACATATACTGTCGTGAGCTGGTGCTGTTCTTCATGGAGGTACAGGAGTCGTGGATCATCTTGAAACCATTGATAAGATCCATACCACCTGGTAGTGTCTTTTCAGTGACTTCCGCAACACCTGCATGTACATGCAGTGCAAACAACAAAGCTCATTATGTATGTACAGATGTCACGCTTAGTCTAAGTGCGGTATTTGCCGGAGTATAATGCGCACCCCCCCCCCCCCCCCCCCACACCCTTTTCGAGCAACGTTTTGGCAATTCACGGTTTATCCGAAGTAAAATGCGCAGCCTATTTGAGAACATTGTCGATCATAAAGACGGTACTACGAGCTTGTACATGTATACTGCTATCGATGGGGACTCGTACTGTTCATGCATTAGGAGTGAAGCTGGCAGTAGACACTAGAAATGCACAGATACGGATTATGACGGTCAGAGGTGGCAAACTTCGAAACAGTTTTTAAAATGCATTGCACTACTTTTCCAAGGGCAGGCATTTTCATCTTTAATAGGAGCATAGTGCACACCTGCATTGAGGCCTGAAATAGTACATCTAAAGTGCTCACTGTACTCCGGAAAACACGGTAGGCATATATAGGAGCCATTCCTCGTGAAATGCTCAAATGATTGAAGGCCAAAACTGTTCGTCATTGCATGACCCGAGCTACTATCAGCATGCATGATATGTGTGGGTTTGTACAGCAGTGACGCTTGCTCGGCCTTGTGCCTGTGCCAAATCCTCGAGAGCATTTGTGCCGAAATCCAGCAGAGATAATTGTGATGAAGTGGTGTACGCTTCTCCTTCGCTGAATATTAGAAATGAACGAGAAGCATTGTTCTTTCAATATGGCTGTCCGCAGCCTTTCCTGCACTAGTGTGGAAAGATGTGAGGTGTGAGAAGGAACACTAGAAGCAGTGTATGGCATGGCTACTGATCATCGGACCTACCTGGTGCCAGTAACATCTTAGGCACACGTAGCATGCTATCATCACTCCAGCATTCCATTGCTTGGTATGCGCAGCGCGTGTACATTGCCGGGTTGGCTTCACACACAGCTACAAAGTCCGATGCAGAGCTGTCCAGTATGAGAACAATGTGAAGCTTGGTCTTGACTCGTTGTGCAAAGTAGGACAGTAGTGGACCTATGGCAAAGAGTAGAAGTTCAGAACGAGATATTCGCATGATTGGCCCTATTTGTGTGTACGCAGTGTCTTGTCCCTCTCTCCCCCCCCCCCCCCCTCCTCCTCCCTCCCCCCCCCCTCCTCCCCCCTTGCCCCATCCATCACCTTCTCCACCTCAAACCCCAGGTCAACAATAACATCTCTCTACATTCAATGAAGATCCAGCAATCGCCAAGGTGTGTGTATTCAATAAATCTGGATTGTCACCTAAACGTGGCCAATCTAAAAATCTACTTTGTGCACAAGTGGCTATACCTCTGAATCCATCATCTGCAGCCTTCTCCCTCAGTGGCCCAAGCAGATGGTCCAACTCTTCAGCCGCATAGAGTCCCGGCACTTCACCGGCGCTCAGCAAGCTGTTGAGAAGCTGTATGAACGATGGCTCCACAAAATGATGATCGTCCATCAACAGTACCACGTCTTCTCCGTCGATACCAGCAATCTGCATGGCCTGTAGGAATATGCAGGGGAATATGTCTATGATATTATACGGTGGCTGGATGGAAACAGGACCAGCCACTGGTACAAACATGCGGCTTTGTACAAATATCCATGGGCTTGTTGTGCATGCAAGTTGTTATAATATATTTCTACTTCACACTTTGCTATCACAGTACATGTCTGTATGGCGTATTGTGCACGCTCAGTTTCGATCATCAATAGTTTTTTCACCTAAGATTCTGATGTCGCTGCTAGAGGATGTAAGGTTGCAACATAGAGTTATGTCTGTTAGCCTGTAAGGTGACATGACATGCATTTCAATGCCATTATGCTGATGTTATGGAGTGTATCCAAAAGAATGGCAAGGCATTTCGCAACATGTAAAAATCAGCACAACTCCAGTTAACAGCTGAGTTAGCACAGAGTGATCCCACGTAGCATCTACACATTTGTGTTCTCTTTCCCTGGTTGAGTTTCATATTTTCCTGGCGAGATGGATTATTGTTGTAACTCTGAAATTCGACTTCAATTCGCATTTCCTGCAATCACTTGACAACGTGACAAACACGATACTCAGGGTTGAAACAGAGCTCTCCATTTCTCCACTGATTGTCTACATGGAAAATCTCTGCATCAGGGCATGGAGCATTCTTCGAGTTGTGGATCACCCTATTGTAAGTCAACAAATATTCGGCGTGTATTTATATTTTCGGCCTGGTCATGTTTGGCCGAAAATTTGTTACGGCCGAGAATTTGTTTTGCAAGGTTCAGTGTGACAGTGTATACAGGCGGCAGCTATAGTACAGTCCGAAAATTTGATACGCCGAAATGAGTTTTTGCCCTCGGAGGCCGAAATTAGAATGGGCCGAAAATTTACAGACTTCCAGTACTTTACTATATCACACCTAGCATATACGTACAGCTTTCAAGTCGGCATGGAACTGCTTCAGGTGATAACTGCGTGATATCTTTGGGCTGATGACGGTGATCCGTTGCATGTGAGCCACCAGCTCCACGGCGGTATGACGACCCACACCCGAACGGCCAGCAAGCAGAAGTGAGCCACTCGGCGCCGTCAGGATGCGATTGACACGACAGATGTAGTCGAGCACTTCCGTGAAGACGAGAATGTTTACATCGCGGTTCTCACGACCTGGATTAGGAACAAGGCAGCAAAGAAATCAGACAGAGATTATGTAATTACCAGTCAAAGTTACAAGATATTCATTAGTGGCGAAAGTCAAAAACTGACAAAAAGACAAAAAATTCTCAAGATGCACAATCTGCACTGCAGTCACTTCAAAACACAGAAAGTCCTACATCACCAAAGCAAGCAGTCTCTTTGCTGCTAATTCTATAATCTCAACTAAAAGGAGATATGCTTTGTTCCTTGGTGACACCCTGCATCAGAAAACACTTTGGTAGATGTTCAGGGTAGTGTTGCCTTAAAATCAACCTAACCCACAGGATCAGTCACCTGTACTTTGCTATAAGCAAACATATCATGAGGACATGGGTTGTATCACCCGCTAAAGACCCTAGATACACTACAATGAGGTATGGCCAACAAATCGGGCCAGTTACCTGAGCACAAATGCACAAACCAACCCATAGTGGCCAAGTCGGGTGGCCAGACAGTCATTCAGGATGGTATTATGAGCAACGTTGGGTGAAGGCCAAGCTTACTGTAGCTAAGTAGTCCTTTCTTGATGACTTCTGATAGGTCGTTTTCTGACAAGCGACCAAGCTGTGCTCCATGGTCGGTGCGATTGCCAGTGCTTCCCCAGCTAACATAGAACAACTCTCCACAGCTGAGCTGCAGCTTCTTCGAGTCCACACCCCAGTCTGACTGGAGCACTGAGTTGAGCATAGTGTCAAACTCCTGCTGGTGCTCAGCTACCAGACGATCACGGAAATGACGGCATGCCTCGTAAGCCCAGACCTGTAAGCAGTGACAGGTGAAGTAGACAACATGTTAGTATAATTCATTGCTTTCAAAGTCAGTCCACACCCTTGGCTCATCAAACCAAAGAGCTACCACAGCACATCTCACCTGCAGGACATGTTCCTTGCCATCGTCTAGTGAAAGATCATAGCGTAGCAATGCCAGTGTCCATGATGTCAGATCACGCGGCGTGAAGATGTAGTGAGCGTGGGTGTCCACGGTGAAGCGTGACTTGAGTTTCGTGTACATGCCGACCATAGATGTGGCTAGGACCAGCATACTTCGAGCAGCTCCCCATACACTGTGTGTGGGTAACTGCTGGGATATAACCGCTGATAGGTAGGAACTATACACTACTTCTAGCTGATCAGATGATGGGTAGCTGTATACAAACGACAAGCAGACAGGAAACTTCTGAAGTCCAAGACGAGTGAAACGTGTATCCTTATTGGATGAACAAGAAAACAATCAGCTCTTTCAAAGCATAGCAATTGCAAACGCAAGCTTAGTTCTAGGTTGATGCACATGACACCGACTGCTTACTTTAGATAGAAGTTTATCTCTGACACTAACGTGTAAAAGGAATATCATTCCTGTGTGCGTGGCCACATTGATATACAACTATTCATAAGCTGAACCCAATTGTGTGTATATGGTGTGCATAATGTGTGTATAGTGAGTGGAAGAGCATGCTGACTCACTTGATGCAGGCAATGCGAACGATAGACGTGAATCGCGTGGTAAGCAAATGCCGTCCCATACTGCTACCGGGGTTCATACTGGCCACTAGCTGCACACCCTCCAAGCCAACCCACTCCAACTGATCATCATAGAAACCTTCGTAGGTCACAACCTGAACAAGAATGATCAAACAACAGGACACATTGCCAGAGACATGAGACCAATCTGGAAAGAACACTACAGAGGTTGAGCAGACCTGGCATAGGCTGTGCTTTAGCAAGAATACATGACAGGCTCTCTTACTGGACATTTTCCACTTACAGACTTCCGTAACGTACGGACACCTCTGCCTTGAGGACACTCTTCTTACCTCCTTACTGTTCTCAACGACTATCACAATTTGACAGTTTGCGCCAGAGTCAGTCAGACTGCCCTTTATGCATGCGCAGGAGCATTTCCCGTCTCAAAATCAAAGCGCAATGAGCCTTGTCCACTCAGATTCATAATCAATCACATAGGTTGTGCGTGCTTCCCCTAGCTGCATCTCATGTTTGGCATGTATTAAAGTGGTCTTTGTAAAAAAAACAAAAAAAACAAAACAAAAAAAAAGCATGTTTTGAAGCACAAATATTGTGTCTGGCCATGGCCTGACCAGCTGTACAGGTATCTCCAGACCTGCTATGTACCGTACTTACTTGCTGTAAGAATGCAATAAGCTGGCTGGTACCCCACTTGTCTGGTTTGGGCAGGTTGAGATCGCGTAGGTACAGTATGAGACATTCACAGTCCTTGGGACGGTACACCCTGCCTGTGTTGCTGCTGATCACCATACACATCTAGAACAGAGCGAACAATGAAGACAATGGGAAACATAGAAGTATGAAGGTGCAAGTTAGCCAGTCAGTGCATGAGAAGTCAGAATAGCACCATATGCCAAAAGCAGAGACAGTAACAGCATGGCCCGGGCCTCGTGTATATCACCCCGTGTAAATTTACCAGGAACAGTATTCATGTCTTCCTTCTTCACGATTCAAAACGATTGTGGAAACTGCAAAGAGCGCAAATGCACAATATAACTTCCAAGGAAGTGGATATATCACAGCTGTGCCTGGTTTACCTGTGAGAGTTTCTGTAGCACATGCTGTGGTGTAGTTTGCGAGGAGCAGTGGATGGTGGCTACTTGCGTTGAGCGAAGCTCTCTGAAGCAATGCTGCAGTAACAAACTGGAAGTTGGAAAGCCGACGAAAGTAAAATAAATGTTACAATATGACCACTTTGTCGAGTACTATGAATGCATCTATGCATACTCACAGAAAACCAGGTGGAGTTCCATGACAGCATGCCAGGCTGTGATGAACGAAGTGGACTTGGACGCTCAAAATGACGGAATTGAAATCGCACTTCAAGGATGACACAGCTAAATGCAGCAGGTACGCAACCTTTGTTGTCCATCACATCCTGTTTGTGCCGTTGTATTATGTAGTGATGCACACCGCAATAAAAAAATTGTTAGGCTTATCATGGCCAGCCATAAAAGCAGCAAGTGTAATAAGGCCTGGAGTAATGAAGGGTGAAGGGTTAAGGCAGCAGCTCCACTGCTGAACCTGGCATATTTAGGTCAATGGCATGATCCGCCTGTCAGGAGAGCACTGGTACCAGCAGAGCATAACCTCACTAGCTTGATCTACTTACAAAACTTCGAAACTATGATGGCATACAGGACATAGTCTTGCGGGACGTACCTCTTTCCACAGCCTTCTGGACCCACCAGTATGAATGGCTGCCTGTTGTCAGCCTCCAACCATGGCATGAATAATCCCAGCGCTCTCTGCACGGCCGGTGTACGGATGAGCGGCGTGGGAGCGTTCTGCGGAGCCAGGTCGTTGATTGAGATGGCATCGGGCACATCCAGTTCATACTGCTTCAGCTGATTGCCATTCTTGTCCCAGTAGGTATCCAGTAGCCGCTTGGAATCCGGTGCGTGTACATGCATCATTTGAAACACCTGTGGGGGAAATCAGGCAGATGACATGGGCATGAACATCTAGATAAAGACCACACCGTCCGCAGCACGAGAAGCTGGGAACCGTATGAGTTTGAAGTGGTGTTTCAGCATGAGGTTGAATTTGGACAGATTGTTCTTTCACTGAACACTACAGAGTATGCCTTTAGGGGAAGATTAGGAACTTCAAGAACAAATTCAGAAGAGATCTAAGATTGCAATCTCTACACAAACAGTCAAATTGAACTCCAGAATTGGTTGACAAATTTCGAAATTAGTCTTACCTCCTTTGCTAATTCAGCGCGTATGGAGTCTGGTAAATTGGCACCAAGACCGCGGAACAGGGCGCAGGCAAAACCTTCTTTGGTCGTGACGCCCTTCAGTTGTGACAGTCCGTTGAGAACCAGACCCACCAAGCTGGTCTGTACCACTAAGTTTTCCTTCTCCAGGACGTACTTCAGTGCACGATGGAAATAGTCCTCAAGCCAGCCTTCAAGTCTGGAGCGCTCATCAGTTGGCTGGCTCTTTAGCCAAGACGACACCAGAGCTTTGACATCCGTGTCTTCATTGCTGCAGAAACATTATACACAATAAACACGACGTATAGATGTTGAAAAGGAACACAAATAACACCAGGTACTTTCATAACCACAACAGAGTGCCGTCAAACTACCCTTAGCGGACACCTCTTAACTACGTACACCTGCGCGTTCTTGACATACTGAATAGAAGGAAATTTTCGGACGGAAACATTTTCGGACAAAGCCGAATTTCGACCTTTCGTACGGGTTGTATTTTTGTACAGCGCTGCATGCTAAATACACGTGTTCGCAAGCAGTACGCATGTATAGTGTACATAATTTCATATGAACACATTTTAGTACGGAATTAATTTTAGTACAAAAGAGGCCGTGTACGAAATCGTACGAAAATAAATTCCGTCCGCAATTTGCCTGCTGTACAGTACTCATTTGGTCCCAATTGTTCCCAATGACATAGCAAGGCATACGGAACTCAGGGTATCTCACTTTCCAGAGTGGATACGTCCGATCTCCAGTGTTGCAACAATATGATGACATTCAACTAGGTATCTAGATAAAGTTCACCTCCATCCTCTTGCTCAATTCTAAAGACAGCCATCGGAAAATATATACTACGAAAGGCTTTACCATCGTGACATCACATTTTGAACACATGTGTACTGGGAAGGTATGGATTGGGTTTAGGCCATGTTCTGTACCTGAGACAACCTCTTACCTTAGAAATATCATACCCATGCGTGATATGGTGGCCGGACTGGCACAGCTGAGATCGTGAGACTCAAAGATGAAGTTGATATTCGGGCCAAATTGGATGCGTTCTCCACTGGGCATGGTTAATAGACGGTTATCATCCAGTACGGAGTTGAGAGACTCAATCCACTCCGGGTCTATGTCGCCGTCGCATATGATCCAGGAGTGCACGTCAATTGACTCGCGGACCACCTGCCGTGCACTGTTGGTGAGCACGCCATCCGACCATTCACGTGTGTCCATGTCAATATGCCCAAGGAGCTAGTAGCACACACAGTCATACACAAACACACATGCATACACACAATTCACATACATACACAATTCGCACACACGAACACATGCATGGAGCTGTCAGGAAGCAAGGAAGGAAGGAGTACAAGACTTCGGGGCTTAAACCCTGGAATCAAATGATGTCACATCTCAACCTGACTCTAGTGTGAAATCACTTTTACTGGGGATTTGTGTAACATAAACACGCCATGCACGACGAGAGTGCTACATTGTACTTGTTTTGATCAGGCTTCATGTGCTGCTCACCTGTGTGCGAGGCATAGCTTTGGGATTCATTGTGTACTGTTTGACTACTTGGTTGCAGTTGGCCAGTGCTGCTCGGAGGATACGCCACACGATGCTCTTGCCAGAGCCAGACGGTCCGACCAGAACTACACCCATTCTCTGACGTAGCTGTTCATACAACTCCAGAGCTTTGCGGATCTGTACACGGAGCAAAAACAGCACGCAATAACAGAACCAGTTAATAAACAGAACAGATTGTATTACACATTATGTTGGGGACTATGTTGACTGCAGCACAGGAATAGATGGCAGAGTGTACTCAAGGTAACAACACCCAGAAATCCGTGATCCTAAATGGAATGGTCAGCCATGATGAGAAGAGTCACCTTGATCAAGACACTCCGATGTGCTTGCATTTTTGCGATCTCAAACTACAAGAATTAGCACCGGCACATACAGCCGTAATGTCCTGCGCCAAAGCATATTAATTTTGAAGTACCATTGTAGAGGTCCAACTTCCTCAAATCTATGGACATCGTACAGATCTTGGTGTATTGGGTCAATGTAGGCTTCGACAATCAGTATAGTCACATTCGCTTGCAGAATCGCGTCAGGGCCAGTCATGTCGTCTTGAAGCCAGTCGTGTCGAGAGAGGTAGCCAGCTCCAAGTGACATTCTCGAGATTGCAGACACGTGAACACAGCCACAGCACACGTGCATCACATACCTGAGAATCAATGACCTCCAAATTCATGGTCTCACACGCCTTCACCAGCGCCTCTCTCAACTCGGCATAGGCTATGTCTTCGAACTTGACACCGGGAAACACATCCAGAACTAGACCATCGAACAGCTTGCTGTCGTTGAAAGCAAGCTTTGAAAGCGTGTTGATGCGCAAAGCTTGGACAATGAGACGGACTTCGGTGGCAGGGTCGACCGACTTGTTGACTAGAAAACCAAGAAAAACATAAATCACTCGTCAGACCCAATCCAGTAACACATTCACAAAAGCTGCTTGCACGTTACAAAAAGGGAATACATGATAAATGCACGTGAGTGCACCGGGATCCAGAATGCGCTGTTTCAGATCCTACAGAACCTTCTCCATGTGGCTTATTTGGTGTGTTACGGTTACAGACTATACAACTGCACAATATTCATGGACAATGCACGTGGCAAGTAACAACATCCACTGTGGTTGATCCTACAGCACTCAAATCACACTAGATTGAAATGCTGTCCAATCACCTTTCTTCTCCTCCTGCAGCCGAGCACCGGAACCCCTGAGCACAGTTTTCAAAGCTCTCAGTCCCCAGTCGTAGTGTTGCTGTTTGCTCAGCAATTCCCTGGTCGCAAAGAAAAAAAGAACACAAGATACACAGAGCATGAATTTGAAGCTTAGCCTTCGATCCTTCGATGTCTGCTTGCTCAAAGGAAAGATGCAATTATTTGCTGCAGCTAGATTCCACTACATGATCCTCTCTACTTATGCTCTTGGTGTACAACACAGCTGTTCATCACAACTTACTTTGATAGACTGAAGACTTCCACCAGCTTCTTGCCAAGCTGTTTAGCTTGCTTGAAGCCCTCGGAGAAGAGGATGACCTCGGCGATGAGGTCATTGTCCGGTTTTGACATGGCCACCGGCCGGAAGAGTTGTTTCAGGTTGTCAGGAAGCTTTTGTCGGCCTCCGTAACCTTTCCCGGCCGGATTCAGTGTGATGAAGATGCCGGAGTTCACGTTCAGCTCAATCTGTAGCATAGACCGACAGATAGTAGGCATTGGCATTGGGTCTTATATCACTGGTGTGCATTGGGGATGAACACAACACAACATGCACTTACTAGCTGCTCCTAAGCTGCTTACATGATGCTGTCCCATCCGACACAGTACTGGATTTGAGCATTTCTCATGCAGCTAGCTCATCTCACAACGTGCATACTCTTACATCAGCACCATTCTGTGCATCGTGTATGTGAAATGTTATACAAGACACTTTACTTTCTACAATCTAAGCATAGTTATATACTTGGTCCGACTTATTAAAATGTGCGCTTCACTTCTAAACTCAAGCATATGTACAAAGGAGCACCTGTACTAAAAAATCAACCAAGAGTCGGTAGATAGATAACTACTGTGTCGTTTCTTGGCCTGACCTTCTAGTTTTCATCGCTGCTGGTGTCTCAGGACGCATCTGCAAGTGCGTCAACTTGCAAAACGTCGACATTTTTTTCATCTCCTCCAAGCTACACTGCGCTTCTTTGATTTTTTCACTCCATCGGCACGATTTAGACGATCGACTTCTCCTCCTCCTCGTGCAGTACGACTACCAGAATGGTGCTGTAGGTGTTTTCGCCTGAAGCTCCCACGACACCTTCAAATGAGGCGAACAAGTAAACCACCACGCATAAAAATCAATTCTGACCACCGTGTACCACTGGTGTACTGCGCGCGTAGGTCTACTGATCATGAGTCTGATCTGTGTCGACATGTCATGCAGTCAGACCATGCGTGCTCTTCCCTGCCTGTTTCACGAATCCACTGGCCCCGGAGACTGGCGATCTTGTGACGCATCGCGATCGAGGCTCCGAGGACTCCGCACCGTATCCGCCGGATAATTCACTCTTTCTGCGCTTCAGTTTTCCAGCCAGGTTGTCGCCTGAAAGTCGACCTCAAGCTCAAGGCCCTTTATTTATTTCGATCAACTTCTCGACGATCACTTCTGTGATCTTGATTCGACGGCCGCCACATCGTGAACGACTGCAAGAGAGATCAGCAAACTGGACAGAGCGATGCTGGTGCTTTCTGTACGAGTTTCTGGATGACGCGTTTGCTGAAATTCTGCCAAGGAAACAGCGATTGCAGCGATTTCAATCTGCCAGGACGCACTCGAGAACGATCGCCCAGGAGGTTCTGGTACTCCGTGACAATCCCCCATCGCAGCGGGGTGTTGATTTCAGCACCAGGCCTTCTCTGTGTTGCGCGAGAAGCAACAGGAGTCCTCTGACGACAAAATTTGGACGCAAAATTCTCGAGTCGACTAGGATCCCGAGCCGCTGCCTCCGTTGGAGTTGGAGCCATTTCTTCTTCAACATCACAAATTGACAACTGAAGGATAGTGTTAGGTAGCTGTAAAGTTTATTCCGTCCTGAGATTATTTGAATTTGTTTGGTTGACGTTCGAAGCGAAACGCACATTTTAATAAGTCGGACCAAGTACTTGATTGTGCTGTTCGCAATCCAATACTCTCAGTCAAGCACTTACCTCCCTCCCAAGCAGCTGACATGATTCCTGTTTGGTTTTGATGGCTGCCTGGATGGTCTGGATTTGCATAGACACCGCTGAGAGTACGGCCTCTTCCAAGCGATTGAACTCATCAAAGCATCCCCATGCACCACATTTCACCAGTCCGATAAAGATACGGCCCATTGACTGTACGTCAATACCCTGCAGTACAAATGGCAGCAGCAGCAGCAGAAATTCATGTATAAGATAAATCATTAAATCACTGGCACGTGTATGAATATAACCCAGAGTAGGAACCCAGAGAATCACGAATGGGAGGAGAGCAGTTGCATTAGACCTCACACAAGCGTGTCGGATGCATTGCAGTATTTCATTGAATCAGGGGAAAGATTGTGCTTTAGAAGTATGAATAATGGACTTGAATGCGACTAACTGAACCTGGCAGATATTGTTCCAACACGCATACATACCTAAGATGTGAAATGCACAATCAAATGGGGTCTGAACACTGAACATAATATTACAATACATTCATCCAATATCAATTCCTTCTGCCGAATGGGTCTATTGTCATTAGGCAAATGCCTGATAGTCATCACCATAAATGAAATCAATCCAATCCATCCATCCAATCCAATGCGGATATCTGCCTTAAAGGGGAAGTTAAGGCAAAAATTAAAATTTCACCAGTTGTAGTCTTCGGGGTGCTGAGTCGAATGGTCTTGGTCCGAGGAAGCTGAGACGCTCCCTTCCTACTTGAATCCCAATCGAACTCGCGCACTTCCACCGAAACTGGGTGACTGCGCCCTACGAGATGGGGATTTGTATGCAAAATGTCACTAAAAGCGCCATTTCGTTCTTATAAAAGCACGGATGACCGCGATTGGCCCATATGTTGTAGTCTTTTGGACGCTGAGTCGACTGGTTTTGGTCCGAAAAGGCTGCGATGCAGCATTCCTCCTTTATTCCCAATCGAACATGGTTGAACAAGTGGTCACGTGCTCCTGGGTGCCCAAATCACCTGGTCACCACGCCAGAAGGTGACAACTTTCACACCAAGGTTCAACTCGAGTTCAACTCGAGTGACAGGACTGCACCCAAAAAACGTCAAACAGGCTAGTAAGTTGTACCCTGCAGGCACAGTGACCAGGTGACTGGCGTACGCAGGAGCACGTGACCGCTTGTTCAACCATGTTCAATTGGGAATAAAGGCGGAACGCTGCATCGCAGCCTTTTCGGACCAAAACCAGTTGACTCAGCGTCCAAAAGACTACAACATATGGGCCAATCGCGGTCATCCGTGCTTTTATAAGAACGAAATGGCGCTTTTAGTGACATTTTGCATACAAATCCCCATCTCGTAGGGCGCAGTCACCCAGTTTCGGTGGAAGTGCGCGAGTTCGATTGGGATTCAAGTAGGAAGGGAGCGTCTCAGCTTCCTCGGACCAAGACCATTCGACTCAGCACCCCGAAGACTACAACTGGTGAAATTTTAATTTTTGCCTTAACTTCCCCTTTAATGTAAGAAGGTAGCATGAGTGCTTACCTCATCGCAGTTGAATACGAGCACTTGTCGGCCAAACAAGCCACCCAGCGCTTTCACTGATTCGGTTTTTCCAGTACCAGCCGGTCCGTATGGGTTACCACCCAGACCCATTCTCATTCCCTGGGTCATTGTCAGGTAACACTTGTCAGTCAGTGGTGTGTGCACCAGCTTCGGCGCATTACCCTGGTATTCAAAGCTGTATGCAAACTCTGCATCCACCATTCTCATAACACAGGCACCTACAGAAAACAGAGAGAGAACGAACAGACCCAGCGATGGGCTAGTGCTCAGAATTCCAGACTTGAGAGAGTGAAAACACCAGTCAGTTACTGGCAGTTTTGTTCCTAAATTACACAATGGCCATTATGGTTCCAAAACTATCCACTTCCCGTAAAAAAATATGGTTCCATAGAATTGTCACTCTGCTTCTTGGCAGAGTGGATTGTGGTCAGTTACCAATTCAACGTGAGCTTGGGATACACTGCAGGTCCAGAATGCTCATGTTGAAATGCAAGACTAATGAAAAGGCATGGACATTTAGTGAAGCAATGGTAAACCAATGGAAAACATGATTTTGTGAACCAGTGTACATGGCTGGGAGAAAAAAGAGATTAACGCTTGCTGTTTGTCTGAATACATCTACCATTCTATTTACCGTCATTACACTAAACATTGCGAATGGTTTCTGCACAAAAGGCACTGAGAATATTTCACTTCCCTCTTACTCTCAATGCCCTACCTTGTGTGTCAGTAGCATAGAAGCGTAGCTGCTTCTGCCAGAGCCAGTTATCCGCATTCTTCACACCTTCCTGGATCAGCAACCTGACAACCTCAATGTTATGGATGGTGTCCAGAATGAGTGCCTTCAACTTCAGGTCCAGGACCTTGGACGCATCACCGTCCTCCGATGGACCGGCAGATAGATCCACACTGGTGTATCCTTCCAGCTGCGTCTCCAGTTCAATGAGCAATTCATTTAGACTGCCATCTGCAATGGCCGCCTCACAATGGTCGGTGAACTCGATATATTCCGTTAGGCACAGGATCTATAGAGAGCATCCATAGAAACACAAAATGAGGTCATTTCATTATGCTATAAATCAAGTTGTGAGACCAGGGAATGGCCACTGCAACCAGTACTCCCCGCTATGAATATAGCCACACTTAAAAGCACACATCACAACGCCTGGAGAGCCATCTTCCTGGAATATTCGAAAGCTCTTCCGCCCTGAAATCCACATAAGGTATTGTCGTTTGGAGTGTTTTACAGAGACGGGCGACCTTTGTGACAGAGTGAGTACATAGATGATCCAAACCAAGAGATATAACTGATAGTTGGCCAACACATTGCACACACGACTACTATTGCAAGCGGTGGTAGTGGTGGCGGTGGCGGCGGTGGTAGTCGAATGTCTGGAGTTTATGCTTCTATGCCCATTCCATCGCTTGTGTAGCGCGAAGTGACTTACTTGAGAACGGGTTTTTTTCACAACGCCATTTGCGTGAAAACCATGAAGTAATTGAAATGTAATATTGAACACAAAAGTTTGACAAAATGACTTACTTGAGATGGGAAGTCATTGGGGTTAACTGCCTGACCAGATGACTGACTAGTCATCAAGCTTTTAGCCAGTAATCCTTTCAGTGTGATCTGCATTTCCTCGGCTAGGTGCAGTAGCCACACCTGTCACACCAAGCATTACAACAGAGCACAACACAACATGACATAGTTAAACAACAACCCCATTTTCCGGAGTATAAGCCGTACTTTGAACACTCAAACATTCACACAAAAAAAGGCGGATGCGGCTTATACTCCGATGATCAAATTAGCAGTGAAAAATGGAAAGATGTCTGTATTTCGTGGCAAAAACATGGCGGTTTTGGCTTATACTCTGGTGCGGCATATACTCCGGAAAATACGGTAACACGTGGAAAGGCTGAGTAGGAGCCGACTGTCCTACCGTGTTAGCCGATGACAAACTCAGGACTACCACACTTAGTCACATCTGCAAATGAAGCTGGCCACAGTAATTTTTGAGACCATTAGCGAAACATGAGCAAATTGGCACGTATCTTCTTCTACTTCGTCACGCAACCATTGTTCACATTTTAAGGTCCAACAACTCTTGTTGAATAGCCAATATTGCTGTTTGCGCTTTACTGCACATCTTGAAACTAATAATCTCGACATGATCTCTAGAATTCTTCCCTAGATATGACGGTCTTCCATGCCTTAGTGTATATATTCAGACACAATGGAGAGTTAAATAGGTGTAGAATATTGCACAACAATATTTTTCAACACTTACCTCAACATCTTTGGAGATGGTCACTGGTTTGATGAGAGGCACAACTTCGCCCTCCAGGGAGCACATGGCAAGTATTCTGGTCGCGTCGTCATCGAATTTCACGCTGTGTATTCCGGCAAACAGCTTCTTCAGGTGAGTTTGGATAACAGTGGGATTTGTGCTCTGACCCAGGATCTCCAGCAGGTCGTCATCACCGATGAAGTAGAAGCGAGGGAACAGTGCTCGCTTTTCCTGCAGCATGGCGGAATATCAGGTATGAAAAGTGGCCTAAATCAAGATGATATACTATGATTTTGTTTAAATCTGAAGAATAGGTTGGTGCGACTTCGGCGTTACTTGGGGAATTGTGTGTTGCTCCCTACGCGGGAGCTTGCGCTATTCCTGCCGACTTGAATTCTCAGTTGGTTGAATAATGGGTCAGGTAGTGACAAAAACTGATTTAATGGATTACAAATCACTTCACATTGCCATGAAGTCAAGAACTGAAAGGAAGATCTGTCAAGTTATATACGACTCCCTGTGCAGCCTTGCTTGTGTGAAATCTAAGCACAAACAATCATAATCCGCAAAAGATAAGGAGTCTACTGGTAAGACATCACACCCGGCCTTTTACATGTCCTAGTTAAGGTCTTCGGTGATTAATAAACAAAACACAAATAGAGAGTTCAGTATCTGCATAGTACAGTACCTCTAAGAACTCGTTGAGTGCTTTCTGGCAGCGCTGCAGCTGCTCAAGAACCGTGAGCAGCAGACTCTTGATACCGGTACGGCCCACAAAGGACACCACACGGCTGTCATTGCGAATGTTCTGCATAACAGACCTACATGTACATGTAGGACACATAGACAATACACGAGCAGTGATGTTTCAGTGCTTTGTAGCAAAACATTACATAATAATCTACAGGAATAACCTATTGTGCCAAGCACTGGTAAAAACTGAAAACACAAGGAGATATTCATAAGTTGAGGGAATGGAAAACGTGATGATCAAGTGTTTCATGCTCTCTCACCGGAAGTCGTCGTTGACCCGTCTGAATCGACCCTGCTCGTGCGGTAGCGCACCGCGTCCAAAGATCGGTTCCAAGTAGACCCACTTGCGCTGCGCAGCGTTGAGATGGCGCAAACACTCGTCCAGCTCAGCCAGACGGCCCTCCCACAGCTGTGCCTTGTCAGCAAAGCTAGTGAAGTAGGGTGAGTCTTTCAATGACTGTAGCAGACACTGGTTGTCTCCAACCTGCATGGCAAGATAAGGAAGAACTACCATGACGTTTGCACGATAATAACTTAGTGCACCCATCTACCTAAATACATACAGAGTAAATGCAAAAGGTTGATATGCGCAGCACTTGGGTTAAAGTTCCAATTGGGCACCATCAGCCTGTGCCCCAAGCTGACTTGGCTGCCCATGGTCCCGTGCCACAAGGATGATCCGGAGTACCTTTCCCATGATCTGGGTACCTTTCCCATGATCGGGAGTACTTTCCCCATGATACGGGGTACCTTTCCCATGATCCGGAGTACCTTTCCCATGATCTGGGTACCTTTCCCATGATCGGGAGTACTCTCCCCATGATCCGGGGTACCTTTCCCATGATCCGGGGTACCTTTACCATGATCCGGGGTACCTTTCCCTACTTGCCATAAATCCCTATCAGCATTTGCTTGCACTCACCTCAGACAAGGCCCAAGTTTGGTTATCTTTTGTCTAGTTCACTCCAAACTAAACAGGGGAATCGGAAGGTAATTTTAGTGTGGTACGGCCATCCATCTGAGGTACAATTTACTCGTTGGGAGGGTGTGGCTCCGCTAAAAAATTCAGAGTCCAAGTCAGTGCATTTGATTCACAGGGTACCCGGGACAAAGAATGTTCCGGTCAATACCGAAGAGACTATAGCGTGTCCGACGCCCCTGCCAAATGAACTCGAAAATAATCCGTAAGCCAGGTTCAATGTTCACAATTTTAGCACCTAATCCTACCTGATTGACCAGCTCTTTCCAGTCCTTGACAATGAACAGTTCTTTATCGTCCGTATCCATGTAGGATGTGAGAGTGAATGTTGTGGCTGCTCCCCACATCTCCAGTTCCCGCAGTGCTTCTCGTATGGACACCTCGCCCTGGGCTCGACTGTACAGCTCCTGAAGATTATCATGATGTCAAACAACCACACGCAGACACATGCAGACAGACAGACAGACAGACAGACAGACAGACAGACAGACAGACAGACAGACAGACAGACAGACAGACAGATAGACAGACAGACAGACAGACAGACAGACAGACACACACACATGACATCAAACAACTGCACATACATGTATGATTTCAAACCAACAGAGTGGAAATTCGAAGTCAGAAGTCTGGGTTTCTATGAATTTGAAAGCCACAATACACTGGCATGCCGCAGTAAGGGCAATTTGTATTCAATTGGAAAATTCACTTGGAAATCAGTTCACATGGTCTCGTACATAGCTTAAACAAAAAAATCGCCTCAAAATGAGAGGAGAGTCACAGGAAGTGTGAGTTACGAAGTCTGAAGAAAGTGTTGAACGGTCTCTGCTGGGATGACAGCTACACCATAGCTCAGTGGTCAGAGCATCGCTGGCCTGAAGGAAAGGTCCCTGGTTCGATTCCTGGTGGTAACGGTACATTTTTCTTCAGGCATTTTCCCTTTTCCATTCCCTCAACTTATGAATATCAAAACGAGAAGTGCAAAATAATGGCTTTCCGTACCTTCAACTTGTCTGCATTGTCCACGATAGCATTACTGACTGAAAGGTAATGGCCAAACGTCAGTTTGTCAATGGTCATAGTCTTTGGCATGCCCAGCATTCCGTACAGCTCAACCCAATGGTCAGTGGACAAGACTTCGCCACGTACATACTTCAGCAATGGAGCCAATACCTACACACAGAGATACAGAGAGAGAGAGAGAGAGTGAGGGCGAAAGGGAGAAAGAGATAGAGAACGAGAGTGAAAGAAGTTGTAGTCAACTATTACTGTGTACAGTAACCACGTGAATAGGCTGCGGCCCCACACAAACACCAACCAGAGTAGGACACCTATGATACATGGTGCCCAGTGTCACTGTGAAGACCAAGAGATACAACGGTGCTTGACAAAATCCAACCTACGAAACTGAGCATGCATTGGTCTTGAATCGCACTACGCTGTCCTTGTGTACAGTGCATTCATATACATCACTATCAATAATTATTATGAGTTAATGAACCCAGGACCTTTGAGCTGCAATTGGACCCCAATGCATGCCTTTAGTGGCATGTTCTATACACCGTTAGGGTTGTACAATCATGGTACTTCCTCCGAAACAAAAACTTCGTGACTTTTCGACATGACTTTCCAGGGAGTTACTGTGCTCAACAAAAGTGTTCTTTTAGAAGAGAGACACTTCAACACATTCAATCGACATATCTACGATATCTACAGGATCAATTAGTGGGAGTAAAGTCTCAGTCTGGGTCGCGATAGCTCAACTTATCACCGCTGAAACCGTTCCAAGTGGCAGGTCGATCGACGCGATGCCATATGTCACGGAGAAGCTTCTCCGCGTCCCTGATAGTCTTCGCTGTTACCTGAATGCCTTCTCCAACATCTCGGCGGAGACCACGGCAGCGCTGGTACTCATTGCCGCCTCCGCTCTCGCTCGAGGATGCCCGGAACAACATACACAGGCAACGCCAAACATTTCAAATTTCCTCCCAGGGTTATCATAGTCGTACCAGCACTTCCCGACTGCCGCGATCTGATCTCGCCTTCTTCTTTCCAACCAAGGACACATCGTCGAGGCTGCTGGAAAAAGGCGAGATCATCCACGTTGAGGTCTGGGCTCTGCAATGGCTGAACGACTTCTATTTCGAACTTGTTTATCTTGCTCATGCCGGGCGAAGCGACGACTGTCACATCTCTGCGTTTTGGAGTTTTGACATCTTGCAGACCTGTTCGCATGCAGACAGTCGTTTCGGGAATGGCAAAGATTTCAAAACGCTAGCTGCTATTGCTAATCATTTTCCACTCTTCTTGCTCCTGGGTGCCATTTTCTTGCTCTGTCAAGTTCTGAACTAAAATATAGCAACGACGAGCAGTGAGTGGAGTGCTTTTCTTCCCATTGCGCCTGATGGACGAAAAATGAAAAACATGTTCGCTTTGCTTTGCTTGCAGCGTCGACACCCTTGCTCTGCGACGACTGTCGCCTCTCCAAAATATGAACCATGCTTTCCTACGATTCCAAAATGTCATGTCAGCGTTTCAGGCCGACGGAACCAGAGCGGAGAGAGCGAAATAACAGCAGCGAAAAGTAGTGAAAAAAGTCACGAAGTTTTTGTTTCCGGAGGAAGTATGTACACAGTATGTGCGCAATATGCACGATCCGTGAAGCAGAGGTCATGATATTGGATTTCAACCAACTTTCTGTTTCTGCATAGCCTAGATTTCTTTCCTGAACGCTAGGTAACGACAACACACAACCAGTCACTGAATAGCATTGGCATCTACGTACCTGATACTTCTCAACATCACGGGTGAGTCTCACAGACATGTCCGTATGCTCAGCACCAGCCTGGCCCACACCAAGGCGATTGTACCAAGTCGTCAGAAAGTCATCAAACTGATACGTCTTGCTCCTGTGATGAGCACAGCAATATTCGTAATCAAGTCTACCTATGACGTCATGCACCTTGCACAAGGCTAACAGATTCATCATCTTTTTTGTTTTCCGTCCAATGGCTATATGCAATTAATATGGCGGAGAAATTAGCCTTAGCTATGCGGTGAAAGAATTGACGAAGTCCTTGATGACCTTGATGATAAGAAAGTTGTTTTCTTGCACACAGGAAGATATCATGAGGTGTTGAGTAGACTTTGCTCTTTCCTTATTTACTCTGCAATCCTCTAATTCCTTTTCGCTGTATGGTCAATTGCTACACTATTTCAGCAAAATTTCCATCCTGAGGTTTGCAATGGCGTGCAAGTTCTCAAAGGAAAATAGAAATTAAACTATCGTGAAATTGGTGCAGCACAAAAGAATATGCCCATGTACTACATGGAGAGTATACCATTCAAATAGTGTGATTACATGTATTAGCTACATCAATATTCATTCATTGACACCGCTCGTTCTTCGTTCTTTATTCCATTTGGCCCGAGCGAAGACTAGCCAAGCTTGCATGGCGATCTGTCAACGCGAAAAGGCTGATGGCGACGATGAGATACATCAACAACCGAATTGATATAGTCATGCAAGTGTCCGCCTACATGCTGACAAACCAGTACATACACAGTACACTGGAACTGAAGTCCTGACTTACCGGAATGAGATCCAGTCTTGACTGGACAGGTCCTGCAGACCTGCACTGAACTCCTCGTAGAGCTTCCACATCTGCTCGCAAGACTCCATGTCCTGTGTGACCTGCTCAGCCAGGTGGAAATCTGGTGGTGGAAGTGAAAAGTTCTCGCATTCTTCCCTGTAAGATATTTTTAACACACATGACACCAACAGCATAGAACAGGAACCGAGCGAACAAGCAAGTCTGTGTGCCTGAATTTCTCTTGTATTCCGTTCATATACGACTGTTAATGCCAATTGCATTAACCCATTGAGCACCACCATACGTCTTGAAAACTAACAGTAACATATTGTCTACCTCAGTTTCTCGGCCTGTTTGAGCAGTTCATCCCATTCCGTTCTCCTGTCCTTCAGCCCGCTAAGTGCATCCTGGCAGGCTTCTTGGCCAGAGTCGATGTCAACATGGCCGGGTTTCAGCTGCTCCCAGCGGTGTGCAAACTTCTCTATCTCGTTGTTGAATGCGTTGATGGTGGACTGCATGTTGGACCTCATGACTTCCACCTGAACACGAGGGAAGAGGTATATGCAGTGACCACACACAGATCAATGATACAACAGATGACCAATATCTGCAACAGTTATTTTCGATTCGAAAACTCCATTTCAAAGATCAGCTCCTTAAGCGGTGGGAGGTGAGGAGATCAGACCCACCAGCCAGTGGTCAAAGATCAAAAATCCCATTCACTACACCGATGCTTCCCTCGTGCCAGGCCACGAGTTCCCAATTAACTGTGGGTCGCAGCATGGCTGGAAAAATCATTCCGCTTCCACACAGGACTTGAACCTGGTACCCTCTGTTTCCCAATCATGGTCTTAGACCATCCCTCTATGCCTATCTGCATCAGTGACATGATGATCATCATGGCCTATTTCTTATGACGTCATCAGGATGACATCACTGACCTGATCCTTGACCATGAGCTCATGACTCTCCAGCATCAATCCAAACCTGTCCCACTTGGTACGCAGCTGAGCTATGGCCTCCACACCACCACCTGCCACTGACCTGAGAAGTTGGTTCTTTTCCTCAGCCAGTGCAAACAATGGCTGAATCTGAAACCAGCACACAGAATACACCGGGAATACAAGGAGTGTCTTTCATGAGCCTGTGCAAACAGTTTCAAGACTGTTCATATCATTGAAATGCTAACATACCGATCCCTTATAACATGAACAGTTGGAAAAGGAGGATTCACGAGCGGGATTCAAACCTGTCTTTACGGGGAAAGTACCCCACCGATTTTACTACGGGGGATGACACACATACCTGTACCATTATGCTGTTGAATGGATCAGTCAATACGAATCCAGCGAAACCTCCATATCAGTAGGCCTTGCAGATCAACACAGCGCTACGATGCATATGCATTGTACACACAATGTGTCCTACATTGTTTGTTATACATACTTGTGTAGAAGTGCGAATGCAGAAAAGACACTGATGCTTTGATGAAAATCGTTCAGGAAAAGTACTTTTTCCCCGAGAATGTACACCACATACTTACATCAGGACTCTCTTCCGTCAGTCTAATGTGCATCTTCTTGGCCTCAGCAATTTCATCCGTTGTCTGTGGCCGCGTTGATAGCGACTCAAGTGCCTGTCCCAGGAACTCGTCGATCTTGCCCGTGTCTCTGAGTGCAGAGCGTCTCAGCGTCAGCAACAATGCGTCCAGCAGCTTTTGAATCTGGTCATCAATGGTAGCCTTGATGGGTGAGGTAGACACGACCACACAGTCCACCTTGATTGAGCTGCACATAAACATGGGTGAACACGATAGATTCTGAGCTGCAAGTGGATTATGATGGTCCAGAGTGAGTCAAACAGAGCAGTATTGATGTGCATGAAGCATGATCATTCCACAAGCAATCAGGTAGAAATCTGCCGGCAGCATAATCTCCAAATTCTGCTTTCACACGCTGCGTTACGGTGCAGTTGAAAGACTTTTACTTCCGAATCCACAATACAGACAACACACTGAGGAATCAACTTGCATATGTACCTCATAAAGCAGGCGTGGGGTGGGGGTGAGAGGGACGGTGCAGAACGGAGACCAGACACACCCGAAAGCGATCAATTTAGAGCTACAAGTGCACTAATAGGTTTACTGTTCATGTCAAAATTGCGAGCATGGAATGTATTCCAGATAACCTGGTAACGTACTTTGGCAGAGTCTCTGCCTCGCGTCCTTTGACTTTCAATACTTTGAAGTTCATCTCCCAATCCTTGACTTCTGTCAGGTATTGCTCAATCAAGTTCTCCATCTCCAGTCCACTACCGACCAGGCCCAGGACCATCATAGGTTCAAACTTGGTACGGATCTCTTCCAGGCGCTCAAACAGACTTTCCGCCTTGGTGTAGACTGACTTGAATGACTGAGAGTTCTTGTCCACCTGGGAATAACACGGGGAAAGAGCAGGAGATAACGTCATGTTGCGTGAAACACAGTGTGTGCTGTCTGCCGCAATACCTGAACCTTTATGGCTGGCTGAGACAGAGTACCAGGACCCAGCACAGCTCTTACGTACATGTTCCTCATGAGTAAGTAACTTCTGCAGAACAAATCTAGGGTTATACCATTCAGCCATGGCCATGTGTATTCGATAGTGTCTTTGGAATTGAAGCCCTAGAAGTGATGATTGCATGGAAGGCACAATACGACGGGAGTTTCTACCCAAAGCACACTATTATCTACAGTCTGGACTTTCGGAAACAGCCCAGAACATTTCTGGGTTTGAGCTGTATTTCTGTAGTTGGGCTGATTTCAATACTGACACATTCACACAGTAGTCAACTTCCATTGTTCAGAATAGTTCTCGATGCCCCAGGGTAGAGCAAACATGGAAGTCAGGATCGTCGGTTCCAAGCCAGAGTTTCACTCTGAGCACTCATCACCGTAAAACTCGAGTTGGAACCGATAATTTTGAATTCTGTGTCAGTATGGATTTTTCATGCAGTTTGCACTGCATTTTGATAAGGAAAATATTTCTCCTCGTGTCCCAAGCTGTCAAAGAATATAGAAAATATGGATCCTCAAAATCTAGTCCGAACCATGGCAAAGGACCATAACAGACAATCATTCATTCCTAGATCAATTCATACCATTGTGCCAAAGTTCACGTTCCCAGGAGAGCCCTTGTCAAGAAATCCTCGGAAGAGATGTGGCAAGAACATGAACTTGCGCATTTCGCGATAGTAGCGTCCGCGTATCTCCTCAATCGGCGGCCGAAACTGAACCTTTTGATGCCTGTAGTGGACATACAAAAGCGGAGAGAAATAAAAAGAGGGGACATAGTCCAGGGCCGTTTGTAACCAGGTCAGAACTAGCTCACAAGGCAATATAACTTTCCTTTAGGTAAATCACACCCCCCCCCCCCCCTCATCCGCAGGATAACCCAACAAATCATTGGCAGGTCAAATACCACACATGTACAGTCCACCAGCCTTGCAATGCTCAATGGTAGGACTACCCAGAGTTCCGTCATGTTCAATACTCCAGGTGTCACGATAACACAATCATCAGTTCATCCTAGACCAAGGGCTGTGTGCACTTCCAAACGTGGAAACAAAGTACTGCGTCTATGGCACTCTTTGCCTCGCTAGATGCAAATATAGCCTGTTCTACCGTATTTGCAGCCGGACACATGCTCTTACCAGTTTACACAGTAGGTTCATTATTAGTTTATAAAATCAACACACTGGAGTATGCACCCAGTGTGCTGACAGTGCTCAACACCGCGGAGGCAGAGCGTAATACACACAGAACAACACGGGCATGCAAGGCTAGTTAGTCGCTACTCTGAGTTTCATGCTTTCACAATCATCAGGCAACCTGCCTTGATTGCCCTTGTGTTGTTCTGTCTATAGTCAACACTGACCTGTAGGTTAGCTCCACTTTGAGCTCTGGCAAGTGTTCGTTCATGACCTCCAGCCCTGTGCGGTATTGGTGTTCCAGAGCCTTGTAGAGCTGGTAGTCGAGATGTGTCTTCCACGGTCGCATGTCATCCTCCTTGAAACCCTGAAAGATATTCATTACAGTACATCAAGCGTACAAAATGCTTTAAATTCTCACTGCACTGATCACTACAGCTAAGCGTAGGGGAAGAGTGACCTGCTTGCGACTTTCACTGACCACTTCAGTGAAAGCAACTACGCCTTTCGGAAAAATTAGGTTCCTCTGGTAACAGTGGTGGTGTTTTACAGATGGGTGACGCAAAATCTCAACATAGAAGAGAGACTACTTCATTCGACAAGTAACATGGTATATACACGGTGCGTTCCACAGGCTCGTAATGAGAAAAGGACACATTCTCTTTGTTGAAGTCATCATCAACAGGTGTTGCTATGGTATAACACATTACCTGCTTGGCCAAGGCTGACACTTCTTCACGCATACTACGGATGGTCTCCTTCCACGTGCTCTGCTGTCGCAATAAGTCCACATTCATCAAACTGGCAATCTGAGCAGGAAATGTGCACAGAAAACAGCACTGCTTAGGGATATTTCAGCGACCGCTGGAGATCTTCCAGCTTCAAAGAGTACACATGGTTCAAATTGCAAATTTGACCTTGGGAACAGCAAGGTAACAGTTAGAGGCCAAGATTTCTAGTGTTTCACCACGGAAAGAATATGCTGTGCTGTGGTGCAATGACTATGGGGCTAGTGATTCCACTACCAATGGATGTTTCTGTTGTTTTGTCTACAAGTCACCATGGGCTCCAACCTCAGGTAGTCTGCGTGAAGTCGGTCTCAACACCCTTTTGCTCCTCAATTCTAACAAGATTGGAGCCCATGGGCACTCATAGAAAAAACATGCAGCCATAGTGTGTTACTCATTACACCGTTATGCAACGTTCCTTACTTTCTCACACAGGCTGGTGTGCTTGATGCGTAGTTTCCTATTGTCCGTGGTGATGCGCTCAGCAGCTTGCTGTATGCGCGAGATGTAGACCTCCAGAACCGATGGATTATCCCACGTCACCTGAACCTGTACACAGAATGTATGGAAAGTCGATCGAAACAGCATTTTGGAGACAATGCTTACATGGGGAGGGGTGAAACTCCAGTTCAAACACCACAGGACGCTGACAAACCTTTTTCTCGTCTTTGCCTTTCTTCTGCGTCTTGACCGCCATGCCAGCCACCTTGGACGGATGCTTGATCAGCTCTTCAAAGGCCAATGCTGCTTGGAGCAGGATGGAATGCTGGCACTTCAACATTTGCTGGTCGATGGTGTTGTAAAAGTTGGCAACCTGCAGGGGTATGGGTCAGAGGATGAAAGCAAGTAGTCATTTGAAATCATTCCGAGGGTTTTTTCTATGCAACACCTTGCTCCTGTTCTTTTATTCACAAGTACTGACCTGCTTCAGAATGACTGCATGGCGGTAGAACTTGCCGGCAGTGTTTGCAGTGTGCTGGATTCGAGCTGGCACAGCGTAGCCAAAGCATGTCAGCTGTCGTGCCTCGCGCAGCAGCTGCACGAGACGCTCGCTGTAGTGCACTTTCAGATGTCCATCGGTGATGTCCAGCTCCATTAGCCGACCACTAGTCTCCAGTCTACACATACAGGAGAACAGTGCAAAAGGACAAGCGCAGAACTATGATGTCATCATTACATCCCATGACATCATCACGACATCATTATACAGTAGGACCTGTCAAGGCGAACACCCGGGTAAGGCGATCACCTGTCCAGGAAGATCACTGCAACCATGACCAAGGGATGCGATTTTCAGTTAAATGACCCTGGATAAGGAGACCACCTGGTAACAGAGATCACCTTGTAAAGGTCCCTTGAGCGGTCGTATTAGACAGGTTTCACCATATCATCACCATGACATCATCATGACATCATTATTATCATCACCATGACATCCCCAGGACTACGCTTTAACATCGCCATGCAATCAATATTTCCATAATGATAGAGTGGAGTTGATAGATCCCTGAGACAACTCATGGAGACAACAAAGAAAAGGTGATATATTGGGTATCTTCATTTCGGACTCCGAACGCAATTCCATTCTCTTCAATTTGGCCAACATCCATGGCTGAAACGCAATACAATGTAAGGATTGAGAGCTCGTGAAATCCCTTACCCCAACGGTTCTGTAGGACTATCAATAGCAGCCAGCATATCACTGGACCAATTGCTGAATAGTTCTCTCTGGTACGACCTCAATTCCTCAATCAGCTCATGGGTGCTGGTACTGAATGTCTGGAACGCCGGCAAGTCGCTGAGCAGAGCTTCTGCAGTTGATTCAGCGTCTACCACCTAGCAAAGAAATGACAAGGGAAAGTCATGATGTAGCGATTGTGATAACCAGATCTACATTTCAGGCCAACAAGAGATCGGCGAGGAATAATCTGGTTATGTTCTTTGAGCTACTGCCCTCATCAAACAGCTTCTAAAGTGTTAGAAGCTGTTTGGTGAGGGCAGTGGCTCTGAGAAAAAAACAGATTATTACTCGCCGATCTCTTGTTGGCCTGAAGTGCAGAGCGTGTTATCATTTCACCCTTTCCGTGGTATTCTGAACACACACAGCTAGGCCACGGCCATTGGTTTCAAGAACTGAATAGTCCACTCTGCCACTTACATTCGACTCCAGACCTCTTGCCCAGACAATGTTGTTGACCACTTCGGGCAGGTTCTTTCCCTTGGGCGGCGCAGCCTGGTCGCCACCAGCTGATGACTGGTGTCCACTACTTCGTTGTACAAAGTCATCATGCAGTGTACGCATGTACACCGACAGCTGCCCCAACAATGTTGTCCTGCAGGGTGTAGGAACAGGAGAAAGGGAACAAGAATAACACCATGATCTATTCATTCCCTGAATCGACCTGGATCACAAGAAATCATGGGCCCCTTTAAATGAAAACGAACCCGAAAGCTTTCATAAAAAGTTGGCATGAAACGCGAATATTTAGTGTAGTGCATCGTGCTCACAATCAAAAAATTAACTCTGATTACCTTTCTTGAACCAGCTCAGTGTGGATTACGGGTCGTTTCAGCAGTTCCTTGTAGCGCTTGAACTCTCGTAACAGCTATGCTCATGAATACAGGTACATAAACACACACATCCCACATAACATACTCGTGAACTCGTACCCATGCAGCTGGATATGGAGTAAAGTATATTTATTTTAGTTACTTACCATAGGCCGGACACATGCATGCATACAGCCACAGGGCAGTTATCTGAGCAAATGAGCGCACAATAGTGAATTGGGCACGGATAATGTATGCCGGTTTGCTGAAGCATACAGAACTGCTGATTGTAAAGGCAGGCTATGATTTTTTAACCCACATAGTTATCAGTACTAGTATAATATTACGTCAAAGGCGCGTAGCTCGCATGGGGCACAGGGGGCACGTGCACCCCCCCCCCCCCTAACATTTTTGACCTAGGTTCAGCATGCATGTTATGACCATGGATGACATGCACCAGCCATCCTACATGTACATTGAATGCGGTCGTGCACCCCCTTAAAAGGGGGAGCAGCTACATCCCTGTACAGTCATTGCCACGCTGTGAGATAAAGCTTGAGTAACAGTTCGGCACATGTACTTACCCGGTGAGCCTGCTTATGCAGACCCTGTAGTGCCACGGTGCGCAGAGTAGCAGCGATACGCTTCTCAGCGGGAACCATGTTACGATGGTACTGCGCCACAGCGGCCTCCCACTTTGGCTTCGTGTACGGGTTGTACTGTAGAGCGTTCATCTTCTGGAACGGGCTGAAACTCTTCTTTATGCGCAGCTCGTCTCGTTCTTCCGGCTTCAATAGCTGACGGATCTGTTCATGCGCTGTCCTGATTGAAACAATCTGGAAATCAACAAGTATCGTAACAATATGTACCCATGGTCAATAATAATAATAATAATAATAGTTACAGTTCGCATGTCACTCATGGAAGGATCCATGGGCTTAACGCATCTGTCAACGAAATCCAGGCAGAAGAGCCAACAAAAGGCATCTCATTATTGTTAGAACGTATCGCAGTAAGAACAACTACGCAAGCGCAGCACATTTTTCCACAAGCATCAGCCATTCTTTCTTGTCTAGAGCCAGTTCAAAACAGTCAGAAATATCAATATTGGCGTGCTTTAGATCACTTTTAATATTGTCAATCCATCTGAGATGGGGTCGGCCACGTGGGCGCTTGATGTCCCGGGTATTAATTGCCATCTCCAGTGCTTGGTAGGACGCTGAGTTACGTCCTTCGCGAACAACATGGCCCAGCCAGAGCAGCCGACGTCTGCGACAGGTAGTGCTGACTGGGCCTTGTCGCGTTGAGGCGTACACCTTGGCATTCGACATGTGGTGAGGGTACACCACACCAAGCAGGTACCGCAATTTTCTGCGGTGCCATGCGTCCAGCCGATTACTGAGTTGCTGTGTCAGGGCCCACAGTCCGCAGTTATACAACAGGATAGGCAAAATGAGGGCAGAGAACATACAAAGTCTGGAGCTCAGTTTATGACGCTTCCACGAAATGGAGCCGAACGCTCTATTCGCAGCACCTATTCTTGCCTGAATATCCTCTGCGGACCCCAACAAAGAGCCAAGCAGCTTGACAGATCGCCAAGAGGAGTCGGCTTTAGTTACTGTAATATATTGTGTTTTCTGAATATTTAACATTAGGTTATCTTCTTTGAATACCCATGGTCAAATCTCCACTAAAATAGCAGCTTAGACTTTGGAGTCCGGCCCAATCACCCCCATGACTAGTGATGGAGGACTCTTTAGGAAAATTCAGAATTACAAAAATTAGCCTCAGACAAAGGTTGATTCTGATCTTGCTTCAGAAGCACAGCCTTTACCAGTAGATGCTAAAAAAATTACATAATTATAATCAGCTCAAAGCACAGTACTGGGTATAGAGCACTCCTTGGATAGTTACTGGTTTTCACCTAAACAATCAACAGAGCATCATTCTCAGGTATGCTGTGTGATACTGGCAACTGTTACCGGTTTTAAACTAAACAATCAACACAGAATCACTGTGAGACAGGCTTTGTCAGCTTCAGTACTGACCAATCACTGTGAGACAGGCTTTGTCAGTTTCAGTACTGACCAGTTCTTACCTCTTCGACCCTGGCGGAGAGCTGTGTGGTGTGTATGTCAACGTACTTGTCCGACTTCCAGGGGTGCGACATGTAGCGTTTCCAGTACTGCGTTGTCAGACTCTCACCCACGCTGGTCCACTTGTCCAGAATGGCCAGACCCTTCTGCAGGGTGGCGTTCACTTCAGAGAATGGCCCGTTCCAGATGTCCGTGTCACCTAGACGACGCTGTACATAGCGTGCGAAAGCACTACCGGCCACGCTGAGCAGGTGCTGCATGCGCTCTAGCGGGTACGGTGGATCGTGCTCCGTCTGCTTCCATAGGTCGTCCAGAGTGTCTTGCGTGGCCTGGGCATGATGGGTGAATGGAGGCAAATCATAACTATCTGGTATGCAAAGCTATAAGCTCCTTACCCATTGTCAAAATCTTGCGCAGGCTGAGCTAGAGTAACACTGAAAACAATACTGTGCATCAATGATTTCCATATGAGTGAATTCAGATTTCCTCCTGGTCTTCTCCTCGACGGGGTATGGGCGAGACACACAATGCAATGTCAAAAGGGTGCTAATACCTCGTAGAGATCAAAAGGACAACGACAACACAAGGCTGCCAGTTTTCTCGACACGAATTGTAGACTGGGTCAACAACACTTCTAGTAATTCAAGACATCACTCACCTCTATCAATTCCAGTGCCCCGTCAAAGGAGAGAGAGTCGAGATTGGCAAAGTCATGTACCACTGACTGGAAAACACCATGGAATGCTTGAGCACGCTCGCGCACCGCTAGCTTTGAGGCCGACATCGAAACATCCGCCCAGAACTGGAACTCATCGTTGGGAGTCAGAATGCGTGTCAGACTGGTTGTTTCCGAGTCCGTTCTTCTGTCTTCTGCACACAAACAACACATGAGGACAATAATAATTTGTGCGTACTTGTACTTACACTCGTCATGTTCTCTGTTGGACTGAAGTATTCGAAAAGGAAAACTGAATGACCGCGAATCAGGGAGATCTTTGTTGTAACGGGGAATCTCACTTCGGCACAGCATTTATGGTTAGACCTTCCTCTCTAATCTACTGGGAATCCAATGCACCCAAGCCTATTTCAAGTAAGTAATGTATTCACATACATGTACTTCTAACACGAACACGAGGATGAAGATTGTGTTGCACCTCCGAATTTCACGCACAAAGCAATCATTGGACAACACTAACGTGAAAACTGGATGCTGGTTTCCATGACCAAAAACTCAAGGTGTGAATCACAGAAATGAGGAAGATTGCATCATGGCGTGAATAGCATTTAACCTACCTCCTATGCCGCCTCCGTCATCTCGTCTCACCACCGCTGCTAGGCCCGTTGAGAGTTCTGTCAGTAGTTGCTGCAGTTTTCCATCCACCTGTTGACTCCACTTACCACTTTCCAACAACACTGGTGCCCATACCTGCATACACAGATAGAGGATTCATGATTACATCACTATTACATCATCATCATCATGTGATCATTACATCATCATCCTCTGATCGATACACTATCATTTGAGGTGCTTTGCATGAAGTGCTATTACCAGCACCAGTTTGCCACTCAATACAATGATGTAATCAGCAGCATCTGTAAGAATGCAGCATAGTGTAGTCAGATCAGCAAATTTCCAACACTTAGTACGGAGGATTAGCAAGACGAAATTCGCGTTCGCGAACATAATTCGGTTCAAGAACTGGGTCAGGACAGTCAGTAATTTACTACGCTATACTGTCTGTACACAATGTACGACGTGTCAATGTCATGCATGTGCGAATTCTGTTTGCTAATCCTTCTCATAACGAGAATTCCGTCACTGAGTTCGACTTTCCTTGGATCGCGAACACGAACGCGAATTTCGTCTTGCTAATCATCCGTAGTATCTCTAGATTGGGGCCATACTAGATCCATAGGTGAAATAGCAGTAAACCTGCTAAAGGAATCAGCCAGTAGATGCTACATTATGCAGTACACCGTCAGCAACTGGCATGGTTAATCAACAACAAAGACATAACTAGGCACGACTAGTCACACTGCTGTCAGACAACTCCCCAAAACACCACACAATTGCAAAATTTAATCAATTGCAAAATTTAAATAGATTTGAATGACGTCTGCAAATGATATACATGTACAAAAATGGTAGCGCACACATGTACACCCAGCAGTGTGGATATACATGTAGCTTGCACTGTACCACTATAATTCTGCAAGGGACTACAGCAGGACCTGTCAGGGTGACCACTTGGATAAGGTGACCACCTGTCCTAGAAGACCACTGAAACCAGGACCGAGCGATGCTATTTCCAGTCAAATGACCCTGGATAAGGAGACCACCTGGTAACAGACATCACTTTGTAAAGGTCCCTGGAGCGGTCGCCTTAGAAAAGTTTCACTGTGTATCTCTATCACACAGCACAGTATTTGTTAGAGGGGGTACCTTGTCAATACAATGATAGAGAGCGTGCAGTGGCGATTCCAGTATGGATGAGATGAATATGTTGCTATGCAGGTTGTCCGGAGTGATGACGACCGGCATGACCTTGAAGAACACCAGCAGCTGTATACACACACACACAAACACACATACGCACACACATGCACGCGCACACACACCATACCACACACACACACACACACACACACACACACACACACATGCGCACACACACACATGCACGTGCGCACACACACATACACACACACACACACACAGCATGGGAGTTTGCACATGATATTACTGTCACGCAATACACAAGATACAATGCTCCGTAGCGCTACTGCGATCGTGCACGAAGGGTGCAATGAATGGGAAATCCGATGATTACGGTACGTAGCACTCGTCCAAACGAAATGAATGGCAAGGACACCCATACACCACAAAGCTACTCGCCTCTGTCTTGTTTTACAGTGATATCTGGGAACAGTGTCTGCCAATAAGACAAGCTGACTTAGAAACACAATATTTGAATGAACTTCAACCCTGCAAATACTGTAGCTCGCTAGACAAACTGATGTGAACGGAAATAGTGAGCATCACAGACCGGGAATCGTAGCAAACTGAGAGAGGACTGACCTTATCGGCGGAGGAGTCGTCGTATTTCGACCTGTTGCTCAGCTTGACACTCCACGTGCTCTGAACATCGTCCTTCGCCACACCGCTAGGAACGTGCTGCGCAAAGTAGCTCAAAACCAGCACCGTACAGTTGCCGTCATCCAAGAAATTGTTCAGCTCCTCGGTCGTCAGCAGCATCAGCATGTTCGGGTCATTGGGCTCCACACCGAAATAGTCGGCGGCCGTTTTCAGGAGTAGGTCTTTCCTGCTATCGCCCGACATCGTGGCGATTTAGTACTCGCACCAGTGGTCTATGCTTCTACATTCTTGATTCCACTCGTCTCTTTTCTCAGAATGTCCGCGCTCACCAGGCAAGTAATAAGTTAGTTAGTTTGACGAGAACAGTTTCATTGGGAACTCAATGAACCTCCAAAAAAATTGGGCGGTTTGTCATGGTCATCATGGTCATGCTGGGGCATGCATCATTGCATGCAGATGTACCTCTTCTACACGTTCTAGCTTCCTCTTCTGTGATGTTGTCACTGACATCATACTCATACAGTCATAGTGCTCATGCCTTCATGAAGGCATGAGCACCATGCACTCCAGCCTCGGTCTCCAGTAGTCCATCGGCCAAGTCTCAAAATCGAAAGTGGTGATGCACTGAGCTTCCAACTAAACGCGACCATACCCAGCACGTAGAGAATATATCAGAGAACACTATTCCGTTTGTTGGACGTGCCGAATTCAGTCCAGGGCGTCCATACGAAGCGTTCTTCGTCGCCGAGTTTTTTACTGTGCGCTCCATTTGAGAGTGCGCAGAGTTCTGATCGAGAGTTTTTTGAGCAGATTTTCAAATTTTTGAGGCTGTCAGCTGACAGCTGTCAACTCTAAATGGCACTTAGTATGTGACAGGCAATAGGTTTTGGTGCCTCCGTATGCCTTCTAATAAGTTCTATCTTCCTTCGTTTCACTTCGCTGCTTCGCCCACCACCTCAGGAGATGACAGCGTACCTGCACTAGTCAGCTCTCGCTAACCCTGTCTCTCTTTCTCCGTCTTAGCGCTCGTCATTCGTGTCCTTCTGCTGGGGCGAGCTTGATACTGTTGTGTCGTAGTTTTTAGGCAATAGTGGCTGTTGTTCGCGTGACGATCAGGATTTATGGAGAAAGATGACGACTCGCCAAGTTCCCATGCAGCCACAGACGGCGTAGCAATTCTTACCGCCAACCCTTCGAGCAACGGAACCGGCCTGAGTTGGAAATCGTGTCTGTGTAATTGTGCCACGATACGGATGAAACACACAGGCTCACATGTGACGAGATGAAGATAATCTCAACAGGCTGACGGAAATCCAACAGGCTCACGGGAACGCTGCAGTTATGGTCGGAGACGTGGAATTATTTAGTCACTGGTAAATGGTGCATCGAGTGCTGTGTGCTCTAACACAATTGTAAAAATCATGAAAAAGCGAAAATAATGCAATGGTGGGGCTGAATGGTGTTCTGTGGAGGAGACGTCGCTGTCTCAGTATTCAACGCCGGACCCTGTATTTCAAGTCTGTGGTCATGCTCGATCATAAGTTCCTGTATGGCTCCAGTGCCTTCTCAGCATTGTTGGCGGGTAAGCACCTGGATCGTGTCCAAGTACTGCGGCTCTGGTGGCTTGAGGGATGTACGGGTGCTCGCCGTGCACCCCTGCCGGCAATCTGCTTGTGAAGCTTGGTACCTACTATGTCCGGGAGATTTTCATCCAGAAGCTGATCTTCCTAGGCTGGAGCTGCTGCTACTCCTGTGCTAGCCCTCAACCACTGGCGCTCCTACTCGGCTCCAGTGTGGGCCATTAACCACCCTGCCCGATTTCGCACTGTTGCTATTCCACACCGTCAGCATTTAACTCTGAGGTCAGACCTTGATCCCTCCCACCATATACTATCTGTCTGTCTGCCTTTCTCTCACACACAGATGTGCGTGCATACACACAAACACACATGCACACACACACACATGCACACACAGTGACACAAACATACACATAGCCAACTTCTCTGTGTTTGGTGATCATCATCTGTTTTCTGATGTGCAAGCTCACCTCTGATGCCGATTACTTCCTTGCTTAGACCCGGTCTGCTATTAGACCAGTCTGCTCTCCCTTCACTCGCTTGTAAATCCTACTTGGAGTAGTAAGGTTGTGTCACTGCTCCTACTGATGTCATTGTTGTGAAAGCAATATCATCGCCATTGATGGTAATTTTCCACCGTGCATGAATCATTAACAATCATCATCTATGTGTCAAGGCCTAACCATCCTCGTAACTCCCCTCATCGTGACTAGTGCTGTACCGTTGAAACCTACTTTGCTTCAGTGTATATTCGCTCCAAAGCTCTTGTTTTGTTGCATAGTGATCTGACGCAGTGTGCTATAGCCTATCGGGTAATATGGATAAGATTTGTACAGTCGGCATCGCCTATGGAGTGACCAGGTACATGTATAAGGATACTAGTACATGTATACCGGCTTAACGATATCGGAACACAAATAGCACTATGTGTGCAATATTCCTTTCTAAGCTCACGCTGTGCGGTGCAGATAGGTCATGTGTCGTTGCCAACTTGCCGCATGTGCATGTGCAGCAGGAAGGCACCACATGTCGACTACTACTTATCCTGTACAGCATTGTGTGCTTACATGCATCTACGGCCTTGTGCAATTGAGTCTCACATACGTGTACATGAAATATTGCTTGTAGTGCGGTATCAGGTGTTAACATACAATGGCTAAATATTTTTCTCGCAATAATGACCGTATTCACCACAAGTGTGTTTATGTCCAGAGCCAACTCAAGTCCTGTATTATTTATGACCATGACAACAAGACTTCCGGGCTGAAATTCTTCTATGACATGCATGAACACTTGCCTTACAATTGTTCGTGATTGTACGAAGTACATATTCGCTGTTGCATCAATTTTGCACCATTTACATTGTAGTGCCACTAGTGGTATCACCTGCATGCGTATTGAGTCAAACAAGGTTACCTCTGTATAATTATGCTTATCGTGGCTATCAAGAGCTTCGATGCAAATTCCCGGCTGACGAATGGTGTCCAGCTTGTGTTCAGCTCAGCTGGCACTCACAACTCATAATAATTGCGTTCTAGACGCCAGATGAGATGTTTCAGCTACAATGTAGACAAAACGTCCGTGTTCAAGAAAGCCGTCACCTCATCTTCTGTCCATCCTCAATAGCACGTTCAAGCAAATACGTCTGAAACACAGTAGCGACAATCCGACAGCGGCAACACGCCGTCTTCTCCGAATGAGCTTCTACCGTTCTAATTCAGATTCCCCCAAAAATGTCAAAATAAATAATAGATATCCACCAAGCTCGCTAGAATCTTGCGAACCGTCAACATGCAGGCATTTCAAGTGTTCGAGCGTGCGTAGATTCTGCTCAGCGGCTCAAGAACATTCGCCAAGCGAAAAAAGTCGATGAGAAAGATGTAATGGTGGACGAAATTACGAAAATCGGAAGAAGGTATTCGACCCAGTTCGACTATCCTGGACTGGATTGGCAACGTCCAACAATCGGATTCGTATTCTATGGGGTCTCATGAGCTAGTGTGCCAAAGGGCGTTTAGTTGGAGCTTCAGTGCATCACCTTCGCCGAAAGAGGCCCTTTCTGAGATTTGGCCGATGGACTACAGGTAGCTAGACACCACTCACCAGGATTCTGTGTAGAGCTAGCCTAGAGTCACGCGAGACACCATGGACACAGTTCCGGCCAACACCATGGATACGCAGTGAGTTTTAAAAGGTGGCAGACTACCCAAAAATTCGCTGAAAAATCGAATTTGTAAATTCATATTGAGTGGTACGTCAGTTGACAGAGCATGACTAGTGAGGTTTTGCATTCCGAATTTCGGTTCGGCGCTCTTCGGTCATTATAGCGAGGTTTTGCATTCCGAAATTCGGCAAAAAGCTTCGTCACGCGGGAGCGAGGTCGAAAATGCACGCGAAGATTCGGCATGTTTGTTCGGAAAAAGCTCACTTTGCCGAAAATATTTTTCGGATGAATTTTCTGTAGAAGAGCGCTAGCGCGTGATTTATTCAAAGAGGTTTCTTATCTCGGCATCGCTTCCCAGGCGCGTCTTTGGCGACATCAGCGTCGTCAACTACCTCTGATTGCTCCTCCACTGCTTGTCTACTCTCTTTCGCCTGGAGTGTCCTCACCGTCATCTGTGTGGCTGAAAAGACTATGGCGATACTCATAAAATTTGACTTGGCCATGGAGTTGGTTTTTCTGAGGCGACTGAGGAGACAGGTTAGGCCCTCGGCTCTTAGGGCGATCAAATTTCGTTGGAATCAGCAAGAATAGGAGCACGGGACAGGACGTTGCTGATGCTAGGGGTCACGAAATGAAAACACATCATTTTCGACTTGCAAAACAAACGTTGGTACGAAAATTCGACATTTTGATGTTCGACAAATGACCGAAAAGCGCCGAACCGAAATTCGGAATGCAAAACCTCTCGAACATCAAAATGTCGAATTTTCGCACCAACGTTTGTTTTGCAAGTCGAAAATGATGTGTTTTCATTTCGTGAGCCCTAGCATCAGCAACGTCCTGTCCCGTGCTCCTATTCTTGCTGATTCCAACGAACTTTGATCGCCCTAAGAGCCGAGGGCCAGACCTGTCTCCTCAGTCGCCTCAGAAAAACCAACTCCATGGCCAAGTCAAATTTTATGAGTATCGCCATAGTCTTTTCAGCCACACAGATGACGGTGAGGACACTCCAGGCGAAAGAGAGTAGACAAGCAGTGGAGGAGCAATCAGAGGTAGCTGACGACGCTGATGTCGCCAAAGACGCCTGGGAAGCGATGCCGAGATAAGAAATCTCTTTGAATAAATCACGCGCTAGCGCTCTTCTACAGAAAATTCATCCGAAAAATATTTTCGGCAAAGTGAGCTTTTTCCGAACAAACATGCCGAATCTTCGCGTGCATTTTCGACCTCGCTCCCGCGTGCCGAATCTTTTTGCCGAATTTCGGAATGCAAAACCTCGCTATTAGCTGCAAATTCTCTGAAAATTGTGTCCCGATCTGACCGGCCGTTCAAGAGTTATGCGGAACTAACTTATGGCCGAAAATGTGCCCTTGCAAGGAAAGATTTTTTTGTTGCACGCTGTCATTTGTTGGCAGCACTGTATTTGAATGTGAGCAGACCGTGCGCAACTTGTCGTATCATGGAAACACGTGAAAGTGTGCAGAATTTTGCTCCAAGTCCAAAAAATCAGGTTTTTGAGCCACGTATTGGGCTGCACGGCGGCGGGCGAAGCAGGGTACAACTTACTAGCCTGTTTGACCTTTTTTGGGTGCAGTCCTGTCACTCGAGTTGAACTCGAGTTGAACCTTGGTGTGAAAGTTGTCGCCTGCTGGCGTGGTGACCAGGTGATTTGGGCACCCAGGAGCACGTGACCGCTTGTTCAACCATGTTCGATTGGGAATAAAGGAGGAACGCTGCATCGCAGCCTTTTCGGACCAAAACCAGTCGACTCAGCGTCCAAAAGAGTACAACATATGGGCCAATCGCGGTCATCCGTGCTTTTATAAGAACGAAATGGCGCTTTTAGTGACATTTTGCATACAAATCCCCATCTAGTAGGGCGCAGTCACCCAGTTTCGGTGGAAGTGCGCGAGTTCGATTGGGATTCAAGTAGGAAGGGAGCGTCTCAGCTTCCTCGGACCACGACCATTCCACTCAGCACCCCGAAGACTACAACTGGTGAAATTTTAATTTTTGCCTTAACTTCCCCTTTAAAAACATTTACAACGCTCAACACGACAACAACAGTCAACCATGGTCAACAGAAGACGGACTGAGTCAGTGCTGTCATCATGCAATGCCTGCATATTATAGCATACATGATGTAGAGGATGGTGAACTCTGCACCTGAAGGCTGAACTAGGCTGAAGTCTCCACCTCACCCAGGGCCATGTGAACCCTGCACCTAAACTAGTCTACCAGTAGATCTACTAACTACCGGTAAGTAGTTAGTAAGTAGACCTACCACCGGACCTTGCCCTACGGACTTGGCCAAGGCTTGGGTCTTTGCAGACTGTGACTCTAGACTAGTGTGAGTGTGGCTGTGAGTCAAGACTACAACTAACTGTTACTTACTTACAAATACAAGTAGATCTACAAGATGACCGTGACCAGTGGTGACTGACCAAGCAGGGTCATGTGGTTACTCTCCGCTTCGGTCCATAGCTTTAACGTATTATCTCTAATATAAGCACGGTCCTTTATTTTTTCAATGTACCTCCGCCCCGTGCTATTAATGGAGACGTTCCTTTATTAGAGACTGTTCCATTATTAATTTATTATTTCAACCTCATTTCAGAGACATGCTGCCATGCCAAATTCATGTCAGACACACACATTTCACGGTTTTTTCGCCAGTAGAGATAATGAATTTACACAGTGTGCTTATAATGGAGACTGAGCACTTTATTTTTTGAATGCCGCCCCAAGGTGTTCTATTATTGGAGACGTGCTATTATTGGAGACTGTGCTTATATTAGAGATAATACGGTAGGTAGATCTACCTGGTTCAGTGATTGCTCCGGGACCGGGCCGTCAAACCCGGTATCCTATCTGTCTTGTTTATGTCATCTTGCGACGATGAACGGACATTGAACTCTAACAGTTAGTTGTGTACCTGATGTCCAGAGTTGTGAAGATCAGTGGTGACTGCTGTAACAAGAAGCAACGTAAGACTGTACTGCTGTGGACAGAGAAATTATTATTATTATTTATTCATATTTTAATAGGGCCGTCCCCACAGACTCAAGGTCTTCTTACGGGGTACCCTATAAAACCGGTGCTATGACCTGTACCACACTCTAACACTGTACCAGTGGGCGTACAGTGACAATATTGGAGTAACCACGGTGAAAGCAAAGAGACCATACTGAATTGTAGGCAAGGAAATGGGGCTTGCAAGAGATAAACCTCATGATAAAGTGATCAAGCTGTAGCTTTCACACTAAAAAGCTAAATTGCGCACTGGCTGTGTAGCGTGATGGTGCCATTGCATACACCTGTGGATTTCAGGACATGTGACACACTAAACTCACGCACTTGTACTAAGCTGTGCACAGAACGCTTCCAATTCTGTACAGCACAGCGTATCCATTGTATTTAGTTGCAGGCTCGCGATATGTCATGCATGCACTCGCGATAAACGTTGCCCCATGCAGGATAGATACCGTGACTTTTCAATAAGCTTACTAGTACGTATCACAAGTAGATTGTATTGCACATAAATATAGTATTGCACATTAACCAGCTAACTGTTACATTTGTTTCATTGTGCATTTCATCAACATCAAAATTCATCACCAATTTGCTGAGCTAGCTGGGTATGTGCTGGCGCTCAGTCACGTTACACAGGTGAACGGCCACACCTGGTGCAGCACTGAATGCCAGACCCACGCCTGGCTACTCAGATTGCCAGCTCTTTTAGCCTTTGTCCTCCTGTTACAGACACATGACGTGCCGGCCTGACGGAAAACACGAAACACACACACACAAATACACACACACACACACACACACACACACACACACACACACACACACGCAGACACAGATCACAGCACTACCCTCTAAAATGTGTTCTGAATAGCTTCAAGAATGTGGACCCTGGTTTAGCCACACTCTACATGTACCACGTGTACTGTGAATAATAGAAGCTGCAACACACATGTAATGTGGAGGATTGACAATATCAACGTGCGAATATGCACAGAGAAAATAATGTGCTATTACTTCGAAGTATTATTATTCGTATTTTCGCGTCATCGTCAATCAAATGATTTCGCATAAGCTGAGTGGTAGTAAACGGAAATAAAACCGGAAGACGCTGATGCTAAAGAAAATAAATGGTAATAGAATACTGAGCACACAGGAACACAAACACACACGCACAAACTCAACAATACCTTGATAAGAAAAAACACCGTATCAACATGCATACTGCACTAGTAATAGCAGCACTACCCTCTCACATCCATACTCAGGTACTCAACCAACAGAGTGAGATGAGACAACGCTCAGCACCAACTCCCTCAGTGTTCAGCTAAGCAGAGAAACGGGAAGGGATCGAAGAAATCAAAATGTCAATCACAAAATGGACCTCATATACCAGTCTCACATGAAATAACACACTTCCTGCACAATTCGGTTTAGTATTCTACTGTTCGGAGATATCTGAGAGAAAACAGTCAAATCAAACAAACAGCAAATACAATTATTGTTTAATTAATGGAAGGATCAAATGCTACGAGTTATGATCTACTGTCCACCAAGGTAATCACAGTGTACATCATTATCAAGGTTCAAGCTAGAGGGGGGTAGCTGGACGCAGCCCCCCCCCCCCCCTCCCACTCTGTTTGCGCGCCCCTGTGAAAAACGTTTGGAAGCGAAAGGATGGGATTTTCGGCCTTTGACCACTTTGGTGGTGGGTCTGATCTACTCACCGCCCACCGCTTTAGGACCTGCATCTGCGCCTTGATACTTGAGGGTGGTGGCGTACAAGCGGATGCGGAAAATTAGGTCTCCAGCCGAGTCTCATGCTAACTGCGAATCTTTCTTCTATTTTCATGCAATTCAACGAAAATGCAGTCGAAAGTCACCATCAGAGGCACATTTGTCTGGGGCGAAGTCGGGGATTCGCCCCATACGTTGCATTTAGTGTGGCAAGACAGTATTGGAAAGTGGAAAAATGCGATACGGGGTAACTGTTTCCCATGCCCCCCCTTCTCCCCCCCCCTCTCTACTATTTTGACCTGGCTAGAACCCTGCATATACAGCAAGAAAATGCGTCAATAAGACATAAAACTGACAAGGACTACTGAGCCATTCAACGATCTGACACCTAGCTCCAACACATCTACGAGGTGCAAACTAGCAACCTTCCAACTTGGAAGGCTCAGGTTAGGAAAGGTCCAAAGAGGATCGTAGATGTATTGGAGCTAGGTGTCAGGTCGTTGAATTTCTCAGTACTCCTTGTCAGTTTTGTGCCTTACTTTCTCACTTGCTAACTGCATATGGTCTATTTACTTTGGTGGACTGTTGGTCATAACTCGTGTTATAAATTGTAACATTTGTTCTTTCCTTTATTTGTCCATGATTACATATCCCAGTACAAAGTATTACACTGCTCACTCCACTCTCTATGGTGGATGTCAATTTTCTTTCTTGACATGGCTAGCCACATGTACATTGATCAAGATTTCTCATTTACTGTTTTCTGATGATCGCTTAGTGCGTGAAACTCGGAGTAAAAACACTTTCTCTGTCCTCCTATTGTTTGTACATGATTGTACTTCTGTCTTTGAAGTGTCTCTGTTCCATACTGTTACGATAGCAAGAGTACATCAAACAGAGTGTAACTAACTTGTTACAACTCTGTAGATGGGTTTTGGACAGCGGAATTCGTCGTTTGCACGCGTTTCGATGATTCATGGAAATGTACATGTGAGAGTAATCGGAAGGGCCTATCGTCCGGAGATTAGATAAGATTGTAAGAACGCCACGACGACAATAGACTTGAGGAGATTTCGTATTATCACCGGCTGATAGTTAGACTGTGTATTCAGGTATAGTGTTGTCCTTGTGATCTTTATCAGTTCCCTGTTGGCGTTGCGCTGCACTCGGGGTTTGCCCCTGCTAGCGGACTGCGCGCAGACTGTGCAGGTTGCATACTTCAGCCTCATCAAAGGAGCCGAATCCACTACACTATATTTGCATTATATTTCTGCAATCAGCTATTGCCATTGCAGCCATTGAAGTGGAAATGATAAAACTACACAAAATGCATTATCTACCATTCTGTAAAGGCTTACCATCATGTAGACTATGACATCAGTGTGTATAATCATCACTGCTTGGCGGGTAACAGGTCATTGAACACGGCGATGTGATGCGGGTAATTGATCAGCAAATCCGGGATAACGTGGCTGCTGTTCTGAGAGTGCCGAGCGCCATAATTGAGTACCGCCTATCAGCGTAGAAAGAAATAGTGGAGTACGCCAAAATGTAAGCTCACTCAGGAGAGGGAGATCTCTATAGTCAACCCGTCACTGAATGCGATTTTCAGAAGGGTGAGACTATAGGTCTTACAACGAGACTTGGGCAACAGAATACAGTCAAAACACTCAAAGCTCTCAGTATTATGTGCAATCTGTTTTTCTCCAACATGCACTGTAGAATCAAGACAGGCATCTGATCATCAATATCAAAACACTAGCACTGGAACTCACCGGAATAATATAACATCCTTGAGATTTCAGTGCCAATGCGGCAGAGTATCATATCCGTTAGGTGTACGTACAGGATGACGTAGTAACTGAGTGTCACTCACACCCCGACAGGCCACAACACTGAAACCATGACGTGTAGCTGCAGTCATATCTACTGATACACCATTGTATACATCAGCTGGATAAGCATCAGTCTCCACTGGTTCATGGTCTTGGTTGAATATGCAGAATGCCTGAACGTCCACACCACCGACCAGAGATATGCCAGTGGTGTACTTTGGGCCAATGAAGTATGACAGCATATCATACATTCGACCTGAATGCTGACTTGCCACATCCTTCTGGAACCGCACTAACCACTTGTCCATTATCTGCAGCCGCTGGTCGCTAGTGACAGGGAGGGTGTTGTGCAAATATAGCAGTTGCAGATGGCGAGGCTCGCATTCTGCACAAAAACCAGAGCAGAGAGATTTGAGAGAAACACACAGTGTTCGTGACACGAACAAACAAATACATTTGAGGATGCGAAAAAGAAAACGTCAAGAGAAAGATGACGTCTGAAGATGATCATTGGCTTGGCCTAAATTGATGTCTGTGGTGCTTCCTTTGCCATAGGCGGGAGCTTGGCCTACTTGAATCTGGTCTATATGGTCGAACCAGCCTGTTGTCTACAGCATTGGGTATTATGCTCCTTGATGTTTGTCTTGTTGAGCACTCTCGGTAGGCTGCTCTAGTGCTGCTGCATTACACATTGCCCGCTACTTTTAGTATTTAGAGCACTCTGGCGCAAGAGCGACGAGCTATCTTTCATTAAAATGTCTGCGATGTGACCTTTGCACCATGGCCGGTAGCTCGGCTTACATAGAGCTCGCAGCTGTAATGATGAGGCATATGATAATGTGGCCGAAATAGCTTGCCGTCTACAGCATTGGGCAATAATTATTATTATATGCACGTCCGCGTATACGATATTCGTATGTGCCAAGAGACAGACAGAGCGGGTAGAGAAGAAAAGAAAAAAAATGCAAGATAGCAGACGACGGTGATTGGCACGTAACTCAAGTTCCATGAAAAAACCATTACTGTAAGACATGGTTTTATAACGATTCGCAAATTTAACGATTGTCCAAAATCCATAGGTTAACGAGAAGATGCCTTAACAATCTTGCGGTCTTCAGGCATATCCCCGCATAGCACATAATTATGCTGCCTTTGTCTCAACAGAACTGACTAAAACGAAGTAATGTAACTGGTTAAAACGTTAGATTTACTGAGTACTATATGAAATCATGCCTGCATCAGCAGAACACACTGTGACAGAAGCCTCACCAGCAAACCTAGGCCTCTATTCACTACAAGTCTTATTCCAGAATAAACTACTTACTTTGTATCAGATGATCAACCCTGATCAGCTTCAGCAAGGCACTGCACTCTACACCACACAGTGTACAGTAGAGAAGTAGTCTGAGTACTTGAGTATGACGATGCTTGGGATCACCTGTACTGTGTATGGTCAAATAGCGATTCATCAAGTTTAGCGCCAGGCAACGGTCGGGTGAATTTAACATGAACAGTGCATGAGAACACTGATCAACATCTCTACATTGATCAAGACGCAGGACATCTAGTTGCTGTGCTAGTAACTTCCTGAATTCTGGAGTCATGCATCGACACTTTGCAGCCCAATGCAGTGACCATCTCAGGTTGGGTTGATTCCTGTAGTCTTGCCAGACAACAGTAGGTAGGGTGGCTAGTTGATTTAGTGAAGATACTGCCAATGTGGTTACGTCAGTGTTCTCCTCTGTGATAAGAGCACATGCTCGCAGGATGACCTTAATCATGCTTGGGTACCGTAGTTCATTCGCATGTCGTTGGATAAGAGAACATTGAGAGATCAGCTCGCTGGGTTGAAACGTGCGCGTAGTCACGATGCTGTCAAATATTGACTTAACGGCATCATAGGCATCATGTACCGTAGTGGGTTGACGACCCTGCTGATCTGATCTCCACCTAACTGACTGCTTGGACTGTGCTGATGTCTGAGTCATCTTGCTAGCAACACAACATAGCGTTGATCGGCAGGTTGACTGGGCTACCATGCTTTGTACTTGTACACTCACAGCATAACCACGCTGAGCAAACTTGCTCAATGTCTTGCTGAGATTGCCATATAACTTTGAAGCAAACATGTTCTCCTGGGGATGCTGTATGTTCACTAGCACGTGTGTGTGTGTGTGTGTATAGCGTACAGCGTATGGAGTGGATTACTGAGGAATTGTCAGAAGATTACGTATTGCCGGTCTGTAGAGAGCAACACACAACGCAAAAAAAACACACACACACATGCAATATCTACAGTCGTGCTGGATAAAATTCAGGATCATGAATAATACATTTCCATACAGCAGTGCACAACACAATTATGATGCAAGGTCTACGTACCGTCCAGTACTAGCTGACTTACATTGACCAGATTTCACTGATCAACACTTACTGCCTCTACCATGAAGACACGGACATGATTTGGAAACCACGTTATTCGGTGCTATAAGCAAAATACAAAAGATCTGTTCTATCGATACATGGTATGTCAGGTATACCCACACCACCACAACAATACTAAGTCCATATTCTTCGTGTTCCGTTGCATCCACAATATCTGCAGTTCACTCCTCTCTGACGCCAAATTCGCTAGGGTTTTCACGTCGCTAAAATTACCCGTTCTACAGAATTCACAGTCGTTGTGCGCGAAGTTCACTGTACTGCCCGTCAGATCACGTCAGGCGAAATAGCACGTCATAGTACATTCGAGATCAGCGGGAAGAAGATGACGACGTCCACTAATTTAGTATCTGTGCACACGAATCTGCTGTGTGTGTTACTCTGTGTGTCAGCTATGGCATCATCGCCTGTGGTTCCATGCCTAGCATGTACGTCTGAACCATCCTGCAAAGTTTGAATGACGTAGGTTGAGCGATCGCTCCGTGAAACATACTTTTTGAAATTCTCTTCATAGTATATCTTCCACCATTGAAATTTCGAATTTCTTCGAATTTTTTGCTGAGAGGGGTGGCTTGCAACCTCGATATGGCTTGTTCCAGGCATGCTTTGGACCCATCGCCTGTTGAAACAGTGGCAGGAAGCTGCCCTGCAACTGTTCCAACAGGAAATTATTCGATCCAAGAAAGCGCGAGTCCACGAATCTCGGTTGAATATTGAGTATTTCAAGCCTTTTCACGACGAAGATGGAGTTCTTTTTGGAGATGGATGTCGCGGCAAAGGACATGGTGTCGGACTTCTGGCGTCTGGTGAAGCCAGGGATCATTTGTCCAGTCAGGTCGGCAGCCTAACCGTCGGTAAGCTTGTGCTTGGATCCCGTTCTGCTCGATGTGGTAGATCACAAACAATTTGATATCACACAAATTGATCTCAGCATCGTGCGTACGGTATTTTATATTCAGAAAATCCCAAAGTGTCTCTGTGTGGCCGTCCTATGCCACGAGAAACTCCAATCAGGCTCCTATGTCCTCTGCCTTCATGACTGAATGTCCACTTCGTTTGAACAACGAACACAACAATCGAGGACGGCTTTGCAATGAAAAATACAGCTATACTGGAGCTGAAAAAAAGAAGAAAAAAACGTGCTCAGGATGAGACTCGAGTACAATGCATACTCTCCCAGCAGGTGAAACGCAAATTTTTGTGAAAAATGCGTGTCGCCGACTGACCAGTAATTTCGCCTGACGGTTGTGTATGTGTGTGGTCTAGTAGTACATGACTGTACACTTCTATCGGTACATGCACTCAATATGAACTTTTCTTTCTTATACAGTGTCGCCGCGTGGAAAAGTGAGTTGGACTTTGAAACAAACATGCCAAACACTTTGGAATTCCCTGACAATCTGGCCTAACAAAGGATGGATAGATGAGTCACTTACAGTGCTGCTCAATGAAATCCAGTCGCGTCACTCAAGTTTGTGCCTTGCATCATTTCGCAGCCCAGTGTTCGCATGCGCAGGTCTACAGGGCTGTGCAACGCCCAGCGCGTACTTGAGAAACTCGCTGACTGGATTTCATTGAGCAACACTGTACAGTCATGTACATGTACCCGTTCTGTCCTAGTTTTAGGACTTGTCAAACCTCTCGCATTTTTCTCGTCGACTGAATAGTCGGACAGTGTGCCCAGCTTATGCATGTCTGATACACAACACAGCATGGCATTGCCTCATTGAAATCCGGAAAACAATCGCTCGAACGCGATCAGCCCAGCAGCCAACAATTGCTTCTTCAACATACATCATCTTTTTTGCACATACATGAACATCATTCTCTTACCTAAGTAAGTTATGATAGGGTGATGATACAGCTGCAACTGAATAGAAAGGTTCAGCGGTGACTTAATTTCGCAGACTACTGTACCACAGCAAGACTGTTGCGATTGTAACAAACTGTTATGCACGCCTATAGCCAATAGTGCAATTTCTCACAGTCAGCGATCGACGCAAGGATCAGGGAATATTGTACAACAGTCAACTGATGATAATATAAACGAGGGAGCACGACTACAATTCACTGAATAGACCAATCCCGAAAAGATTGTCTGGGTTCGAAAGGGGGCATGTCAACTGAGAGTACACTGTACAACACATACATGGCACTACCTGATCAGCATGCCGCACAGGACGTGTTTGATAGTTCGCGTGTGAATGCGAGGGTAAGTACACGGTTTTCTCGTTAGTTGCATGCAAGAGAGACGATGCGACAGAAAGCAAAGCGCTTCGTAGTCTTCTCTCTCGCACTGGTAATGATCTGCTGTTGGAGTTGAAATGCTAAGACATAATCCTTGTTTCGCTCTTCTGTGTAGTGTGAAGAGGTCAACGAACATGTAGAGCTCACTTTGATGAAGCAGGCAAGGCTGTGAGCGCTGTGGCTCAAAGCGATAGGCCCTAAATCTTACGAGATATTTCGAGTGCTATTGTTTGTTGCGAGCGCTTCGTCTTCGATGAGTCCTGCCTCTTTCCTGGCAGCTGCCCTCCTATAGGACCAACCACGAAGTGACTGTACTCATCTGCAGCCGATCAAAGTTATATTGCACAAGACTGAGATATCGTTTTCGCCAAGCCAGTGCCCCGCCAAAGGCCATCGCCGTGTCACACCGTCGGAACTAGTTCATGATGAGAAACATCATTCGCGCGAGCGTGATGAAGAACTATTTCGAAAGACACCATAGTCTTTACCCCTGGGACGACAACTATGTGCACGTCCTGCAAGGGGAGAATGTCACCAGCGACATCACCGAAGACGACGGCAGTATTTCGGAAACCTGGAGTCAGCGGAGGTCGTCAAGCTCCTCCGCGATCCGGTACATGTACAGTATAGGTGACATGTCGACACGAGCGTGCGGAAACACAGCATACACTGTAGTAATGTTGCGAGAGTTTGCGGAAGGAGTCCAAGTCGGGAAATCCATCAGCTCCAAAAGCTACCTGTAGGTGGGCGATGAGACTCCAGCTTCAGACTACAACAGTCAGGACTTGTAAAATAGTTTTTGTGAAGCAGCAGATCGAGAAGTTAGCTGAAATCGTAGCTGTTGCAGTATGTCGGCGCTATGTAGCTTGCATTTTTTACGGAGAGTCGATCGCCACGCGAATGTTTCTCTCCTCACCGAGAGCTATCTGGCCTCCAAACTCCGTCAGGGTCTGCCTAAGGTACCGAAGGTCCTTTGACTAGCTGCTGGCAGGACTCCATCAAATCCTTTAGCTTCAGCTCGGCGAGCAAAAGTCTCTCTCTCCTCCGCCATGAGCTGACACACACAAACTGAATACAAAACGATGCACTTCACACGTGCTGGCTTGCACGCGTGCCCCCTTTCACGAACCCAGACAATCTTTTCGGGATTGGTCTATTGTAAGTCCTTAGCATAACAACACGCTAGCTGGTAGATTTACAATGATATGGAGGCGAAGTCGAGGTGCTACAGCTAGCTGTACCATGCGTTGCTTCTTGTTTTTTTTGTCGTTATTTTTTTTAGAGCAAAATTGATGGCCAAAATAATTATTTTGCAAAAAGACTTTTTGATGCGTCATCACTCACACATTTTAGTCTCTTTTACTGAGCGTCACATAATCATACAGTTCATACTCATAGTATACAGTCAGACCTCGCTTATCCAGTCCTCTTTTATCCGGATCCCTCGCCATCCGGAAGAAAATCTGTGGTTACCGATTTACAGCATATGCCATGCATACAGACAGTATGACTTGTATGTTCGATTATTCATTATGTCATTTTGCACACCATGAATGATTATCTAGCCTAGCAGCCTTGCATGTTTCTTTTTTTTAACCGGCTACATTGTGTATTTCATCAAAATGAACATTTTTAAATCATAAATTTGCTGAGCTAGCCGTGCATATGCTGGTTCTCAGTCACGTTACAAGGGTAAACGGCCACGCCTGTCGCAATGCCAGCTCTTTAAGCCTTTGTCTTCCTGTTACCGACACATAACGTGCCGGCCTGACGGAAAACTGTGACAAGCACACACACGCACTCACGCACGCACACACACATACACACATGCACACACACCCACTCACGCACGCGCACACACACACACACACACACACACACACATCCACACACACACACACACACGCACACACACACACACACACACACACATGCAGACACATACACACACACACATGCAGACACATACACACACACACATGCGCGTACACACACACATGCGCGTACACACACACACATGCGCGTACACACACACACACACACAAACACACACACACATACACACATACATGCAGGCACAGATCACAGCACTACCTTCTAAAATGAGTTCTGAATAGCTTCAAGAATGAGGACCCTGGTGTCGCCAGACTCTACATCATGTGCTACGAGGATTGACAATATCAATGTACAGTAGGTATCGGTTATAGCGTGGGTGTTTGAAAAACGACATTTGATTCTTATTGCCGATATTTCTTACACACGATAAATCACTTGTGACATATCATATGCACGTGCGACATCATACATGTACATGTACATGTATGCGCGCACGTTTGGCATGTAGACACGTACACATGATACACGTACACACGGATCAATCAGACTCGCGGTCGTGCTAGGCGACTGCGGAGCAGCGGATACGAGAGAAGTCGGAAGAAAGAGTCCGACTGGACAGAAAAAGTGATTCTCCAATGCTCCCTTGGACATAACTCTCTTTTTGTGTTGAATATTATTGTATTGAGTATGCACAGAGCACAGATTTTATTACTACAGGCGATACACTTTGCACTAATCTGGCATATTTTGCTACACAAAATCCATTCTTAGGGCTGATATATTCTACTACGCGATAATACTGCTTGCAAGAATAAATATACACATAAAATATGTGTTATGATTATGAAAAAATGAGTGTTCATTCTTGTAAGCAGTATATTCTTGTATACGACCACACTATAACCGATACGCACTGTATGTACATGCACCAAAGAAAATACATTTAAAATACTATTATTATTTGCATTTTCGCGTCACAGTCAATCAAATGATTGATAATTTCGCATATGCTGAGTGTTAGTAAACGGAAATCAAAACTGGAAGACGCTGATGCCAAAGAAAAGAAATGGTAATAGAATACACAGGAACACAAACACACAAACACAAACTCAACAATACCTTGATTTGGAAAACACCGTATCAACATGCATACTGCACTAGTAATAGAAGCACTACACTCTCACATCCATACTCAGTTACTCAGTTACTCAATTACTCAGTTACTCAGGTACTCAAGTACTCAGTTACTCAAATACTCAGTTACTCAGCTACTCAAGTACTCAGCCAACAGAGTGAGATGAAACAACACTCAGCACCAACTTCCTCAGTGTTCAGCTCAGCAGAGAAACGGGAAAGGATCGAAGACATCAAAATTTCAATCACAAATTGGACCTCATAATCTCACATGAAATAACAGACTTCCTGCACAAATTCGGCTTAGTATTCTGCTGTTCAGAGATATCTGAGAGAAAACAGTCAAACCAAAACAAGCAGCAAATACAATAGTTTAATAAATAATGGAAGGATCAAATGCTACGAGTTATGATCTACTGTCCACCAAGGTAACTACAGTGGAGATCATATCGGGGTTCTAGCCAGGGGGGGGGGGGGCACAGCCCCCCCCCCCCCCTCTGTTTGCGCGCCCATGTGAAAAAAGCTTGGAAGCGGAAGGATGGGATTTTCAGCCTTCGACCACTTTGGTGGTGGGTCTGATCTACTCACCTCCCACCGCTTTAGGACTTGCATCTGCGCCTTGATCTTTGAGGGTGGCGGCGTTTTTTTTTTTTTTTTTTTTTTTTTTTTTTTTTTTTTTTTTACTATTGACACAGCCATACTATACTGGAAAACAGGTGGAGAACAAAAAGAAACGAGGAAAAGGACAAAACATAGGGGATGTAGGGACGACGTGCTGATGTGCTGGGAGCAACTCAACCGACCAGAGGTCTCGGCGTCAGCGTTGCAACTAGGCATCGAAAAATGTGTGTGTGTGTGGGGGGGGGGGGGGTTGCACAAGAACAACTGCAAAACATACAGAAGCTAGAGAATACCACAAATAATAACTTGGTGCGAAATAATGAGAAGAAAATTAGTTTGGAGTTGACAGGAGGGCATGCACATCGAAACCACGCCTTGTCAACGACCCGTTCTTGCTCAGTTTTAACGACCACACTCAGCAAAAGAACAAAACAACAACGAAGCACAACGACACACCAACGCTGATGTGGCATGCATCGCAAATCCCGTACCGTGCACGCAGGCACTGGGTTGCAACAGAACAGAAGAAAGACGCGCTGCAAGCGTGCCAAGCAGCGAGTGAGTACGCAACGCTGTACTAATGCCAGTCATGGCAACGGGAGATAAATAATTATGGAGATCGATCCGCGCTTGGTTCGATCGAGAGCAGAGTACGAAAAAAGCACACATTCAAACTGTGCAACAGAAGCAGAAGAGGAAAACGAAAATGAACACTTGTCATTCAGTGAAGTGCTTCTGTCCAAGGGTGCTTGCACCCGACGGGGTGACAGCGCCCCTAGTCAGACAATACAAGGCAAACGAAATAGAAATTAGCTGAGTCACAGCGCGGGACTCCGAAACGAAACCGGTGAGTATGTAAATATTAATTGTTCGTACCTGCTGTACAACGTAACAATTGCTCAAATTCGTAACGTATTTTCAAACTAGCACTCGTAGAATTGTAGTGCGAATGTGCCACTCGATTATAGTAACAACAACAAAGAGATACTCTTCTAAACAAAATAATGACGCCCAAAAGCGCTAAATACGAAATTAAGAAAAAGGAAAATAATAAACCACATAGCGCTAAAGCTGCACCAAATAATAATTTAAATTATAACTAAACCGGGTGGAAAACCAAGAAATCATAACAAACAAAACAAACTAAACAAAAAAATTAATAATAAAAAATAAAATAATAAAATAACCGACGAGGAGACAACAGTCGTAAAATAGCAATGAAAAATATCAATTGTGCACTCATAACCATGTATAAACAATTAAAATGAAACAATTCCAGAACCTTTTCGTGTGACCATCATCAGTGGAACATTGTCACATAGTAAGAATCACTAAAACAACCAGTTATATAGCTAGAGTAATAAATAATAAAAGGTAAATGAAGCCCAATATCATCAGCAGAGCCGAACCAAGGAACATGACCCGTGCCACAGTCAGGAGTTCATCCGTAGAAGTCGGTAGCCATCAGCCAGTGTTGGTGCGTGAGGTACTTATGGACATCTTCTTTGAACGTGTGGAGCCGCTTCAAGCTGAGTGGAGCCCTTACAATTTCGCTTGGCAAGCTGTTCCATACTGAGACTACAGAAAACGGGAAGGAGCGAGAAGCATAGGCAGGTGCTCTCCTGTCCAGGACTTGCTGCAGCTGCACATGGTGCTGCTGGCCAGGAGGAGGTTGACTCCGGGTGCGCCGAGCTCCCTACATGGTTGGCTGGAGGGGGGATCATGGCGGTGAGCTGGGGTGGTCCTGGGATGCACTGGAGCTTGTACAGGTATACAAGCCCAGATACAATCCGGCGGTGGCACAGGCTTTGGAGAAGGGCACCAGGGCCAATAATGGCCATTGCACGTTTCTGTACACAGTCGAGTCGGGCGAGGTGGCTGGATGCAGCTCCCATCCACACAAGGGGAGCATACTCGAGGATGGGTCGCACAAATCCCTTGTATGCACAAAGCCGGCCATGGTAATCTAACACCCGGCAAGCCCGACGGAGAACACCCAGTCTCTGGCAGCCACGTGTCGCAATTGAGTGCAAGTGATCCCGGAATGACAGCTTGGCGTCAAATGTCACTCCAAGAAGCTTGATGGTGTTGGCTTCCGGAACCGCGATACCTCCAAACTTGATGTCAGGGACAGCAGGGTGTGTGGCTTTCGTAGTCATCAGCAGCTGTTGCGATTTAGAGGGCTCGAATCTGATGCGCCAGCGTTCTCCCCACTCTTCAAGACGCTTGAGGCTGGATTGCAAGGCGGCAGTCATGTCATGCATATTGTCCTGCGTGCGGATGAGGCTGTAGAGGGTTGTGTCGTCTGCAAAGGAACTTAGTCGCGTCTCGGGAGACAGGCACTGATCCAGGTCAGACACATACAAGAGGAAAAGTGTCGGGCCAAGGATACTGCCTTGGGGCACACCTGCTGATATAGGCGCCGGAGAGGATGAGTCGCCGTGGACCAGGACTGATAGTTTGCGGTTCAGGAGGTAATCCTGCAGCCAGTGCAGCAGGCAGCCACCAATGCCAACGTTCTTGGCTTTGAAAATCAGTCCAGAGTGTGATACCCGATCAAATGCTCCTGCTATGTCCACCGCCACCATGTGAGCGTACCCTCCATCGCTGACAGTCTTGACCCACTCAGTGTGCAAAGCAGTGAGGATGTCGCACGTGCCTCTTCCTTGCCGAAAGCCAGGCGCGTGCACCGTATGAGTTTTTTGGTGTCTGGAAACCACCTTTTATCGGGCAATCTTGCCAAAGGAAAAGTGTGCCTACTTGATTGGTTATCCTGCGTACGCGTCGATCGACGGGCAGTTTACAGTACAATGACTATGTCCATATTTCGAAGTGAAAGAGAGTTGCTTTGCATGCAGTTCAAAATACATTATTCTCTCTTTCTGCAGTGGAGAGTAGCCACAAAGAGATCGATCTCTAGCTCTGGTTCGCTCCTGGATTGGCGATGACATTCAAGAAATCCGTTTTGTCTCGAAATTTGAGTCAAGCACGCGCGATGCAAGTCAGTTCAAGGATATGATTGACGATATCTCCTTCCAAACTGTTGACTCACATCAAGATCTCCACAGCCTTTTGTTCTCGCTCATGTGCGCAGCAAAGATGTTCGTCAAAAACATTGTCGACTGGAAGACGTAAAAATGTGCGTCCATGATCCACTTGCGTTGCTTCAGAACGAAGTGCTGTTCCGGCCGCGACTCAAGGACGCGGGGCTTCGCTTTTCTTCCGCGAGCTTCCATTGAAGCAAGGTCCATAACTCTTTATTGAAATCATGTGGAACATTGCCAATACATGCTGAAAACTTTGTCATAAGAACAGAAAGAAAGATACGTCGACTGTAAGCCGTGTTTTGATGAAACAAACATGCCTGGAGTGGAGTGGACTAGTGAAGTACCATAGACATAGTGTTATAGATTGTAGTGTAGCCTGCAAGGCGGCTAGGCCTATCAAACGTTTACGTGTTCAATATGACAAACATGTAAAGTACATTGACTTTTGCACCCTCTTTTGCAAATACTTTTTGAAGTGCTGGTATGTAAAAGGTAACCCGTTTTATCCTGCTACCAGTTATACATGTACCAACATTTCCATGTAACATCGTCCCCTCCCTCCATTCCTCATTACACTTATTTCTGTCCTTTCTACCCCTATACCTGGTCCCCTCTCAGACGCGTTTGTGCCGGCATGATCTGATGATAGCAGTCGGACGAGCCCCGCATCTCATCAGCACCAGTGTTCATTTGTGCCCTGCACCCCTGATCTTGAGTCCCCTCCCCCCCCCCCCCCCCCCTCCTCCCTAGCCCTCGCCGTTATCTCCGACGGGATGTTCGGGGGATGTGCATGTGCACAAATACATAATTATACAGTGGGTCTCCAGAAAAAATTACGAACTCTAGAAACCCCCCTTTCAAGACTCGGTGCACGCCACTGAAAGCCATATTGACTGTCGGGCAGAATATTGAAACGCTCCAGATAATTCACAAGCTGCTTGTTTACTATGCTCTCCATTACTTTTGACAGGATGGATAGTAGTGAGACTGGCCGGTAATTGTTGGGATCCGAGCGGGGGCTTTTCTTGAAGACTGGAACCACATGGGCCAGCTTCCATTTGGTAGGTTGAACACCGTGGCGAAAGCAGAGTGAGAACAGTTTGGTGACTGGTTCTGCAAGCTCACTGGAACACTGAGCTAGGACTCTTGCTGGAATATTGTCAGGTCCTGTTGCCTTCGATGTATTCAGCTTGGCTAGACGGCGGCGTACATCAGCAAGCCGGAAATGGATGCGGTCAAGACCATGGCGGTCCAAATGCTGCATTTCTGGCAGATCGTCTGGAGAGATGTCATCATCTGCAAGGCTACACTTCTGGGAGTAGTACCTGGCGAGGCAATTGGCCTTGGCTTGGCGAGATGGATACTCTGTGCCGTCGGTGTCCTTCAGCAGAGGTATCTCAGAGGCACGTTCCATCCCAGCAGCTCTCTTCATGTTGGACCACCATTGCTTGTCGTTAAGTGAGCCTGAGCTGAGCTTAGCTTTGACACGAGCATCATGTGATGATTGGGCGCGCAGCAAAATAGCAGCTGTTTGGGCCACTAGGTCGATGAATGAAGCTCGCAAATCTCCATCATCGGGGTGCTGACGCCACCGTTTCCATGCACGAGTCTTTGCTTGAACTACAGTGCTGCACTCAGGTGTCCACCAACAAGGGTCTGTCGTCCGTACTGTCAGGGTCTTAGATGGTATAAACGTGTCCATTCCATCCAGAATTACAGTTGTGAGTTGTTCACATGCAAGTTCGGGGACATCGCAGACGACAGCAGCCCAGTCAAAGCTGCGGAAATGTGCCCTCAGTCTGCCCCAGTCTGCTTGGCCATAACGCCATACTTTCCTGCTTGTTGGCCGCTCCAGTACAGGAGTGATTTCCTGAAAGTTGGACAATACTACTTCCTCCGTTAACAAAAACTTCGTGATGGAATTTTGAGGGGCTGATTTGGGCACAAACTGCCGTGAAATGAGTCCCAATCACTTTCTTGGCCTTCCCTGGCATGCCATGACAGAGGTACGATGCAAGGAAAGCGACCTTTCACAACAAGCCGAGCGGAATCGATGGTTGCGCTGTGGAAACATAGGTGATGACAGTCATGGCGAGCGAAACTGAAATGCCACTTCTCCGAGGGGATATTGCGCTGCTTGGCCTCTCTACCACTTTAGCACTGAGAACGTTGAAGAGTGATAGAGAGCGATAAAATGGAGCAGCGAGCCCACACAATGAGCAAGTGAACAAGGAGCTGCTCCGATCGCACGGCTCAATGAAAATAATTCTGAACTGAAGTAACACGTTAGTTCTTGTTCAACCTGCGCAAAGCCCAGATTCGAATGCTGATGATGACCATGCATTCTTTCAGAAGTCTGCAGTCAGATGCGAGTCTCGTGGCTAAAGAAAGTCGACTGGATTTGCTAGCCGCTGCCGTTCAGTGCTGGTATCCATTAGAGAAAATGGAATCAGTTTAGCTGTGCCTTTACTCCTCGTTTCGCGGAGTTCTGGAGAGCGAAGATGAAACCAGGGAGTCGTAAAATATTTTTCACGACTCCCTGGTGGAAACGAGTAATCGTCATCGCGACGGATCACGCAGCTTGAAAGCAAACTTACTTGAACGGCGGCGACATCAAGCGGAGTGTGATCAAAGAAGCCGAGGCAAGGCTGAAACGAGCTGAACAACGACTCGAGAGAGAGATGACGACTCGCGTACAGCAGATGACGACTCGCATGCAGCAGATGACGACAGCGACGCAGGTCAAAAATGAATCGAGCAAAAGCGACGCAAACTGAACTCTCTGCTCATTCCGCCAACAGTTTCTCTTGTAAAAGCGCTGTACATAGGCTGAATCACCGTCGTCCAGTAATTTGCAGTCGATACAAACTGTTCTTGACCTGTTCTAAGCGTTTTCATATCCATCAAAATCCATCACGAAGTTTTTGTTAACGGAGGAAGTACACAGTGGTCAGAGCGCCCGATGGGAGATGATACTGCTGTGTGGACAGTGCCAGGAAAGTCGGACAAGACGAGATCCAATGTGTTTGGCCCACGGGTTGGCTGGGTCACGTGCTGGACAAGACAGTGTGTTGCGCTGATTTCTACCAAGAACTCCCCTGCGATTCTTGTTCGAGAGCTGCCAAGCCAGGACATGCTGTGAACATTAAAATCTCCAGCCAGAATCATGTGCTTCCCATGCTGCCGCATGGTATCTATGTTTTGGTCTAAGTGCTCGAGTAGAGCCAGATCATTGTCAGCGCAGGAACCAGGGCGATAGACTGCACCTATGACAGTTTTGCTGTTGCACTGGCCAACTGTGAGCCAGGCTGTTTCGAATTCAGCAGACTGGTACTGATCCAGATGCTGGTACGCGATGCCGGCTTTGATCCAGACTCCAATGCCACCTCCGTGTTCTGTTCGGTCTCGGCGAATCGGGCCACAGTATCCCGGGATCATAGATGCACTGTGAGAGCATTTATCCACTGTTAGTTTCGTCTCAGTCACTATGGCAACATCCGCACCTGAGAGCAACAGGGTGTGCTGAAACTCTCCGAATTTGGACAGCAGCCCGCCTGCATTGGTCAGGAGGAGCTTCATGATTGCTGGCTGTCTGCATTCAGTTGTTGTTGCTCGGCAGACTCTTGCTGCTGGTGGTCTTCGTCCAGTTTCTTGAGCAGTGGGCTGCCGGAGTCAGGTGAATCCCCATGCCGCCGCTTGCGGTCGGGAGGCGATGGTGTCAGGTCTGAGCTGTGAGTGGCTGAGTCCTTGCCTGACTTCTTCGACAGCACAGACTGTCCATTTCCCTTTCCTGGCACTGGCCCATGACGTTTTTCATGGAATGTCCACTCCCTCGCATACAGTGGTCTAGGCCAAACGTTTACAGAGGTGACTGTGGGGAGGGCATCAGCATCAACAGTTACTCTTCCTGTCATCATTCCTTTCTTGTTTTCACGGACACTGCAATCATGAACTGCAACTGTCTGGTGTACTGCGGTGGAGCGTGTTGTGATGAACTCGCTTAGCCGTTGGTCATTGCACTGGGAACTAAGATTGCCAATAAAGACAAGTACTCGCTTCTTGCGGTGAGGCTCTTGAGCCACCAACTGCCAAGAATCATCCTGGATGGCCTCCAAGTCCAATGCAGGGGTTGCGTTGGGCACAGGCTTGGCTGGCATGTATCCGGATCGACATCCTCCATGCTGCTGAAAGTCCTCTGCATCCGAGCACTCCGTGCCTGAGGGCCCACTGTCCTCGATCACTTTTTCGAAAGTGCCGCTACGCGATACGGCCTCCACGTGCGCTCCAGTTGTTTCCTGATCCTGCAGATCCTGCTGCTGCTTGCTTTTGCCTTTGGCTTTGGTACGGGTACGGCGTGTACGCTGGCTGTTGAGAGTATGGGTACTGCCGGGCAGCTCCGAGGAGGAATCCACGGCTGTAATGACGGACTTCTTTTCAAGGGAGACACGAACCTCCGCCTTCAACTCCACGATTTGTGCAGAGAGCTCATCTAAGCGTCGTAGGGGGCACCTCTCCCGGTCTCTAGACTCGCTGACAAAAGTTGTCAAAGTCTGCAGCAAGCTAACCACATTTTGCTCAATACCAGGCAGAGAGCAGAGTAGTTTTGTCGGCTCGCCCATTTCCAAAAAATTTAGGACTACGACTACGGGCACCACACTACTACTGCTACCTATTACACTGGACTACTACAACCGCTGCTAAGACCCTACCGGTACCTCCAGACCGGCCTGATGCCGACTGGGCTATCCAAAAGGCGAAAATCTACGAGCTGAAAAAAACGCTACCCTCACTCACCAACTCTCCCAATTTTTGGCGTACCAGCGGATGCGCAAAATTAGGTCTCCAACCGAGTCTCATGTGAACTGCTAATCTTTTTTTCTTCTTTTTCATGCAATTCATTGAGAATGCAGTCGAAAGTCACCATCAGAGGCACATTTGTCTGGGGCGAAGTCGGGGATTCGCCCCATACGTTGCATTTGGCTTAGCAAGACAATATTGGAAAGTGGAAAATGGGATACGAGGTAACTGTTTCCCATGCCCCCCCCCCCCTCTCCACTATTTAGACCTGGCTCAGTAGAATCCTGCATACACAGTAAGCAAGTGGGACAATAAGGCATGAAACTGACAAAGAGTACTGAGCCATTCAACGATCTGACACCTAGCTCCAACACATCTATGAGGTGCAAACTAGCAACCTTCCAACTTGGAAGGCTCAGGTCAGGAAAGGTCCAAAGAGGACTGTGGATGTGTTGGAGCTAGGTGTCAGGTCGTTGAATTTCTCAGTACTCCTTGTCAGTTTTGTGCCTTATTGTCGCACTTGCTGACTGCATAATTATGATCTACTTTCTTTGGTGGACAGTTGGACATAACTTGTAACATCTGTTCTTTCCTTTATTTGTCCATGATTACACATCCTAGTACAAAGTATTACACTGCTCAATCCACTCTCTATGGTGGCTGTCAAGTTTCTTTCTTGACGTGCCGGCTAGCTACATGTACATATATCTCTGTTCCATACTGTTACGACAGCAAGAGTACATCTACAGAGTGTAACTAACTTCAGCCCTCACCATCGTCTACACAGATTTCAAAAGCGTCGACCTCCATTTTGAAAACATGGCGGCTAGCCGCGCTACCCGTGGGCGCACGTGCCCCCCGCGTGTCTTCGAGCTAAAGATCATGTCGCGTACTCGACGCTACTCATTTTCTTGTCTTTCCCCATTTTTTTTGAAACCAGCTCAGCTTTTGCTTCGTCTCCAACTCCAAGCTGTAGTCTGAGTTTGGTTCTCTTGTCTTCTTGCAGCAGAATAGTGCAGACTTTACGGCGCGCCGAGCTTCTCCTAGAGGAGCTCTTTTTTAGCATCGGCAGACTGTCTATTGTAGTTTAGCTGTGTCCTCAGTCCTATCTCGCCGTCGTCTCACGAGCGCGCGAATATCGAATACAGCTGCACCTATTTTCTTGTCGTTCTTATTATTTTTCTGGCGAACTCATTCATCTGATGCTTCCTTTTTGAAAGCTTCAGGTGGCTGAGTTCTCCCATTAGCGACAATCATGCCGTGGAAAAGAACGGGATATTCCTCTCGCAAGAGAAAGAACGCAAGCTGGTTTTCCAATGCGACCAACCCTGCGAAGAAACAAAAGCCAGATGACGACCTAGACTCTAACAGTGAAGAGCAGTACCAGGAAGAAGATCCCATCGAAGAGAGCGTAAGTGGTGTTGATTCTTTGTAGCAAGTGGGAAAGTGGCCAGGTTATGCACGAGTAGAGCCGGTACATGCCAGGTATAATAGTACATGTTAATGTTTCCAGTCTAATTAATTAATTCATAATACGATAATATTCAATTTGAAACTCGGGTATTGAGCCAATAATAAAAGTAGAAAGGAAAAGGACATAATTATCACTTTCTGACTGTATATAGTATCTAGTTACAGTGGTGGAGAGTTACTCTTAACTCGTTTCCATAATTATGTCCTTTTCCTTTCTACGATAATATTCAATTCCACATAATTTTGTCTGCACAGCCAAATATCAACCCGTCATTGGAAAACGCCCACGCCGAACATATCCATCCCCACGAACATGATGAAAGTATTACAGAAGCCGCTCCGCCAGTTTCAGAGGACAGTCCGCACCATGACCACCAGTTAGCCGCTGCCGCAGGTAATTATAACTACGGTAATAATTATTATTGTATTGAAAATGTAAACTGCTGGCGATTGGCTCAATAAGTATAGAGGAACAACCATCAAATGCGCGAGTAATTCTCATGGCACATGCACCATAACCCGCTTGCAATTACCGATATATCAGTTCATACATGCATATTATTACAATCTACATAATCATGGTACGTGGCACCGTCAAGAGTATCAACCAGTTACATGGTGGTACATCCACAAACAGCTAACGTTTGGATGTGCTGCTTGTGAACGTACGCTCATGCGTGTCTTGTTATGTGCAGACACAGAGAAGACACCGAAACAGCAGCCACAGCAAGTCACGATCTCAGCGGACACATACACAGCACTGATACAAAGTCGTCAGCATCTGCTAGAAGCAAACGCCAAGCTAGAAGCTAAAGCAAAGTCACTCGAAACAGCTGTCGCAGAACTACAGGCGGAATGCAAGCGGCAGACGGATCAGCTGCATGGAGCACACAGCCAAGCAACAAAATTAAAAAAAAACATTCAAAGACATGAAGGCATCAACAACAACCCATGGCACAGCTGTTCGGTCTGCTGTAGTGGTAGAAGATGGAGTGCGCAAGCACACGACTGGTTTTATGGCTGGTGTGAGGTTCATCAAACATGCTTGTATTCTGAGCAACCAGAAGGCTTCGCTTGCTCTCGACTTGTTTGGCAATCTGCTCATCAAAACAAACAGCGGGGACATGGGGTGGGAAGTCTCGCCGACAACGCTGAGCAGATGGAACGTGGTGCTTGGTGAGGTCGACCGGCTGAATTTATCGCACGTCTTGGCCACTGTCGACAGTGATGTATGTCTTTTTGCTGACGACTCCAATAAAGGCCATGACGAACGTCATATCATGGGTGTTCACGTCTGGTCGGCGCAGCAAAACAGGCCAGTTGGCTACATTCTGGCCAATACCGTCATTGCCAGCAGCAGAGGTAGCGACCAAGCGTCAGCCGACCACCACATCCTAACCTCAATGTTCGGTGTAAAGTCAGTGGCAACTGTCATGGGCGACAACGCAACAACGCAGTCCGGTGCAAAGAAAGGTCACGCCGTTGAGCTTGGCAAGCTTTTTGGAGGAAAAGTTACTTTCATCGGCTGCTACCCACATATTGTGAATATCGCGCTGAAGACGGCAATCGGCGATGGCTTTGGCGGCAGAGGTGGAATGAGTGATTTTAACTTGTACCAGCTACATTTTAAAGTTGCTTATGTCCACCACCAGCACCCATCATTTTACAGAGCCCTGTACACATCCGAGGGCATCTGTAAGAAGGCACCCAGTTTGCCCCAGGAGTTTGTGGAGAGCAGGTGGTCCTATATGTTTGAGCACCTGAGGTGGTGGTGGCAGCATGGAGACAGCTGCATCCAGATGGGCAAGGCAGTCCTCAAGTCTATGCCTAAGTCGAATTCTCACTACGGCATATGGCGGGAGATCATAGAAATGGCCGCAAGTCCTGTCCTTGCCACGGAGCGTTGCCTCCTATGGGAAGTGTTGCACGACTTGCTGATGCCCGCCTTGTCTTCTTGCCACAGCCAGGATGATGAGCTGAATTTCACCAGTAGCTACCTCGCTCGGATGTGGCCAACCCGGGTTCTGCAGGATATTCGCCAAGCGTCGTTCATGACCACCCATCCTCACTTCGCCCTGACCCAGACCATCCAGTCAGCGGCCAGGCTTGACGCATCATCCCAGCAGGTCTTCCACAACGAGATCCTGCCTGCATTCACTTCTGCGATAGCTGCAGCCTTGCAGAAGCATGCAACTCGGTGGCTATGTGTCCCGCTACTGCTGTGTATGGGAGCAAGCACCACACACCGCACTATGTTTTGGCGCGCATGGTTGCGGGCCACCGGACGCGAGGCACTGATCAATAGTGCCCCGCTGGCGATCGCAGTGGAGCACTCAGACCTCCTCGTCGAGGCAGCGAACTGCGGTGACATGGACGCTGTCGTGGACACGGCCATTGAACTGGAGCTGGTGGAGGCGGTTCATGTCTTAACGTGTGATCCCAGTGCTTCTTGGCTGGATGAGTACGTCGTACTGTCGCTCCTTGTGGATCAGCTGCAAGACATCAACACCTGGCGGAAACGTTGGGAAATGGATCGCCCAGAGCTACTGGTGGACATCGTGGAGGTGGCAATGATGTCAGGCCCATCGTGTCCAAGTGCGAGTTCACAGCAGTATCTGTGGAGTTGGTGTGCCAAGCACATCTTCTGCCTGCCCGTCAGCAACGCCATCGCTGAGCGCCAGTTCAATATCGGCTCCATCTACCTCTCCCATAATGAGTCGGAAGAGTCCAAGCAAGCGTCTCACCTGTTTGTGGAGAACGTCCTACACAGTGATAGAGATGGTGAGGAGAGGGTGACCTCCCATCACAAGGAGCAGATGCGGGAGAGGTTGGCTAGGTACACGTCCACAGTGACTCGTGAGAAAATAAAGCAAGCGCAGGGTAACCTTGCCTCCAGAAAAGCCTCCTCTTCCACTGCAGGAAGGACACTGACGACTGAGGAAGTCCATCGACAGGCTCTGCAGCGTCATCCAAGCCGACCTGCGCATGCAGAGGATGTTGCGACCCTCCAGGAGAGTGGCCGAAAACACAGCGTTATATTTATTCCCACCAGGAAGGGTGATGCTGCTTCCGCGCAGACAAAATCCATCGTCTCCGCCAGCACATCCACTGATGCTATCGAGGCTCCACCCGCTGCAACAGCCGAGGCTGAAGTCGAGGAAATCCAGTCCTAATGCTGTAAGTACTGATAATCTCACCAACTTTCTTCTTTCTTAATAATTCGAAGCCTCCTCGTCTGCCTTGACCTGTAGCTAGCTGTTCTCAACAATAATTATTTTTGAAGCTTTCTCGTTCGAGAGCTTCTCTACAATCATAGATTTCGTAGCTCTGAACACTGACCATCAAGGCCGGTCAGTGTTGGCATCCAGTCTGGTTCTACATGACTACCGCCGAGTACTGCCTACTACTGGTATGTACAGTCAGTGCAGTGGTGACAGTGTAGGTCGATCTACCAGTCTACTGCACTGCAAAAAGCACCTGCACGGCGCGTAGATGCATGTAGCTGTTGTTTGTTTGTTTTTGCCGAGAAAGAATCCCTTTGGTCCTTTTCGCACTCGCGCAGGCAGCGAGGGCGCAGCACGGAAACTGGTCTATTGAATTCATTTCTTGGTCGATTTTGACAACCAATACGTCGTTGTTTTTCTTTTTTCACTGGCTATCCTTTCTCCGCTTCCGAATTGCGATGCTGGCCACTTGGAAAGCCTTGAAGTGGCACGAGTGGAGGCCGATTTGGGAGGTAATTTCCGGCCAAACAGCCATCAAATCGAAAAATTCGAAGCGGACAATCTGTTGGTATCTATCGAATGAAGACGTTGGCCAATAAAAAATCTTTGGAAACTACACCGTATCAACCAAGGAATTACGGTAAGTTTGAGAATTTTGGTACGTTAGGTGTACGCTGATTGGTCAATGAGCGCGACCGTTGAGAAACGGGTCAGTGACGCTTTGTACAGCGTTGGTGAGGGCTGAACTTGTTACAACTCTGTACATGGGTTTTGGACAGCGGAATTCGTCGTTTGCACGCGTTTCAATGATTCATGGAAACGTACATGTAAGAGTAATCGGAAGGGCCTATCGTCCGGAGATAAGATAAGATTGTAAGAACGCCACGACGACAATAGACTTGAGGAGATTTTGTATTATCCCCGGCCGATACTTAGACTGTGTATTCAGGTATAGTGTGGTCAGTTGTGACCTTTATCAGTGCCCTTTTGGCGTTGTGCTGCACTTGGGGGTTTTCCCCTGCTAGCGGACCGGGCGCAAACCGTGCAGGTTGCATACTTCAGCCTCATCAAAGTAGCCGAATCCACAACACTACAATTATTAGCGTTATATTTCTGCAATCAGCTATTGCGATTGCACCCATTGAAGTTGAAATAATAAAACTACACAAATGCATTATCTACCATTCTGTAAAGGCTTACCATCATGTAGACTATGACATCAGTGTGTATATTCATCACTGCTTGGAGGATAACAGGTCTTTGAACACGGTGATGTGATGAGGATAATTGATCAGCAAATCCGGGATAACGTGGCTGCTTTTCTGAGAGTGCCGAGCGCCATATTTGAGTACCGCCTATCAGCGTAGAAAGAAATAGTGGAGTACGCCAAAATTTCAGCTCACTCAGGAGATGGAAGTCTCTATAGTTAATCCATCACTGAATGCCATTTTAAGAAGGGTGATACTATTGGTCTTACAACGAGACTTGGGCAACAGAATGTCACTCAAAACTTTCAGTATTATGTGTAATCTGATTTTCTCCAACATGCACTGTAGAATCAAGACAGGCATCTGATCATCAAAATCAAAACACTAGCACTGAAACTCACCGGAATAACATAACATCCTTGAGATTTCAGTGCCAATACTCGCAGAGTATTATATCCGTCAGGCGTACGTACAGGATGACGTAGTAACTGAGTGTCACTCACACCCAGACAGGCCACAACACTGAAACCATGACGCGTAGCTGCAGTCATATCTACTGATACACCATTGTATACATCAGCTGGATAAGCATCAGTCTCCACTGGTTCATGGTCTTGGTTGAATATGCATAATGCCTGAACTTTCACACCATCAACCAGAGATATGCCAGTGGTGTACTTTGGGCCAATGAAGTATGACAGCATATCATACATTCGACCTGAATGCTGACTTGTCACATCCTTCTGGAACCGCACTAAACACCTGTCCATTATCTGCAGCCGCTGGTCGTTAGTGACAGGGAGGGTGTTCTGCAAATATAGCAGTTGCAGATGGCGAGGCTCGCATTCTGCACAGAAGCCAGAGCAGAGAGAATTGAGAGAAACACACAGTGTTAGTGACACGGACAAAGAAATACATTTGAGAATGCGAAAATGAAAACGTTAAGAGAAAGATGACGTCTGAAGATGATCATTGGCTTGGCCTTAATTGATGTCCAGCGGCGGATCTAGAGTTCAGCCGAGGGGAGGGCGCGGGTAATATTCATGACAGGGAGCCCATGCGGTACATGTATTCTGTACACATTACGACATAGCGGCTATTTTACGTCATAGGCTTAGCGGTTATGTATATTTGCTATTTTAGCACATGCACTCACTAGCGCACTCCCACTTTTTCAACCACTTCATTGAGGACTCTGGCTGTAGTAGAACATAGCCAACTACATTGAATTGTGTAAAGATAGTGCTTCAAAGCTCAAGACATGCTGAGATCGAGAACAATGGCAAAATAATAAAATACACGATTACTTGGATGGCCATGTCCAGCAGTAAGAATGGAGTGGAAATACATTAGCAAGAAAACAATCGTAGTGTGAGCATTGGGTTCGGTTTCAGCGTTTATATACACAAGCATAATAATTATGTCTACAGCAAATATTGGCATGTAACGTGTTCTGTACGATCATGTGACACAAGTCAGAATGAACGAACAGCCAATCAAGCAACTTCCGGTGCAGTCGGGTCTTACAACAGGAAACGACGGGGTTTGGCTTTAGCGAACCTGTCCAGCACCCGCTCATGGTCGATCGGAATGGCCTTGTGAACATTCCGGTTCCCAAGCATGTTGCGCTTTTCTGCATCGCTGAGAGTTGCACCGCCAATAGCTGCATCAACAGCATCCGAGTAACTTCGCTGCGTAGCAGTGCCACCAGCCACATTCGTGGCAGTCACAACGTCGTCATCTGCGATAGTTTCAACAGGTAAACGCTCCTGACTCGCATCACTACTACTGACAGTCCCACCATCGTCGTCAGAATCTACTTCGGATTCCATTTGGGGAAGATCAGAGTCTGAGCAGACCTCGATCTCGGGATCTTCGCGGTGGTCCGAATTCTCCTCCAAAGACGGATCGCTCGACTGAGCAGCTGACAAAGCGCAAGTTCGCTTCGCGAAAAATCCGTGGAGAGTTTGTTGGCTCCGTAGCCGCTTGGGCGGGCGGTGCGCCATCCCCTTCACCAAATTAGCTATACAAGTTCGTCAACTGAACACTAATTTCAAAACTAAAAGTCAACCAAAGTCTAGTAAGAGAACAACTACTCCGTATTCAGAAGAACTTTCTTATCTGACACTAGAAACTACTTGTCACAGCATATGCAAACACTTGCGAAACTGCCCATGTGCATGCACTAAAAAATCTAAATGTTTGAGGGGAGGGCGCGCGCCCACCGCGCCGTCCCCTAGATCCGCCACTGATGTCTGTGGTGCTTCCTTTGCCATAGGCGGGAGCTTGGCCTACTTGAAGCTGGTCTATATGGCCGAACCAGCTTGTTGTCTACAGCATTGAGTATTATGCTCCTTGATGTTTGTCTTGTTGAGCACTCTCGGTAGGCTGCTCTAGTGCTGCTGCATTACACATTGCCCGCTTCCTTTAGTATTTAGAGCACTCTGGTGCAAGAGCGACGAGCTATCTTTCATTAAAATGTCTGCGATGTGACCTTTGCACCATGGCCGGTAGCTCGGCTTACTTAAAGCTCGCAGCTGTAATGATGAGGAATATGATAATGTGGCCGAAATAGCTTGCTGTCTACAGCATTGGGCAATAATTATTATTATACGCGCGTCCGCATTTACGATATTCGTATGTGCCAAGAGACAGACAGAACGGGCAGAGAAGAAAAGAAAAAAATGCAAGATAGCAGACAACGGTGATTGGCACGTAACTCAAGTTCCATGAAAAAACCATTACTGTAAGACATGGTTTTATAACGATTCACAAATTTAACGATTGTCCAAAATCCATAGGTTAACGAGAAGATACCTTAACGATCTTGCGGTCTTCAGGCATATCCCCGCATAGCACATAATTATGATGCCTTAGTCTCAACAGAACTTACTAAAACGAAGTAATGTAATTCGTTAAATCGTTAGATTTACTGAGTATTATATGAAATCATGCCTGCATCAGCAGAACACACGGTGACAGAAGCCTCACCAGCAAACCTAGGCCTCTATTCACTACAAGTCTTATTCCAGAATAAACTACTTACTTTGTATCAGATGATCAACACTGATCAGCTTCATCAAGGCACTGCACTCTACACCAGACAGCGTACAGTAGAGAAGTAGTCCGAGTACTTCAGTATGACGATGCTTGGGATCACCTGACCTGTGTATGGTCAAATAGCGATTCATCACGTTTTGGGCCAGGCAACGGTCGGGTGAATTTAACATGAACAGTGCGTGAGACCACTGATCAACTTCTCTACATTGATCAAGACGCAGGACATCTAGTTGCTGTGCTAATAACTTCCTGAATTCTGGAGTCATGCATTGACACTTTGCAGCCCAGTGCACTGACCATCTGAGTTTGGGTTGATGCCTGTAGTCTTGCCAGACACCAGTAGGTAGGGTGGCTAGTTGATTTAGTGAAGATACTGCCAATGTGGTTACGTCAGTGTTCTCCTCTGTGATAAGAGCACATGCGTGCAGGATAGCCTTGATCTTGCTTGGGTACCGTAGTTCATTCGCATGTCGTTGGATAAGAGAACATTGGGAGATCAGCTCACTAGGTTGAAACGTGCGCTTAGTCACGATGCTGTCAAATATTGACTCAACGGCATCATAGGCATCACGTACTGTAGTGGGTTGACGACCAGGCTGATCTGATCTCCACCTACTACTGACTGACTGCCTGGACTGTGGTGATGTCTGAGTCATCTTGCTAGCAACACAACATAGCGTTGATCGGCAGGTTGACTGGGCTACCATGCTTTGTACTTGTACACTCACAGCATAACCACGCTGAGCAAACTTGCTCAATGTCTTGCTGAGATTGCCATATAACTTTGAAGCAAACATGTTCTCCTGGGGATGCTGTTTATTCAGTAGCACATGTGTGTGTGTAGCGTACAGCGTATGGAGTGGATTACTGAGGAATTGTCTGAAGATTTCGTACTGCCGGTCTGTAGAGAGTAACACACAACGCAACACACACACACACACACACACACACACACACACACAAACAGACAACACATCAGATATACATGCAATATCTACAGTCGTGCTGGATAAAATTCTGGATCATGAATAATACATTTCCATACAGCAGTGCACAACACAATTATATACTGCCACGTCATCGCCGCACACAAGCAGCCCAAGCACAGCACCATCCCCACCAGCTCGAGCTGAATCTCTCGCCATGAGCTCCTGATTACCATCTCCGCTCTTTCCCATACTGCATCGTGCCAGTGTGGAATAGACTGCCACAGGCAATTCTGGACAAGCAGCCAGCCCGGAAACACCTGCAGAGCTTCAAGATTGCTGCATATCGTCACCTGCAACAAAGTGACTGGTGCTCTGCTCATGACTGGTGCTAGCCATGCACATGTATCACACTGGCCTGCCACCAGTGGACGCAAATCATTACGTTGACTCTCTTCTAAAAGTAGCATAATAGTCATAACGACGATATGCCGCAGAACTCTTTCTCTCTCTATACTTATATCTCTCCACCTCTTCCTCTCTCTTTCCCTCACTTACCCATCTCTCTCTTTCTCTCTTTCTCTCTCTCTCTCTCTATCTCTCTCTCTCTCTCTCTCTCTCTCTCTCTCTCTCTCTCTCTCTCTCTCTCTCTCTCTCTCTTCTTTCTTGTGCACTCTCTCTCCTCTCTCTCTCTCTCCCTCCCTCCATCTCTCTCTCTCTCTCTCTCTCTCTCTCTCTCTCTCTCTCTCTCTCTCTCTCTCTCTCTCTCTCTCTCTCTCTCTCTCTCTCTCTCTCTCTCTCTCTCTCTCTCTCTCTCTCTCTCTCTCTCTCTCTCTCTCTCTCTCTCTCTCTCTCTCCGCCATTTCTCTCGCCCCCCCCCCTCTCCCATGGTGCTTGCTGTGTACGCCGATCCCGAGACCCTTGGTCGGGGGAGTCCACTGCATCTCACCAGCGCAGCTCATGTAGCGCCTACACACCCATTGTTGTCTTTTTGTTTCGTCTTCGTTTTGTCTCCCCTTCTTCCGTAGGTATGCGCAATGTGATAAAAAAAATACATAAAAAAAATATAAAAATTTTGGAAGGTCTACGTACTGTCCAGTACTAGCTGACTTCAATTAATTAATTAAAATTTCACGGTTCGTGAGACTCGGCCAAAGGCCCAGTTTTCCGCATCCGCAGGAACGCCACCACCCTCTTGGATCAAGGCGCAGATGCAGCTCCTAAGCGGTGGGAGGTGAGTAGATCAGACCCACCACAAAGTGGTCAAAGACCGAAATCCCATTAACTGCATCCATGTTTCCCTCGTGCCAGGCCACGAGTTCCCAACTAACTGTGGGTCGCAGCACGGCTGGAAAAAATCCTTCCGCTTCCAAGCAGGACTTGAACCTGGTACCCTCTGTTTCTCAATCATGGTCTTAGACCATCCCACTATGCCTGCCTGCATTTCTTTCTTCTTCTTCAACATGAACCAGATTTCATTGACCAACACTTACTGCCTCAATCATTTCAACCATGAAGCCACGGACATGACTCGCAAACCTAATTCTTTGGTGCTATAAGCAAAATGCAAATATCTGTATTATCGCTACATGGTATATTAGGTTCGACTTGGAAACAAACATGCCAAACACTTTGGAATTCCCTGACAATCTGGCCTAACAAAGGATGGATAGATGAGTCCCCTACGCTACAGTGCTGCTCAATGAAATCCAGTCGCGTCACTTAAGTTTGGGCCTTGCATCATTTCGTAGCCCAGTGTTCGCAGGTCTAGGGCTGCGCAACGCCCAGCACGTACTTGAGAAACTCGCTGACTGGATTTCAATGAGCAACACTGTACAGTCATGTACATGTACCCGTTCTGTCCTAGTTTTAGGACTTGTCAAACCTCTCGCCTTTTTCTCGTCGGCTGAATAGTCGGACAGTGTGCCCAGTTTATGCATGTCTGATACAACACAGTATGGCATTGCCTCATTGAAATCCGGAAAACACTCGCTCGAACGCGATCAGCCCAGCAGCCAACAATTGCTTCCTCAACATACATCATCTTTTTTGCACATACATGTACATCATTCTCTTACCTAAGTAAGTTATGATAGGCACTGAATTTCGCAGACTACTGCCGTGTACCACAGCAAAACTGTTGCGATTGTAACAAACTGTTATGCACGCATATAGCCAGCAATTTCTCAGCGATCTACGCCAGGATCAGGGAATATTGTACAACTGTCAACTGATGATATAAACAAGAGAACGCGACTAAGTCCTTAGCATAACAACACGCTAGCTGGTAGATTTACAATGATTATGGAGGCAAAATCCAGGTGCTACAGCTGTACATGATTCCTCTTGACCTTGTTGCTTCTTGTTTTTTTTGTCATTGTTTTTTAGAGCAAAATATTATTGATTTTGCAAAAAGACTTTTTGATGCGTCATCGCATTTTTAGTCACTTTTACTGAGCGCCATAATCATACTCAGATCATTCATAGCGTCATACTGGACTACACTAGAGTCATAGTCATCACGTGTCATTTTGCACACCATGAATGATTATGTAGCAGGCCTTGCAGGTAATTGTTGCTTTTTTTAAATACTACTACAGTGCTGGCAACTGAAATCTGACCCTCCTAGCGGTGCGCTAGCCGCGTTAGCGATTCCTACGAGACGCTAGGGGGGGGGGGGGGGGTCGGATTTCAGTTGCCAGCACTGTGGCTCCACAGCCATGCAACGGTTCAAGTCTCACGTAGCGCTGACCATCACTGAATACAAGCTGAAGGATTTCATCATCGTTGAACGTTGAATGTCTCAATACCAGTTTGTGTTTCAACTGATAATATGGTGGCCAATACACACCCTTTGAAATGGCACAGGCAGTAAGTGCACGCATACTGCTTTCGTGGGAACTCAGTGCTAGGAGATAGCCATCACTCTTGAGTCTGACGTGAAGTCTATGAACCCATCGAATTTTTGAGCACATTCAAGGAAATTCCCATGCAGCAAATTGCCAATGCGAACGACACGGGCCACTGAATCTTTCATCATGATACATGTATATGACGTTCTGGGAGAATATATGCCATAAAGAGCTTGGCATATGCAGCATGTCATTGTGCAAGTACCAAAGCTGAAAAGGGGCAAATTCTATGCGCAAGAAGGCAATCAAGGTCATGAAAACGAATTATTTCCTCAAGGTTTAGATCCAGCAGTACATGCAGCACAATCATTTGGATTTGAAATTCAAAATTTGAAGCATTGAAACATTGGAGCTGAAAGCCCAAGTGGTGATTCAGATCGATAAAGTAAACTTTTAGTGTAAGGGAATTCGAGTATGAAGCAGAAACAGCAACGTGAAAATGGGTGAGTATGAAGCTGCACATCATGCTATTACAGCGGTGAGCTATCTTCAGTGGACTGGGTATTACCCATTCCAGATCGACATCAAATTTGTATTTTACTAACATCAAGTTCCAATTGTTATGTTGCTATTGCGCTGGTCGCCATCTCATTGAAGATCAGTGGCCTGTAGTCCAGTTTCTGCCGATACAGGAACAAGGAAACAAATGAACACCAGATATTATAATCACAATGGGATGAGCATATACACTGGAGTACCCGTACTCTTGTTTCCCAGTTGTTTGCAGAGTCACAATGATTTCGCGGCAGAACGTCTACAGAGCCAAGATAATTTTAAATAATATTACAGCTGAGACTTTCTTTTGAGACTTATCCTCAAAACATATGCACATCATCATTACATCACTAGTTTAGTCGAAACACCCAACTGTTAGGATAGCGTCAGGCGAAATAGCACGTCATAGTACATTGGAGATCAGCGGGAAGAAGATGACGACGTCCACTAATTTAGTGTCTGTGCACACGAATCTGCTGTGTGTGTGACTCTGTGTGTCAGCTATGATATCATCTTCTGTGGTTCCATGCCTAGCATGTACGTCTGAACCATCCTGCAAAGTTTGAATGACGTAGGTTGAGCGATCGCTCCGCGAAACATACTTTTTGAAATTCTCTTCATAGTATATCTTCCACCATTGAAATTTCGAATTTCTTCAAAAAAAGTGCTGAGAGGGGTGGCTTGCAACCTCGATATGGCTTGTTCCAGGCATGCTTTGGAGCCATCTTCTGTTGAAGTAGTGGCGGGGATCTGCCCTGCAACTGCTACAACAAAAAATGATTCGATCTGAGAAAAGGTGAGACCGCGAATCTCGGTTGAATATTGAGTATTTCAAGCCTTTTCACGACGAAGATGGAGTTCTTTTTGGAGATGGACATCGCGGCAAAGGACCGTGGTGTCCGACTTCTGGCGTCTGGTGAAGCCAGGGATCATTTGTCCAGTCAGGTCGGCAGCCTAACCGTCGGTAAGCTTGGGTTTGGATCCCGTTCTGCTCGATGTGGTAGATCACAAACAATTTGATATCGCACAAATTGATCTCAGCATCGTGCGTACGGTATTTTATATTCAGAAAATCCCAAAGTGTCTCTGTGTGGCCGTCCTATGCCACGAGAAACTCCAATCAGGCCCCTATGTCCTCTACCTTCATGATTGAATGTCCACTTCGTTTGAACAACGAACACAACAATCGAGGACGGCTTTGCAATGAAAAATACAGCTATACTGGAGCTGAAAAAAAAGAAGAAAAAAACGTGCTCAGGATGAGACTCGAGTACACGCATACTCTCCCAGCAGGTGAAACGCAAATTTTTGTGAAAAATGCGTGTCGCCGACTGACCAGTAATTTCGCCTGACGGGAATGCGTGTGCAGTTCCGTATTTGAACCATTACCCATTACTGTACGCTCTTGCTCTACCGACTGAGTAAAAGCTGAGTTAACGTGACAACCACATGTGCTCTCCAGCCGACCTCGTACGTGTGGTAAACAGGTCGACCTCAGAGCACATGTATTGGGGAGTTGAGCTAAGCTGATGATGAGTTGGCCGAAATCTGCTGCATATCCTTATGACCATCATGACTACTTCAACCCAAGACATTTGTAATATGTAGTTCCCACCAAGGTCTGTGCCATGCAATCCAATTCTCCAGTGTTACATACCTTCTTCGGCAAGACACTAAGAACTTCGGTGATGCGCACGAGGATGCCACGGTTCTGGGCGCACTTGAAGTAGCGCTTGCCCTTCACCACTCCGTCATTGTCTCCATCTGCAGGCAGTCAAAGACGCACGCACGGGAAGAACAAAAAGATCGTGTAAGTTAAGTTCTGACGACTTGAGTAGTATTTCCTCCAGAGACAAAACTTCATGACTTTCTTATTCACATCCTAAGGAGTTATTGTGCTCAGGAAATTTTTTCAGGAACAAACAGTTAGATACAGGGAGTGTATATTCTTATTTGACGCGTGCACTATTATACAAAAATGGCGATAGTCGAGTTTCACTCAGAACCACTATTACTCGACTCCTCAGAGCTCAATTCAACAGTACTGGCAGGGTGATCGAAGTCACGAAGGTTTCATGTCCACAGGAAAGTCCATACACTAGGCCTAATGCACTGGTTCCATGCACTGGACAGATTATACAAGACACAGGAGCGGCAACATTGTAGGTCAACAGTTGTAAACGAATTCATCTACAAAGTAAACTGACCACGCTGTGCTATTGCGGCTTGCTACCTCTAGCACGTTTATGGCGTACTAGCAGATCAAGAATCCGTGGGTTATAAGATATGAATCTCTCAGGTAAGGAGCATGCCAAGAAATGATAAGAAGCTTACGGTTATAGCATCAATGATTTCATGGCTAACACAATCATAATGATGTCAGCATACTACCTGTGAGACTGTGATGATTACATTGGTACAAAAGATGATGTCATCATCATCCCGGCTTACCTGCGGTGTCCAGTTGCACGCCAACATAGATACGATTGTCTACATATTCACTGTCAACACGACCAACGTAGCGCACTATGCCCGATGACTTGCTGGATTCTGATTCCCAAGCTGTGCAACAAGGAATACAATGTACAAAGATAATTTACCACAGTCATGTCAAACTGATGGCGTAATTGCACCTCAAACTGATGACGTAATTGCATTTCAAACTGATGACGTAAGTGCCTAACCTCTATAGCAACAAGACATACAGTAGCTGTAGGTGAGAACGGGCAACTTGGCTACATAAAGTGAGCCAAGATTTGGCAAGCTCCAAATCCAAATCATGTGTACTTGGTGCCTTGTTGACCTAGATGTAAACACTGTGCAGCATGAAAATATAACTATCAAAAGCCTACAGAGCACTACAAACTCTTTCACTTACGCATTCTTTTCCGTCGCACCAAGACCCTGTCACCTATCTTGATCTGCTTTTCCGCTACAGAATCGGCGGCGGCCTCGTCGTCCTCGGGAAGTGCATAGCTGATAGGTATGGACGCCAGCGTTCTGCCGGGTTCTAGGTTAGCCGGGAACATGGGCCCGGTGAACTTTGCGTCACCCACATGCTGCCTGGCTTTGACGTCGGCCGGCGTAACTGGTGCAAAATGCTTTGGCGGTGCGCGGGTGTTGGGCCTGCGAGATACTCGGCTGACTGGTGGCAGTTTGGACGGGCTCTGCATGAGGTAATGCCAGAGAACAACGGAGAACAGGTTACAAGCAACAGTCAGTCTGAGTCCACCAGTGAAATCAGATGATACATTGTTAGGAATGTTGTGTTTTGGCCTGACAGTGCAGAGAGAGACAATGCGGCGGCAAACACTATGCACTACAAGTACGACCAACAACGGGGTACAAAACTGACAGAGGGAATGAGACACCTAACTCAAAGACATCACCGGCATGTAAACCCACAGTTGGTAAGACAACCGTCCGTAGGGTAAACAGTGTAAATTGCAGTGAAGTTTCAATAACACACAGTAGTAGCACAAATTTCAGGCTCTTCAACAACATGATTTTCACAAGTAAACTTTCGTGCCTTCCCTTCAGGTGAAATACAGTAAAACCTTTAACTTAAGACCACCGTGACTAGCAACCAGCCTGGTACTACAGACCACTTCGCAAGGCTCGGAAGGTCTCACATTCATATATGGTTATGCGGTGCAAACTTCTAACTAAGGAGCACCTGCAACTAAAGACCGCTTTCTCTGGCCCCAAGGGGTGGTCGTTACTTACAGGTTTTGCTTTACAGGCAAGAGCAAGTTTCAATATCTACTATTTGGTTGCAGCAACAAAACGTTCTGCATTTGTACTCACTCTCATGCTCTGCATTGTGCCACCGCGTGTTTGCAACCCCCTGGTGGCTGTACTGGATACGGTTGCTGCAGTTCGGGGACCTTGAGCAGGGTAGTCAAACGTGTTGGCGTAGTCCTCTTCATCAAAATCGTCGGAGACTGGCACCAGTGCTGGGCAGCTCAGAGGTCTGTGTGAAATCGATAACAAGAGAAATCAGTGTCACCCCCAGACTATTCACATTCTTTACAGGAGCAGGTCATACAGTCATGCCCACAAGCCCGGTGTAGAAACTATACATGTACATGCACCGGACATGAGAGGCCAGAACTACCAAACACAACATGATGAGACGGTAATTATTAAAAAATCTCCAGTGTTCTGATTCATGAACAAAACTCTGAATAAACTCAATCTCATTCGTCTGAAAGGTTTGCTCCCTACACCGGAGCTTGCAACCACTATTTCGTACTCATTCGTCTGAGTTGCTTTTTCCCGGTTTGTATATAGCTAGTAACCAGGTTAGACAATGGCACAAATGTTATTCAAAAGTCAAACAGAACAATTCCAGAGCTGTGTGAAGTACACACTGTACAAATAGACCAGCAGTGCTCACGGCTGCAAGACCAGCGCCCTGTGGCCGCTTGACTTCTGAACGGCTTTCAATGTCCACTATAGTATCTTAGCCTACCTGTCTGTAGCTCCTCATCACTCACAGACTGACCATACCAGTACAGAGTAGTGGATTCCAAATACAACACTACCTAGCATACCTGTCCGTGGCTAGACCTTCGTCATCACTCACAGACTGACAATTATAGTATAGTGTAGTAGATCTCGAATACAATACTGTCTACTAGTAACTTACCTATCTGTAGCTAGTCCCTCGTCATCACCCACAGACTGAGATCTCATATGACCAGCAGCAGTGGTCTTGCTACGAGAGTCCTGCTGCAGTCGAGCCGTCTTCTCTAGCACACTAGCCAGGACCTGAGCACGACGGCTGTCCTTCTCCTCCATCTCCTTCATGCGCTGCTTGACGGCATCGAGCTCGCGTTCACGCTGCAGCACCAGTGCCGTCTTGCCGCCGACAAACTGTCGCAGGGTGTGCACCTCACAGCGTGCCGCGTGCAGCTTATCCCTCAGCTCTGATACGATGTTCAGGCCCTGCTCCAGCTCCTATAGTCACAAGCCACGGACATTGGAGAGTACCCATTAGTCAGTAAAAAAAAAGCAAGATTATCCGTTAATTTTTCCCAAGGGCGAGAACATTTCATAGTCAATGCCATCAGCACCAGAACACTCAGCACACACGCTCTAATGAATGTTACAAGTCACGGGGTTTAAAACCCCACTTGAAATATCTCAGGCTTATCTTTCAAGATGTAATAACATGGCTTCCACACAAGATTTTCTTATTCTTGCAGTTCACTGATCTCTCTCTCTGTCTCTCTTACCGTGTTTTTGTCCTTGACATTCCGCAGATTCTTCCTGGTCACAGTGAGTGCCGTGGCCTTCTCGTCCAAATGCTTCTGCGTCTGGATGAGCACGGTCTCGGTTTTCTGCAGCTCGCCTTCCATCACTGGCATCTGAAGCAGCTCCTATACCCAGCAGCAATGGAAGTTGGAAAAACAAGGCCCTGTTACATGATGCACATCTAACTGTTCAAAAATCTGGTTCAGTTGGTGGACTCTAATGCATAACTTGTACCCCCACTGTCTTCCCTGTTAGGCAGAGTACAACATTTGTTGGGTTTTTGTATCAACATGTGGGTACCCAGTACATGACAGAAGTTATAGAGACCATTCATGTCAATCTCTGCCTTCCTCTGACCCCCTCCCCCTCCCCCCCCCCCCCCTCACCCTCACAATGTTCCCCATGTCGAGTGGATATAGTAACAATAGCAATGGCAATGTGTCATAATATATGCGTCTTTACCTCTTCCAACTGGCGGTTTCTGGTTTCTTCTTGTTCCAGGCGTTCAGACAAGTCCTCGATAGTTGCGTGTTGATCCTGAACAACTGTTGTCTTGCTCTGTGCCATGGGAGGGAGACATACAGCATGCAATGGTCACCAAATAATCAGGTCGATTTTCCGCCTTCCGGTTTTCTGGTTTCATGTGTTCGATTGGCCTACAATGCGTTTCTGTCATTTGTGTTTACAATGAGTGCAGGAAGGTACATTGGAAATGCAACTATAATCACGGATAATAGATAAAATATAGCCGTGAAGAAGCAAACAGTGCACAAAGACTCTCATTTGCTTTATAGAAAATGCTGTCTCAACGTAGTGCACTATGGACATGTCTCAGGTATCCACAATGACATATCGACCCACGCCAACTTACTCGCAATTCCACAGTCAGCTTGGCTATTTGTTCCTGAAGGCTTGCAACTTTGGCATCACGGTCATTGATTGTTGTCGCTCTTTCCGAGCTTTCAGCTCTGCACATAGAGGAACATGAGACACCAGCTTTGGGTAACATTTTTCTGGTACATAGAAAGTAGTGATATGAAGTCAAGCAGCAGCTTGACCAGAGAGCGTATGTAGTGGAGGTGGAATCGCTTTATTATTACAATTATAGAAAGTTCTGGAACAATTTATTCGTTGCTATTAATTATAGTTATAGTTAAATAGTGGTTGCGAATTCGGCGATAATTTTTTATAGGAATGGGTTTGCTCCCACACTTGAGCTTGCGCTATTCCACCGGCTTGACTTGACACTTGACTTACTCACGACTGCCATTCAGAGCACATGAGAAGTCCATCGAACCTTCGATATAGTTTTATTCGTTGCAATATTAAGATTATTGTCTCCACGTAGCCTTTGTAAATCTTATAGAAAGTAGTGAAGTCACTTAACTTATCACCTTCGTAAGCTCAGATCCAACACATGGCCATTTCGTAGATCATCCACTTCTTGTAGTATTATCTTCTACAGTTCATTTTCAGTGGAAACAACTTCTAAGAAAGTATGAAGGGTTGCTAGCCAGCCATAGCAAACGAAGACACGAGGAGAGACAAGGGGAGAGACAAGGGGAGAGAGGAGGTGACCTGATGATCAAGACACTAACCTGCTCTCATCAAGACTGTCGTGTGTTGTCTGTAGCTCCGATTTTATAGTTTCCATTTGCGAGACTGAACACACACACACAGGAAAGGGGAATGGCAGAATTTAAGACACTACACTAATGAAGGAGCACTGTTGGCATATTTCTACCTGTACCTGCTCCAAAGCCAGATTAGCAGGCTCAGTGGCCAAGTTGATAGGGTGTGTGGACTGGGCTGACCAATTGGGTTCTTTCGCCGGTCCTTGAGGACCATCTACTTGTCTAGACTAATCCCGATCAAGTTGGATGTGCCGGCTCAGAAGTTAGTAACAAGTACAGATGTACCCAGTCGACTCATACTCCTGGAGTAGGCTATGAATACTTACTTTCAAGTAAAAAAATCAAAATATACCAATGGGAAGGCAAAGCAGCACAGAGAAATGTATACCATCTGACAACATACTTGTTATCTACGGCCGCTGTGTGGCAAGTTGAAGCTTCAACTTTCTTGATGCTCGGAGACGGGGGAATTCACACTGATGAAAGGGAGGTTATATTGGACAAATGCACCCTTGCCCTACACACTTACGTGTGTGGCTCTGTGATTAGATTGCAAGTAGAGATCCTGAAGCATGTGTAAGGGAATCATGCAGTGGTCTGTTGGTCTAGGGGTATGATTCTCGCTTAGGGTGCGAGAGGTCCCGGGTTCAAATCCCGGACAGACCCAACTTTTTGTTTCCTTTTTCAAATAATATCATCTTTTTTCAAGGATCAGAGTTCTGGTCAAAACTACATGTATTATATAATCAGGAGCTGATCTGTTGGTCCAGGGTTATGATTATTGCCAAGGTCATAATAGCACGACAAAGACATGAGAGTGTGAGAGGTCCCGGGTTCAAATCCCAGACCGACTCGACTACATTATCTCAGGTCGTGTTGAAAACACGGACTATCGTGTCACCAGAGACAAAAAAGACTGTTTGATTTGGGCTATGAACAAACTCTAAATTGTGATACATGCTTGTCTTACCTTCTTCTTCTAGTTCAGTTATCCTGGCTTGGCACTCATCAATGGTCTTCTCCTTGCTCTCAATGACTTCTTCATTCTCATTTAGCTTTAAACAAGAACATGGAAACATGATGTTCATGCTGCTTTGAAGAAACAATTTCATATCAGAAGAAATGGATTAAAATATTGCGATAGAACTTTCGGCCATACGCCACTCCATACTCCACACGAAAGTGTCTTTGCTGTGCTGGTGTATTTATCCTTTGTGCATTGGTTCGGCTAAGAGCGCATGGTGGTGACGGGTTGAGGATGTAATAAAGATGAAATGGACAGAGAGCATCAGGTGAAATACATCACTTTCAGGTGCTTGAGTAAAACAGAGCACAAGTTGGAAAGAAATGCATGTGGTGTTTTGCCAAGATTCTCACATCATCTACACAATACAAGATACAGTACACAGACAGCAATCACGGACACAACGAAATCCTTTTCAGCCATTAATCAGAGTTTCGTGTCCAGAAAAGCACATTAGACAGCCTGATGATACCAGACACTTGTACCAGATACTATCCCGTGAAAGAGGTGGAAAATGGCTGAACTATAGAACATCTGACCTTTTCATTTGCTTCGTCCAGACGTTTGCCAGTCTCCTCTAGGTGCGAACGGGCAATTTCTGCCTCCTGTGCCACCTCTTGCAGCTGGTATTCCACTTCCTGGAAACACATGCACACACGGATGCATACACAGGCACACACACAAACATGCGCACACACACGCACACACAGACACACACACACACACACACACACACACACACACACACACATACAGACACACACGTACAAACACAGATAATTCGGGCAATGCCAACGGACATGTGACAAGATCCTTGATAATTGTGAGAAGTACAGTAGACAATACAGCCACTCCATGCTCTTGACTTGCTCTGGGAGTAAGATGTTGAGCCGAAATTCGCCAGTACATTGTAATGGTAAAAAAGTTGATTTTTCCAATGTCACGTGTCAAGTCATTCGGCAGGAGAAGTGCAGGTTCCAACCAGGAGCGTCAGAATGTATTTTTTGGTAGTACGGTCAGCTATCTGCAGAATAGTGTACATGTACTCAAGGGGTGAATCAATCGCAAAACCAAATAAATAGAGCCCAAATCAGAACCCAAATTGGTGCATACTATTTTAGTCATTCACGTGAACCTGTGGCAAAGAGCAGAATGGTCAATCATGTAGTGACTGTAGTGTGTCCAATGCCCATTTCCAACGTTAAAAAATGTACATATTCTGGGAGCCAATGATACCGTAAGAAGACGGCAATTGGCCAAAAAAAGAGATTTACCTAATGGTAACATTATTACAGTCATTCTGTTTCGGAGATAGCAGAATATGAACATAATCACAGCATGTTGTTTCTACTTTACCCGCAAAAAAAGTTGGGTCTGTCCGGGATTTGAACCCGGGACCTCTCGCACCCTAAGCGAGAATCATACCCCTAGACCAACAGACCAGCTGACAGCAAGCCTGTTCAAATTAGGATCTGAAGACTTGGAGATGGTATGGTATTGATTTTTTTTGGTATTGATTTATTTGAATTCGGTATCTCAACAGTACATTGTACAACTTGGGAAGATCCGAATGACATAGATACATAAACATAAAAGAGATATGAAAGCTGAGAAACAACTGGGTCTGTCCGTGATTAGGACCCACGACCTCTCGCAGCGAGAATTTTCGTGAAGTGTTATGCATGGTGGACCGATGTACAAAATCGCATAGGTGTGTACCTGACCAGTTGAGTGTTCATTGTGTGCTATACTCGTGCATGCACATTTGATCAATTTGCCCCAATAACCCATGGCAGACAGGCGCCTTTCCAGCTTCATCACTCCGGGATACCCCTGAACTAACAGACCACATTATGTCATGGGAAAAATTTGATCTGAAGATTTTGCAAGATGGAAGGTGAAAAAAAAGTTGGGTCTGTCCGGGATTTGAACCCGGGACCTCTCGCACCCTAAGCGAGAATCATACCCCTAGACCAACAGACCAGCTGATGAAAGACCTTGAATAATAACATACATAATGGAAACCTACAGCTGTCAGTTCCCTGACATGTCCTGGACAACCACTAACTCCTATAGCTGTTATGATAAAAATATTAAATTAGCGTGTCCATTCCCGAAGGGAACTCACCACGGCCGCTAACATCTAGGAAACCCAGTGGCAACTGGGGCGCCTAACCCCTACAAACTGATGCAATAAATCAACACCCTTTCAGTTTGTTGAATATCCTTACCTCACGTTGCTCTCGCTCGGCCTGCAGCTCATACTGAACACCTTCCAAGTCGGACAGGGCCTGCTCCACGAACAACATGTTCTGTTGCCTAACAGCACCGGAAAGCACAGAAATGGATCAGGTCCCACGTGAGTATCAACACGTTATGCCTAAGCATTTCCCACCAACGTGCCCAGCGATACAGTACACATTCAGTTTTGTGAAGGCCTTGGCAAAGCAGAAAGGCATGATGAAAGGTATGATGAAAGGCATGATCGGAAAGGTATGATGAAAGGCATGATGAGCTGGATTGTGAGGAATAGAATCAGTTTACGCTTGTATCTGTATGTATTTCAATATTCGGATTCGCAAGTACACATGGGCTGCAACTGCAATAACCTGGAATAGAATGGCTTGATTGCTCTAGAGCACTTTGGCTCCCTCCAGACATACAGTCAACTTCGCTTATAACGACACTCGGCGGGGCATCAGAGAAGTATCCTTGTTCGCGAAGTGTCGTTATACCCAAAGTCTCATTCTACGTATAACAGTTGGATGGGACTTTGCTCTGGGCATTGAAATTCTGTCGTTATTCGCGAATTGTCGTTATATCCGCAGTCGTTATTAGCGAAGTTGACTGTAGCTACATAGCGGAAAACGCGGACCACGTCATCACCACTACTTACCTAGCTTCTTCCTCAGCTCTGGCCTGTGTGTAAACCTCCGCTGGGGGCTGACGACTTGACTGACCCGTTCTCTTGTTGAACCAAAACAGGCCTGCCTTTTTGCTGCTCAACCGACACCAGTCTCCCTACAGAAGAGCAACAACCGCCGCCGACGACGGACATAATTATTGTTTAGGAACACAATGATATTAACGTGATAGCAAATACATCATTGACCAAATGGTAAACTGTGATTCAGGATTTCTGCCTTATGTTTCCGAGGACTTATAAGGAGACCGATGATGAGTAAATGTATAGCTATATTGTGCTCTGTCTAAAACAAAGGAAACAGTGTGCTTCTGCTAAGGGACACCTCCTCTGACTACAATGCTAGAAAAGATATGTCACACAAGCTTGCTGACTGAGGGGCTAAGATCTCACCGGTGATGGATCCCGGCGTTGATACAGGGCCATGATGAGAGTTTTGGCGAGCGGCACAAACTCCTCAAATGTGATCTTGCCATCTTGGTTACTGCACAGCGAGACACAGATAACAAGGAAATTCTAGCTATCAACATTGTAGTCTTGGAAATTTACCAGGAAATTGTGTAGCCTCTGCTTTTCTCCATACGTGCACTTGGTGGGGATTTGCACGGTTCACAGTAAGACCAACACAGGGATACTCACCAACATAGGCACAGACACACACACAAGTACAAGCCAATACAAACATACAAACATACATTTAAAGTACACACAGACTGGTGTAACATTCTTTCAGCTTACTGCCATCTAGCTGTAGGTCTCTTTTGGACTTTGTAACAAGCACATCGTTGTTCCTAGGGTTACGAACAAGACCTACTGAGGTTTCCCTAGTGAACACATAGGATCTACTATATCCTGATACAAAAAACCTTAACCACACACACAGACACAGACAGGCACACACACACACACACACCCAGAGCATACACAAAACCAGGACACACACCATCGTGGACACTTACATGTCAAACGTAGATTCAACCTGTATGATATCACTCTCAGTCAAGACCAGTCCCAGCTCATGAGACTGCAGCATCCTTATGAACTCATCCCGACTCAGGTAGCCAGTCTGGTCAATGTCAGCTTTTGCAAATATCTCGCGAATCACGTCTTCAATCAAGTTGCTCTCTCCGCCTTCGGTTGTATATCCTTCAGGTGTCTGAAAGCTGCAAAATCCAGAAACAAACATGCGGACTTAAAAAGAATGTTCATGTTGACTTATTCCTCTATCTAATGGGAAAATAGGTTAGTTAATGACTTAATGTGGACAAGCGCCAGTGTTGTATTCACCAACTTATTACTTCATCGGAGGCATAAGGTGTTGATTAATTACAGTCAACAGTACAGAGACATGTTTTTATAAGTGAAAGCGGCATACCTCTTTGAATTCTCATGACTGACGGTCTGGACAGTGAATACAGATGAGTCCACAAAGGACGAAACAGTTCTGTCCGCAGATTGGATATACATGTATAAGGTGCATGTATGCACTCTAGCAGCCAGACTTATGCTCACCTTGCTTCACCAGTGAATCGATTGAACCAGACCATGTCACCCTCACTGGTCATCAGCTCTATCCACTCATCCTGCAGCCACGCAGTGCAAGCAAAGAGATAATCAGAACCACTTCACATCTGCTATACAGTCATTGTCATTGAACACTTGGCTAGGATGCAGACTGACTACACGGTATTGTATAAAGTCAGTGAATACTGGGCTAGAATCATGACTGACTACAAACCTCCCTGATTCTCCAGAACAGTGTGTAGTGTGGATTCTCTATTGCCACGTCTATCACAATGTATCTACAGTCAACTTAGCTAATAACAACTGCGGATATAACCGCGACAATTCGCGAATAACGACAGAATTTCCATGCCCAGAGGAAAAGTCTCATCTAACTGTAATACATATAATGAAACTTCGGGTATAAGGTGGATACTTCGCGAATAAGGACACTTTTTTGATTTCCCGCCGAATGTCGTTCTACGCAAAGTTGACTGCACACAGGTGTCATCACCTGGTGAAGATGTTAGGATGAACACCTATCGCAGTATGCCTGCTCGCTGTGCTGTTGCTGCTGGTACTTTGGGTGACATTCTACGCTACAGGTGCCTTGTGTACATGTACTTTCTCACCAGACTATCCGGATCTTGCTGCTGATAAACACGCATGAGAATACGCTGGGCCAGAGGTATAAACTGGTGGAAGGTAAGCTGCGATTCCTGCAACAATACGAAGCAAGATAACATAAAGGCAAGATTCATTTTTAAAAGTCTTTCTCCTACGGTTTTTATGCAATTACGTCATCTTTTGAGATATTTTGCACGGAGCAGCAAAACCGTGGCAAGGTAGTATGCACCCACTAGTTTGCCACTCACAACTAGCACTATCGGCAAATTTGCCAATGATATCTAAATAGAACTAGAACCTTTCCCTTTGATACAAAACCACTCGATACAACCATGCGATGAGCTCATTCCATAATGCTACAGCAACTACTTGCAAGTCTGGAAAGAAGACCTTGTCATGAGAAGAACAAACGCTTACATCATTTAGACCAAGAGACTGCTTCACCACTGTCAAGTCTTCCTTTGAGAGATTCAGGCCGAGCTCAGGCGAACGGAATACCTGCAAGCAGACAGAAATATGTACCGCGTAGTATCATAACCGCACCGTCTTAACCATCCGCTCCCATCACAGTTCATAGTGTAATACTATGCAAGCAGGACACTAACACTGCACTGCATGTTGATCTTGGAGAAGGAGTGAATACAACTGCATGAGTACAATGCGACAAATAATCAAATAATCTCAACTTCGTAGGTGTAAATGCGTAGTGTCAAGTCGGACCCGGCAATCAAATCCAGGTTCATGCTACAAAACTACCGAAAATTGCTCCATTGTCTCATTTTATGGCTACAATGACATCTGTGGTGAATCTGAAAGGTTGTCATGAGGGAGTCAAGTAATCCTAAGCTGCTATTTCAGTGTCAGGGTGATAGTCATCATGGATGGTGATGCTGATGAATTCAGCTTCAGGGACTTAAATGGCATAGTTACTATGCCTTCAAACGTTCGCGCAGAGAACCTCACCCAAACACACACACACACACACACACACACACACACACACACACACACACACACACACACACACACACACATACACACACAGAACAAGATCTTGAAAGCTGCTCAATTACACAAACAAAAACTGCATAGCAAAGGCTTGTTACTGTATTCACAATATATAGGCAAGCTTCCTTTGATGTCACTTACCCTGAAGATCTCCTCCAAGCTCAGGACTTTGTCATCGTTGACGTCCGCACGTCGGAAAATGGGACCAACAACCCTCTCCAGTGGGTTAGAAACAATGGGACTCGTCATCTCTTCATCTTCCGGGACTGCTTGATTAATACCGGCCGGGGCACCACGTCGTCTGAGCTGCGGGATGTCCTGCAGAACATCCGGGGTTGATGCTTGTCGTTTGCGACCCTTCCCCGATCGTGATGGCGTCTTCCCGCTGCGTGTGGACACGCGACTCTCTGATCGCGACATAGAGCGGGATGAGTCTCGTCCGGATTTCTTCCTCGAAGACGTTGCTGGTGTGGCAGGAGTTGCGCTGCTTTCCGATTCCTGTTCTGCTGCCTCTGTGGTGGTCGTTGCTGCTGCTGCTGGCTCATCGTCTTTTTTCAGCTTCAAGTCCACTTCCTGAGTATCAACATCAGATAAAGCATTCAGGGTCATCAATAAATGCGCGGGACACTCTACCCACCTAATGTAATCTTTAACGGCAAAGCAAATCACTGTGGCGATACAATGGCTGTGAGTGGAGTTATGAAGGAAACAGATATCCTAAAAGACATTACTCATACATGAATCACGGCAAAATAGGTGACGGCGATGTGATGATACAGAATGCTCTGTATTCTTGGCACATAACAGAAGAAGAAAAACACTCGGGTTGGACTCTTCGGGTAACTGATCTCTTGTTGCATATACTTCCTCCGGAACTTAAATTCAGCTCACCGGGTGTGGCGATTGTAGAAAAATGTGTCAGGTTTACTGTATGGAGGAAGCAATGAACCAGGGTTCTAGCACGGGGGGGGGGGGGGGGGGGGTAGGGAGCACAGCACCCCCCCCCCCCTCCGATTGAGCGCCCCCTACTCATTTGTCGATTTTTGGGTCTTTTCATGCCATTCAACGACAATGCAGTCTCTAGTCACTACTAGAGGGTTCACAACTTCACAACGACACATCTGTGTGGGGTGAAGTCGGGGGTTCGCCCCAGAACGTTGCATGTGGCATGGCAAGACGCTTTAAGAAAACGGTACAATGGGTTACGGGGTAACTATTTCCCCTGCCCCCCCCCCCCCACTATGTTTACCTGAGTAGAACCCCGAATGAACTACTGATGCAATCCAGCACATTTGATTACCTTTTCAGGAGCGTCCTCATCCTGTGCAGTATCCGCTGCTGTTTGCTGCTCTTCACCAGCTTCTTTTTCTTCATCCTTGTTGTCCGCCTGTGGAGCATTGGCAGATGCATCGGCCGCTCCCTCTGCAGTCTCACTGTTTTCACCTGCAGCATCTGCCTCCGCGTCTTCGTGCACGGATTTCCTGCTGGCTTGTGTATGTACGGACTGTTTCTCCTCATTCTGTTGAAGACTCGCTTCCAGTTCCTGAACACAAGGGTGAGGAGAGAGACGTTGTTGCTTTGGTTAATTTTTGAATTACAATCGTTGTGAATTAGAAGTACCCACTTCGGAGAACACCCAGTTCCCAATACAATGTTTACGTGCAAACGCATCAAACAAGAAAAGACAATACGTAACTGAATTCCACCTAGAGAAGTGAAATCTGATTCTAAATTTCTAATTGTGAGAAGTGAACTTACTACTTCGTGTCCCACCAATAACTCTGCTGCAATTATCTTTGGAATATAGACACACCCAGTCCCTCACCCCTCTGAGACCGTTCAAACGATTTCATATCGTCATGGTTGAACGTGCCTAGCAGCCTGATGTTCAGCAACGAATTCACCCATGGCCGCAACGAGGGCTCTGAACCTTCAATAAATTAGCAATCAAAGTATAATACCCCATACAATGAGCACTGCTCGCATATTCTTGACGAAGTGTTAGAAGTGAACTCAACAATACCAGAATGACGGTGTGCGTTTACCGATCGCATGATTCTACTCAATACACTAAGCCACGAACCTGAATTCTTTTCTCTGCTTCTTCTCTCTCCACGCCTTCTTTCTCTTCAATGGTCAGCTTCAGTTTCTCCAGCTCGCCTCTCGGATCCACAGTAGGCTGTCCATTTGCCTGCTCGCCCTCATCTTGTGCCGCTGGGTTGTCGGCGGCGTTGTCAGCATCGACTGCTGTATCCGACATTGTCGGAGAACCTACGCTTCAATAGCACTCAGCCGGTCAGCGCTTCACTCTCCAAACGTCGATTGGGAAGGCCTAAGACCACAGTGATCAAGTCGTGGATAGCATAGAGCGAGATCCTTGACGGTGAACCATGCAAGCGAAATCAACAGCTCATTTTCAGAACACACAAATATTCGGAAGGCGAACACACTCAGCAACGTTCACCGTTTGACTGTTGCCAACAGTCGACGGTCGACATGATCCGTTATCGCACCCGTCACGCACTTGTCGACAGGAATTCTGAAACAGATGATCCTGGCCTGGAGCAGCAGCTAGCGGCAGGGTAACCGCCTCCCCGTCACCATGGCTACTGCTAGGGCTACTAACTCACTGAGTCTGTACTTGGCCTTGGGTAGACAGGTATATCTACATCATCATGACTAGCGACTGACAGACTTAGTACATGATTGTAAATCATGGCGCACAGAGAATACAAACGTCGGTAGACGGTAGATCAACACCAACAACGCCATTGCCGAGCCACCGTGCTCACAGCAGAGACTTCTGTGTGTTGTTATTGTTGTTGTTGGTGCTGTTCTTTCAAAGTGGACCACAAAGAGTCCACGGTACACTGTCAACTTTCGCAATCGGCACTGCAGCCACTTCACAACTACTTCGAAGTAGGAAAACCCAACATCATCATCATCGCAGGTGGTCTCTTTGCAAAGAGAAAAGGACCTATAAGGTAATAGTTGGGATTGACAGTCCACCAAGGTAACGAGATAATTATTATACAGTCAGATAGTGCGAAAACAAGGCACATAACTGACAAGGATATTGAGATATTCGACTACCTGACACCTAGCGTCAACATACATGTATCTACGAAGCGCAAACCTTCCAACTTGGAAGGCTCAGGTGCGGGAAGGTCCAATGAGGGGAAGGGATGTGCCACGAAGATGTGGACGAGCTACATGTATGTCCCTCGACAACAAAGAATGTCGAACGTTACAGGATGATGATGATGATGAGGATGATGACGAGACTGGTAAGACCATTGGACAAACCGGTCTAACTACAACTCGAAAACGTAACTAGTACCTTTTCTCTGGACATATTACTTTTGGTTCAACATCCGAGTTTTCAGGCCCTTTGGCAACATTTTGAGAGTTTTCACGAGTATACAATGTACTTTCAAGATTTTTCGTCTCGCACTACATGTACATGTCAAGTTTGCTAGGCTTTCTCACACTTGAACCTTTGTGTCATTAGTTCTATGTGTATGTGTATAGATCACGCATTTTTGTTCGTTTTAGCTACATGTACATGTACATGTATCTTCTTCTTTGTGCTGTTTTATCACCTCTCTACTGTACTTAATCCACTGTTTGTGTTCCTTTCCTTTGCCTTTATTTCACCTGACGAGCAGGCTTGAAAGTACAGGTATATCCTCAAAAACTATCAAGATGTCGACAGGACCGGTGGAAGCAGTTATTGATTGGTCCGGCCATACACAAGCCTTTCATACAGTTTGTGTATGATATGTAGAGGGTATACACATGACTTTCATACAGTTTGTGTATGATATGTAGCGGGGTAGTCACATGACTTTCATACAGTTTGTGTATGATATGTAGCGGGGTATACACATGACTTTCATACAGTTTGTGTATGATATGTAGCGGGGTAATCACATGACTTTCATACAGTTTGTGTATGATATGTAGCGCAGGGGCGTGCTCGGCCCCCCAACTAGGGGGGTGCACGGGAGCCGAGGGGAGCCCCCCCCCCGGCAATTTTCTGCAATTTGTTTGCAACCTTTCTTGAATTTTAGAGCATGTTTGCATACATTACAATTGCAATTACCCAGATTGAAAATTTTTGGGGGGTGCACGTGCCCCCCGTGCCCATCGCCGAGCACGCGCCTGTAGCGGGGTAGTCACATGACTTTCATACAGTTTGTGTATGATATGGAGGGTAGTCACATGACTTTCATACAGTTTGTGTATGATATGGAGGGTAGTCACATGACTTTCATACAGCTTGTGTATGATATGGAGGGTAGTCAAATGACTTTCATACAGTTTGTGTATGATATGGAGGGTAGTCACATGACCTCCTCAGTAGTAAACACACGTTGGTGGCCAAAAAAGTTGGTCCGGCCATGGCCTGACCACCCGGACCGGTTCCACCGAGCCTGGTTGGCAAAGAGCCTGACGTGTGTTTTTCTCCTTTAGTACTCTTCTAATAACAATGTGTTTCTGCACACACTGTCTGCACACATTGTGCTACAAGGCTGAAGTGCAATAATTGATGAAGTCACCGTATGGAGTGTGGATCTTTGAATTTGAGAACAAGAAGGGGCAGAACATGGTGTGGTGGGGAATGCGGGGGGGGGGGGGGGAGGCATGCTTACAGCTAGTGGCTGGCTTTATCGATTGTGTGTGCATTTGTGATTTGCCTGTTGCCCGTCATTGGAAGGCAGTGTATGTGTTGGCAGTACAAGGCGGGCATGGCATCCTAGGACAGGTTGAAAAGGCCGGAAGGTGTTAACACAAAGAAGGTAAGGACATCCATGTTCTCTTGACATCCATAGCTACAGTGCTACAAGTAATTCAACGACGGTTACGTCATCAACAACACAGCACCCTATCACGGCATTGACACCTTGCTCAAACTGAAGATGTGATCATTCGTAGTCGATGCTACTGACTGTGCCCCTTGTTAGTTAATATCCTCTCTCAGTCACCAGCCTCACATAATACCCAAGAGCCTCACGACCTTGCTCCTGGGCCTCAGGGCGCATTGGAGGTGGCTAGTGTCTCGCAGGTAACGTGGTACAATCTGCCCAGACGGACAGCATTGACTAGCGACCTGGTGACCTGGTCACAGGATGGTGGAAGTCGTCAGTGCAGAGTGCAGTGTTGAGTGCTGTCTCCAACACTACACTTCTACAGTACATACGCATCATTCTCCGCATACCTAGCATGCAGGGGGCGGAGAAAGTCAGCACCGTAGTCAGTGGTGTGGGGAAATTGCCACTGAATACCTGTGCTATGCTAGTCCAGAACCTTTATTGAACCAGTGCTATGCTGGTTAAACCCGGCGGTACGAGATGTGAAGATAGAGATTAACCTACTTCGAAGTACATTGTACAGGTATACTGATGTCAGTGATGGCACTTGTGGCGCCGCATGCAGGAACACTACTACTGTCACTAGACTGACCTGAGGCCTGCGTACATGCACACGTACGTGAAGAATGCTAAGGTGCACGCCGATAGTTCGTGCGTGGATCAGTGTTACCGCACCATTGCCCACCTTTGTCCACTACTGGCACTAGCAATGGTTATGCATGGGACTGTCAGTGTCCCAATAACAGACACACCTGTCACTGCTGGTCACTACCGTTACATTTGACATTGGGCACATTCCCTTTCTTGAAGTGTCAGCTGTGATGGCCGATGGGGAGTTCAACAGAAACGGACGGTATGGCAGTGATAGCCACTGTAATAGCTACATGTATGTACCCTTGCTGCGGAGGACAATGCTATGAAGCAGGTATTAGCAAGAAACCTTTGTGAGGGTCACCAGCAAACCACATTGTTTGATTGCCGGGTTAGTAGTCTGCCGCTATGGAGTAACTACAGCCAGTACAGGAACATTGTACGAACATAATAATTGTATTGATGTTTGAAGGTACAAAGTGTAGAATGTGGTATGCTGGCACGCGTGCAAGGTATCAACAAGAGACTGAGTACCCAACCACCAGGGGGTTATGTGCTCCTGGTTACCTGCTATCAATCATGCAGTGAGACTCTCGAAGGGTTTAGTATGCCAGAATTAGTTTAGGTCTACAGGAGTTCACGTCCTGTTTTCGCATGCATACAGGTATGGTGGGGGGGGGGGGAGGAGGAGGGAGCAGTCATCAGGTCATGACACTTTAACCACTTCTCTATCAGTGTAGACGTCCATATAGCCTATAGCCTTATAGGATTTTCTTCGCCGTGCTATCACTACACTGTACAGTGTACTTGTCTGTTTTCATGTAAGCTACTAGTACTCTTCCAGACACATTGTATACACAGGAGACTATTTTGAATGACCTCCAGGCGAGTCGTTTACAACCAGGCTGCCCATACACCTAATACCCCTTCTTGGCAATTCCGACGTCCAGAGAAGAGCTGGGGACAGACGATTGGCTTCGAAAGAGGTATCGCGTGAAAAGGCGAACAAGAAGATGGAAGGAGGGAAGGGGTCTGAGAGGAGAACGTTGCGTGATGCAGGAAGAAACTTTACTTACCACTGTGACACTGTGCATCACCTACGGCTGTATGCCATCATGGTTACCTCCCATGGGTATACTGCGACATAACCAGCCAAGCACCACACGCAGGAAGCACGTCCAGGGTGATGGTAGCTAAAACTGAGGCAGTCAGGATCTATTTCTGAACACCGTTTCCATTTTGTATGCGAGTTCAGGTGATACGCGGCCATTGCTGTGTGTGCAATCCTATTCCCAGCACTCGCGATACTAGACGTTTTGAGGGTACATGTATGTGACTATGCATGTATATATGTGTCAAGTGTTGTGTGACTTCCGTTGGCCGCAGAGGTGAGGAAACACCCCGCGTCAACATCCACACGCCAACAACGATGATCACATAGTAATCGTGTTACCCTGCCGCACCAACATCGCCACCATATCCTAGCATTCAACGGGTATCCACACGAAAACGCCGTACGAACCTCCTGGGGCTAACGTGTCTGCTGGATGACTTGAGCAGTGAAAGGGAATGAAATCTGCATGCATCACAAAGCACCACGCGAACGGAACAATACATTGCTGTGATGTGACCGAGTGTGAAGGAAGCTCTGCTCGACTGGCAAATGACTTACATGAAACGAAATAGCACACGAACAGTGACGACTCACACTGCAACACGTCCTCCTCACTGAACATCCTGTGTAACATTGTTACTTCAGTGCCTTGACCACTGAACCATGCCCAGGTAACTGGGCATGCAGTGGGGTAAATATAGACACAATCAGGCATGTACACCCGGGCCAGATGAGTGCCTGTAAGCCTGTATGTATAGAATATGGTCATGACAAGCGGGATACGTCGCCTTCATCTCTAGCTCTACATGATGTAGTTGCCTGTTTGTACGTACACTGCTCTTGCTGTTAATCTATTCTTCCAAGCGTGTATAGGTAGTGGTGACATAACTGGTTACAATCTTTTGGATGCACATACAATCAGTACATGTGCCATGTACATGTACATGACTTGTATATGCGCACTGCTACTGAATCTTTTTACTAATCATGGTCCTGGAAAAAGGTCAGAACCTTTCTCAATGATACTGAGTGATGGTGAAGGTTCCTATCTTTCCACCACCTGCCGGTCATACACATGTACAGATGTAGTTGAAATGCAAGGGTAAGGTGCGTAGCATGATGATGGCCCGTTCATGTGCCTCCTTTGGCTTTGATAACACACCACGTACACGTATAAATTTGTATTTTATTATTTAATTGCATCGATCCACGTGGATCGATATTTAAATGGCTGGTAGTGAGAGGGTTAAAGGATTTCTCAAAGGCATAGCCTATCGGGGGGATAACTGGCTTATACCAGTATACATACATGTATCAGGTGGATAAAGTCAATGCATAGAACCACACCAACTGGCAGACGTATGCCCGATGTCGAGCAAGTCCAATGGGGAGGGCGGCTAGTTGCGCTGGTGCCGGTTTCTTGGAGCGGTTTGTAGCCCAGAACATCACCACAGCTGCTGCAAGTATTCCTCGTGGGTGCATGCAGGCAGCTGAACTGACAGTTTACAACACCCACGTGCCATGCAGTCAAACATTATTCGGCCTTTCTGATCGGTTTGGAGGTGAGAATAGGTTTCCACCACAAAGCCATCAATGATTGTGTACTGTAGTGTGTGTTTGAAAGGCACGTCTTACTCTCTAGCATCATCGGCAAGATACAAGAATTAATAAAACCCCGCTCGCAAGTTCTCTTCCAGACGATCATAGTGTAGATAGGAAGATATCATCCAACGATGCACAGGTGCCGTAGCACTTGCAGCACTGCCAGGGTTTCTCTATCATAATTATAATACTGTGCACTAGTACTTGCAGTACTCGAAGTCCTCTCCCATGCAACCGCCTCCAGCAGCGCAAGTAACGTTGACCTCCACAAGAACAGCACATCCTATCCACTTCATCTCGTATCCCACCTACTATCTTGTTTGTGTTTATACAATAAAGTGATCACGAATTATTACTGTCGCATTGACCTATCCAAGTAAACAACATCGATGTAAACAACTCCAGGGTATTAGAACACTCTATCGCTCTCTAACTTAGTCTAAGCTTCAACATGGTCTTCTACAGTGCATATTGTATGATACAATACATTTGCTTCAAGGGTTTTGTCTGGATGATAATTATCGCGATCTTGGTGAATGGTCCTATCGATCCACGATCCGCCGCCGCACTTCTCTTCCGCGGCGTGGGCAATTCGATCATTTCTCAGCCGCTCGGATCGAGCGCTAGTAGCGGCAGTACTGATGAGACGACCGTGCGGGCTATCGACCTACCATCCATTCCAAGCGGGCAGATCGGCACGCCGTTAGCTGACAGTGCAAGGTAGGGAATAGTTGTGGCACTGGTGCTACTATTATAAACGACTAGTCGCGTTTGTGCACATCGTGTGCCACCAAACGTACATGCATAAACTATACCGGGATTGGGAATGTGCTACCTTGGCTTATCCTTCATGATTGTGCTCAGATGGAGGTCCCTCAGTTTGCATGGACATGCACCTAGAAACACTCATAATTATAGTGATGTAGAAAAACGAACCACACGATGCCCACTGGGAAAGGATTCACATAACCTTTACTTGTACGCGTCGCACTAAATTGCAAGTCTAGAGAGAATAGAGTACAAGTAATACAGATGACTTACCCATGCTGTAACCTACCAGACCAGCAACGAGAAAAACAAAGAACTATTATGCGACTAAACTACTACTACTAACTTCTTGGTAGAGAATGAAGTTGAAAGTTGAAAGTATGGACAAGTAAACTAGAGACTAGTAGAGTACCACACACCCTTTTTGTTTTTAAATTATTGATAGTGTAGCGCCTGTGAAATGTACGATAATATATTTATTATAATACATGTACATGTATTATATCGTACATTTTTACAAGTACTGTACTAGGACTCTACACCGCGTACCGTGCACCCGAGATGCTTGACGCGACATGGATCTGGGCAAGCCAGGCCACGCGGCTTTACTGAAGTGTAGGCTATTGAAACACCTCGTCTAACGCATTTAAAACAGGTGCTAAGACTGCTCCCTGCAGCTTCACACACCCAGCTTGTAAATCCAATTTTCACAAGGCGCCATTCGTGCTACCTTGGGCGAAACATATTCCATTCTCCACTCACTTCAGACTATAATGTGTTGGTGAAGGATCCGCGGTGCAGGGGTGCCTAGGGGATGAGGGGACATAATTAGATCGATCTGTCTTCTGTTCTGCACCTCCACTGATTGTAGATCCAGCACTTGTACAAACTCCTGAGAATTGGCCACACTCAGTGTTGGTAGCTCTCCACGGAGAGATCCGCTACCTTCAGGTCGTACCGAATCGTCGCTCTTCATGCCTGCTATGCAAAATGCACATGTACATGTATACATTGCAGCAGTACTAGGTAGAGGAAAGAGACTTGCGTTGTCTTCGCTCATTCTTACTACACTACACCGGCAGTTGACCATTTGAGAATTTCCTTTCCCCCTATTGCTAACTGTTGTTCTCTGCCGCCCATACGGGGGCCTCAGGGCTGCAGGATCATGATGATGATGATGATGATGATGTTGATGATGATGAGGCCTCCTTTATGGGCAAACATAATACAAATCACTCGACCATTGCGAAGGATTAGAACGCAAACCCAAAATAGCAATTGGATGTGCATACAGTGTCATATGGTGGAGAAAAGATGAACGGTTTACATGTATGAAGATGATGATGACACGTGGCGGTATCATTATTATTACTATTAGCTTGACAGGCCACATTACATGTAGATGTACATGTATGTATGTAATGCAGCTCGTAGAAATCGTGCGTTCGAATCTACTATATGTACATGTACATGCAGCTTATCAAAGAATAGTGGTAGCGACCCCGGTGATAATATTTTAAGGAAGTACAGTCAACTTCGCTAATAACGACTGCGGATATAACGACAATTCGCGAATAACGACAGAATTTCCATGCCCAAAGCAAAGTCTATTCTACCTGTACCCATAATTATAATAAGACTTCGGGTACATGTACATGTATATGGACACTTCGCGAATAAGGACACTTTTCTGATGCCTCGCCGAGTGTCGTTATACGCGAAGTTTACTGTAGGTTGTTCCCTACACCGGAGATCGCGCTTTTCCCGCCGACCTAGTTTGACACTTGGCTGACTCAATACTGCCATCCAGAGCATCCAAGAAGTCCATCCAGCCTTCAACTCGGCAACTTCGACTTAGCTTGTCAAGGATTGGAAGAGATAGTTATTATATCGCGGATGCCCTTTCCTCAGCTCAAGCCAAGGTCCGAGGTAAACACCAACTTCATGTGTATACTAGTATACAAATTGCATTTGCCTAAAAGGAGGAGCATGGTAATAGTAAATTCGTCCTCGAAGCGAGATTGTATGTGAACATGGCACATGTATAATGGATATGTGCTTACAACAGAGCAAGGTGAAATAGGAGAACGTTTTTTTTTTAATATAGGGGAAATAGGGGAAAGTGGCGTGTTTAAATTGACCTAACACTCCGAGTATTACGCACATACATGTACAGTGTACATGATGTACATGTGGTTCAATCCTCAGACATCATCTGAGTGTGTTTATTGGCATGCTCTTCTCTCACCGACGTGTACAGTACAGTCGTGTATAATCGTGAGGTGACGGTTAAACGCACTGTGCATTCGATGTGGAGTAGTTCAAAGAGCAATTCATGTCACAAAGACACCGACATAAAAATGATGTCATCGTTTCCCCACGGATAAAAGGAGACCGTAGACAGAAAATGGAAAGAAGCTAAGAGCATGACGCGCAGCAACGGATGTACTCAGTAATCGAGTTAATGAGGCGATTATCGGGCATCGAATCCCGCAAATGGACCACCGGCAGAGTATGGTATTGCTAGTCGACCTCTTGTCATAACAATCTATAGACATGTACATGTATGTTAAGAGTAAGTGTTTGGCTTCAAGACCGATTGCTGGATCTCATATCGATACACGAGCGTAGATATTTCTGTGAGTATGCATACGTTTAATAGAGCCGATGAGGGTACTGCCTTGTGGATAATAATATTCAAATGATGTACTTACATGTACATGTATATGAATGTGAGCATGTGCCTCGGTTTTCAGTCGCATCTAACGTTACGTATACGTGACATTCACCAAACGTATTAGTGGCTTACAGGCTCAGCACTCTAACTGCTAACAGACGTGCAATTGTGTTGATGCTTCACAAATGTGTTATTTTGCCCGTACGAGAGGCTCAAGCTTCGAAAGAAAAAAACCACCAATTTCCCACGCCAATGTGTACGTGTGCTGCATGCCCTGGACTGGGTGGAAAGAAGATAATTGAACACCTATATGCAGGTGTACACTCAATACCACCAACCATTATGAGCATAGCACACCCCGCGTGGCATTCTTGGTATTGGCGTTCAGGACGAATTGCCGACCGCCTCACATCAAACCACCAAGAAATTTCAATAGACGCCAGTGTCCGATTTGTTCTCAACATTTCCTACAAGATCATCGATACAACATTTTCATTGTTGTTGTTCATGCATACCAGACCAGACCTACAGAGTGTAACTGAAGAGTAATACTAGCTAGACTAGGGTGGCTTGTATAGATAATATCTGTGTTACAAGTGCTGGCTAATCGATCTGTATTAGATCGATTAGAAGATGAACATTCCATGGCGTGCATTGGCAACCCACAATGGTGGCCAATCCCCTGCAAGGCATGATATTCGCATGCAGTACAGACAGGCGAATCGCAGTGCGGAAGAGAAGAATGTTCACCATCCTGTGGAGCTGAATACCCAGCAGAAACAATTTACAAGTGATCTGCGCGTACCAGCCCAGCCCAACTGGCTCTTGAAATAGATCATTCTGGGTAGATGTATGCAAGGCCGACATTATGCAATATAGTAATGGAAGGAGTCTGAAACTCTTCCAGGTCCTGGCCATCTAAAATCATGGGCTCATATTACGTATGTACATGCATAATGCATAATGCACAGGTACTGTTTCCATGTGGCCATCGTCATGTGACTTGGAGGTTGGATGTGACACGACTCTATCTACCTCCAAGTACCATCCCCACAGACTTAGTCACTTGAGTATGAGCCTAGCACATGTAAATCCCTCCGGCCGACCAGCGCCCACAATCCATAGCAAAGATCCTGAGAACCTTTCAGTGCGACTTGTAAGTCCTTGTACCTGCCCATCATTAATTTTGAGCTTTGTGTCGAGTCGACTGTGCGCCGACTGTAGTGCAGGCGTGTGATCTTTTCTCCCAAGTACTAGTAGACATCAATGTAACCATCACCTCCGGGCTCCGAAATGGAGCTTTTGTTGACGTGCTCTCTTGATGTTGTCTTGTCTGGCACGAACCTCCAACGGGCACAGCTACAGTGTAGAATTACATTACACAATTAAATCATGTTTGAGACTGTTGCCCATGTTATACCATATACGGCAAGTCACTACTCACAGCACGACTGCGTTGATAATAAACTTAGGGTTAGTACTAGTGCAGTAGAGGGGTAGTAATCACACTTTGAAACGACCAGCGCGACTACCAGTATGTCCATAAACATACGACGAATGGGCTTGATAGCCTTGTACATACTAGCAAGAGTAGATAAACAAGAGTGTGCAACTCCCTATCTCTTCTGCACAATCTGCAGATACCCCCGCCCACGGCGGAATTTTTTGTTGACGTCACCTTTTTTTCAGGGAAACGCGGACTTTGCCGCAGAGCAGTGTGAGAGCACGTGCTGGGCACCGACCTTGTAGTGCAAGCCCCGCCAAGTGCACGAGGGAAACCTCTCCGAAAGGCTCGCAGCGCGTGCGTCGTCGAAAAGATTACGTCAACAAAAAATTCCGCCGTGGGCCAACCCATCCGCGAGTTGCACACTCTTGTTTATCTACTCTTGATACTAGTACATGTAATTATAGTGAGATTTGTTTGCTCAGCTGGTTACCATGGTTACTTTCTAGCACCGCTACAGCTACATGTACATGACTGTACATCATAATATTATTACTCATAGTATATGTACATGTACATGAGCCTGTGACGGATCATATCGGGGGTATGCCAGTTTGACTGCTAGATCATAGAGCAAAGATCCGGATCATAAGAAAGGGAAGCAGGAATTCATTGTGTCTGGAATGTTTTTGGAACAGATAATATAATTACTGCACTTTTTTTACTTGCACTATAATTATTGGAAAGCACTCTACTTCTATACATTGTAGTTTTGTACCGCTCTACCTGTCTACCCATCTACCTGTACTTCTTACTAGACCACGTGAATTCCGCTGTTGGACAGAGATGGTCGGCGAGCCCTGGTCGAGGGGATCACTTGCGTCTTTGTGATGCTCACTGTATCAACATTGCGCACAACCACGTCTTCCTCAGTAGCTTATTATGACGTTATGTCCTGTGAAACGATCTGACGTGCAAGCGACAGCGTGGCTCATTGCGGGCAAAATCACCCCAGTCTAGCTACTGTAGGATCAACATCCGGTTCAAAGATCCCAGAAGTGAAAATCTTCACAAACGCGATGCAGTGCAGTAAAGTGAATCCACAGTCAATAAAAGCCTACGCCAGTCGATACAATGTCAATGTTCTGTACTAATTCAATGTGGCCAAGTAGTAGCAATTGTCCAGCCCTTGTAGAGACATTCATGTAACACTTACAGTAATCCAGCTTTTCATGAGCCATTGCAACTGTCATTCCCAGTTCTGAAGCCGTCTGAGAAATCGCTGACACTGCATAGTCAGTTTGCCATTCATGGCCATGATTATGCGTCTGGGCGCGTGTGCCATTCAGCTTTACATCAAAAGTGTCCGCAATTGGCGTAAGTTCAAATAATTATTATTTCTTTCCCCAGATCTCCTTCTCTTAGTCACGTGATTCAGTTGAAGCCGACACAGCTACAGTACTTGCACAATCGATTACATGGCGCAGAAAACTGTTAGAGGCAAAGAAAGGTTGGAGTAACGTACGTTGCAAACCCATTTAGATTTTAGTATTTACACCGTGCATGTACATGCAGCAATGGGTCCTTTGAAGGCTTTGTGTCTGTTGCTCCAGTTGTCGGAGGCTTCTTACGCCATTCATACACACAGTACATTTACATGTCCGAAAGAGGCTTTACCTGTATCTGGCTGCAGCTGTATCGTGAACAGTGGGCGGAAAACGTCGACACAGCATGGCAGACACATCTATACTAGCATACACTATCACCCTGTGGAAATCAACAAGAAACACACCACACTCGCACACAATGAAACACATCTGCCGCTATATCTCAAGGAGTTCGTTTGAAAAACACCTCCACTACCTCCAGTGTTGATACATTTACAGTAGCCACTGCGTCCACTTTTCCTTTCAATTATTTTTTTGAAGCATTCCCGTTCTGAACGCTATAGTATAGTATAGAACCCAAACAGCCCGAAGACATGCACTGTTACACGGGCACAACATATAGGCAGACATAGGTAAGATAGAGATTGGGTCAAGTCTAGACGGTACTTGCTGTTACCATGAAATCACACCTGAACAAGAGCACTAGGCGAAGAGGGAGAAAACCCCAAGAAGGTATTGAACGCGTGTGCCCAGCGTGACGCACCATCTTTAGTGCCTTGGTTTCCTTTTCAACAAAGTGAACACGAATACGTGTACATCCTTATGTTCAGTGATGTACATGTACATGTACATGTAACAACCTTCTTCGTGGAATGTTTCTCGAACATAAGTGCGAACATGCGAGGCGGGCTCCAGAGGTCATTTCCTGGATAATTTCGACGGTAATGATCACTATCTGTTGAGTAATTTTCTACTTAACCTTGCGCTTGCTACATGTACATGTACACTTGCACGATGCTGGAAAATGACAGCTTTCAAACTACATTATTAGCGAGTTAGCTACGATCGCGCGTTGGAAAAACAGAACGTAATTGATAACTCCCGGTCATCATGCTCTTAGTGTGCAATATGTCCAGCCCCTCACACTCTAGGAAAGGATAATAAGCCGTCATCGAGCGATTGTAGTTGGTTTGTCAGCCGTCGCTGTAATGACCTCCGCATGGTTCTACCGGCCACGCTGACACTGCAAATTGCTACTGTACAATACACTGTAGATGGATAGAACAGTACCTGTGAAACCTGTACGCCATCACAGCATTGCTGTTCATGTACATTATAATAATTACTTCAGGTATACTAATGTACAATGACATTTACATGTAAATGTAAATGTCAAGTACGTACATGTAGTTTAAAATGTGATGCAAGCAGCAGTATGTCAGGCGGTAGAGGTCACCCCTTACACAATGACATGCTTAGATAATAAGACATTCATGAGCGCGATAAAGACCAATTTCGACGCTATCAAGCTAGTAAAGACAATACATGTATACGAAGTACCCAGTACAAGTCACCGCCACGCGTGGAAGGTCTCAACAAAACCTTTCTAGAACCTTACTTGGGATAAACACACAGTCACACGCACAGTCACACGCACAGGAATGTTGTGTTGTTCACGATACTAACAAACAAACAAACATTGTGAGTACGCTACTTCAGTTCAGTACGTACTAGTCTAGTCGGCAGTCCGCACTCCGCAGTGTGAACATGACGTGACGTTACCCATACAGCATAAACATTATTGTGAATTGTTAATCATGACTTGTCGTAGTGGATAGCCAGAATGACTGTGAAATGAGGTGAAAAGAGATGCATGTTCAGACGTAGTAAGTATTATTAATATTAGGTGTGGCGCTACTTGAAGTATGTGTACGTCTATGCATGTGCATGTGGTGTGGGTGGACGCAAGCATGACAATCATATGCACACCAAACACACACACAATAGAGTAGACATCACATTACATGTACATTACTAAGACTACATACATGTACATGTCAGCTCCCTGCTTATTTACTGAGTACTCTTGAGATAATCAAAAATTAGCGAACTTCATCACTTCATGTTCTTCAAATTTGCTACGCTCAAGCTAGGCTCCGACCACTAGTAGTAGTACTCCAATTATTTGTTGAGCTAATGCCATAGTAATGGGCTATACACAGGTCTTGCCACACCTCACTGCAACACTCCATATCGATAGTGATCGTTCAGCTTTGCCTGCAAGGTATTGCTTACAGCAGCAATACGATCTGGCCAAAGAGATCCCATAATGGGTTGCTTATAAGGCAATTACGTAATACACCATGAGGCGCGATAGCGCAAACACTATTGCCTGAGGTAATGCCATTGCTTAGGTAATAAGTGCTGGTGCATGGTGATGACGCGTTGTGCTCGACTTGCTTGACACAGGGCCTAGGGTCGCACCAAAGCTCTGCCTATTCTTGATGATCCTAGACTGGGCTCTCACTCTCAGTCAGTGTAGTGCAGATGAATTCACTGCAAGTGTGCTGACTAATTGTGTACAAGTCCTGGCCCGTACGAATGACCCAGACCATTTATGTGGATCATTCCCTGGACTATCCATGGCGTGGGTTGTCTTTATTGTTCTTGAACGACCTCGCGCCTGTATTACGAGTATAGTTTTGCGCCAGAGCGTAGTTAAAGACTTTGGGCGAATGTGGGCTGGTAATTTCACACAGACGTGGACTGCATGACAGTGAACGAGGAGCTTCCAAATAGAACCAATTTTTTAAAATAGAATAGAACGTTTGGCGCTGGACATTTTCCTATCATGCAATATGCCCAAGACCTGGACATGTCGATACACCACCCTAACAAGTGCCAAATCGCAGTTTGAAGTAAAATTGAATGAATATTACCCCATGGAACGGACAAAGGTCCTATTACGGATAGCATTAGCCCAGAGCGGAGTGATAGGTGAAAATGAATGAGAATTTAAAACGGCACTGTACTGTCCTGGGTGACCCGGGGTGTGCATAATGCAGGTCGGATGTGACCAGAATGTTGCTCAGTCGATGATTCCGCTACTCAGCTATGATTTGTGCAAGGACAGTTTGAGTAGAAAAATCCTAGGCCACAGGGTTCGACCGAGAAGTGATCAGGGTGGCAATTTAACCATGTGTTTCCAGTTTCACAAAGCCAACACGCCTGGCCTAGGTGCCTGGACACTCCAAGACCTGGGTATGGCTTTGCGATACATGTGATACGGAAAGTGACAGTCCGTACTGTAAACAATGTCATGTACATGTAGATCTATTCCGCACATATACACAACATACGCCTGCAAATACACGGACCACGCGCCATGCGTGTGCTTAGCGATACGAATCTTCAGTGCAATCTCCATTATGAGGACCCGCTATTTACGATCGGTAATGCGGTGGTGGGGTTATAAAGACAGACCGTATTGTCTTTACTTTGGGCAGACTCTGAGATAGTGTTTGTACTTTGTAGTCGATGCACTGTACTCTGCCCTGAACAAACCCGACACCTACGGCCGAGTGCCCTCCGTTTTCCCTCTCATACTCCTCTGTTTCAAGTACTAACGGTCTATACTGTCCTCTCTTGGTCACCACTCTCCCTATTACCTATATTGTAATTACCATTCATGTATTGCGCTTCAGATTTTCTTCCGTTTTTGTCTCTTGGTGCGTTACCGGCATGGCGATACTGAGACCTAATGGTCAGTGGAGTGCCTGTAGCCTCACCAGCACTGCTACTATCTGTGACTGTGGCGACCACCATTCAATGTCTAGTCCTCCCCTAACCGTACCCCAACTCTCTCTCTCTCAGCGCTCTTTTTATCTGTCTTTTCTTACTCTTTTTTCTTTGTCAGCCTTCCTGGTGGTTATGTGCTTTTTCAAGTAAATAAAAAAAAAAAAAAAAAAAAAAGAGCCTCTCAGCGCTGCCAAGTATCGCTCGAAAACAAAAACCACTAATTTGATTTCCCCAGGCAAGCAGACCTGCAAATTTGGATACGAGCCCCAGCAACTATTGCTTGAACAGGGACCCTGTTAGCCTCGGCTTGGTGAGGCCGCCGCGTGTGGAGAGTCCCAAAGAGGAGCGTTTCCAGCGAGTCAGTAAATGTGACACAAGCACTGTATACTATACACTATAGTGTTCGCTGTCTGTGGTGTGTGGCAGTGTGGCTGTATCTGTTGGCGGAGGCCCTCCCTCCTCTTGCTCGCATTTCGCACTTACAGATTGAAAGTCAGCGCTTTAGCCCTGCCATAATATACTCAGTCAGTTCAGTGCTGTTTGCAGAGCTAGAGCGAGGTACAACGCTTCCAACGCTCCAAGGCTAGCTATGATTGTGAACGTGAAGTGTGCTGCCCATTTCTAGTCCCAGGATAGAACCCTGTCAAGCGTACCCCGTTACCGCACTCTGCCAGGAAGTCAAAACCAACGCGTTGCCCTCTCTAGCTCTCTCTCTCTCTCTGATGCAACGCTCTGCGCGGCCGCAGATTTCGCAAGCGCCTTTTCATTTGTACGAGTAGCTGTAGAAAGGTGAGGCAATTCGCAAGTGCGGTAGGTCCACGTACTATCAGTACCACTAGTCACTCTGCTCTTGGCTAGATGTTTTTAGCCTGCAGCTTGGCCGCTAGTTCGCGCTGCTCAGCTAATCAGTCCCGCTGCTAATACGTTAGTTTTGCGCTGGCGTCAGCTGGACTGCTCGCTAGTGATCGTTGCCGGTCCCCACCTCGATAGCAGCGCAGTTTCAACAAGTGCCGTACCAAGGCTCTACCGCTAACCGTCGATTTCCGTTGAGTTTGGACAGGCTGCGCTACCAGCATCGTACACCGTACAACTGTTGCTGGTGATAATTCGTCAAAACACTTGCCACGCTCAGGAGCAGTTTCATTTCTTTTGCAGCGTTGCACTGCACTGCACGACTTTCGTGGTCGTTGTGTGTGTCGGAACGAGTGTTGGACTGGTGGGTGTTTGTGTGCAGCAGTGAGAAGTTTTGGCAATGGAGCCGCAACAGCTGCAGCGCAACGCCTTGGTAGCAAGCGCTGTGTCATGCCAAGGCCACGAGCAGTGTAATGTGTCCTTGGATTCTACGGCGTCTAGCCGTGGGAGTGAGTACGATGGTGAGGCGAAGGTGGATGCTGCTGCCCCTGCTTCTGGTGGTGGTGCGGGATGCTTCGAAAGTCTGCGTCAGGCAGTACTGGCTAAGAGCGTGGAAAGCCTTCGAACCATGCTCGACTTACCCAGTAGCAGTACTATCTCAACGCCCAGTGTTCTGCAGGAAGAGGAACACGCGGACAGGCTGGCCTACAGAAAATCAATCCTCTCGACCCTGGACTCGGAGGGCTTGACTGTGCTGCATCAGGCCATCTTCACCAAATCCGTTCCAGTGTTGTCTGCGCTGATCGAAGCTGGTGGGGACGTTAATGCACGTGATGAAGAGGGCTGTACACTATTGCATACAGCTGCAATGGTTGGAAACTGCTTGATTGCTGGATGGCTGCTGAAAGAGGGTGCAAATCCAACGGCGACGGATGCTGAAGGCCTTCTGCCCATCGATCGCACGGAGGATTGTGGCATGGAGGATTTGTTACTGAGTGCAATGTCGCTGGCAGGGTATGCGCAACACCGCGCTGGTTTGGCATGTGATTTTTCGGAAGCGGAAGATTCAGACTACGGCACTGGGACATCATCTGTGGGATCATTCAGTGAGGATGAAGACGGTGTCTTGTCCTTGATGAGCTGTACTTGGGAAGACGATGAATGCAGTGCCAGTAGCCGTACTACTACTCCTGATCCTAAAGACCAGCAGTTACCCTATGCAAATGACAGCTCTGCAGAGGCAGCGGCTGAGTCATCAAGGCAGCCCAGTTCCTGCCCAATGCCCTGTCTGGGTACTTGGCGGTCACAAGTCGCAGCCTGTGAACTGCAGAGGGAAAGACTTGTGCCTGTAAGCTGCGGAGAGTGTACTTCAGACAATGCCAACCCCATAGATCATGATCTCACTCTGTTACATCACCGCACTGCTTGTACTGCTGAATCAACAGCCGCAGCACGTGGCACAACTGGAGTGGCATGTGAGGATAGTGAAAGTGCAGATGCCAAGCTTGCAGCGACCAACAGTACTGCAACTACTACTAGCAGCAGAAACAGAAGGCTTGTTGTGGAGACTCCTTCACCAACGGAAGTGCTTACATTGTCGTCCACAGCACTCAGCCTGGCTGACGGTGTACGCATGTGGCAGCGCCTGAGCTCACAATCATGCGAGGACGCCAGCAGTCCCGTTTCCCAGGAATTCCGCTTTGCCCCGGTATGCCCACCTGATCACCGTACGTCAACATCACGCAACCTTCATCAGACCGAGTCCCAAACTGCGGTGGCATTGCAGGATGAAGAAGACATTCATATCTGGTCTGACACTCACAGACGGATCATCTTCAAGGGCTTCCAGATCGTGAACAAGAGCCATTCGGACGTGATATGTCGTGTAAAGGTTGCACAGGCAACGGCAAGGACGGCAGAGGCTAGGTCTAGCTCACCCAGTCACGGGGTGACCAGAGGGGATACGGTGAGTGAGTCTGATTTCGGCTGGGTCCTACCGAAGGGAAGGACACAACACCACACGGCACACAGGTCAATACTTCGCCATTCATCTCTCAATACTGGCGGCCCTGTCGCAGCAACCGGATCTCTGAAGCGAGGCTCACTGGCCTCTCGTCGTCGCCGACAGGTTAAGTTTGTGCCGCATGTTGTCTTAGAAGATGCAGTGCAGCGTGGGGATGTAGACGAAGTGGAGAGACTGTTCTCGTCATCGCGGATAGCTGTGACAACCATGCTGCCGTCAGGACTGTTGCCTCTGCATCTAGCCGTGTTGAATCGGCAGCGTGGCATCGTACAGTTTCTCATCGCGCAGGGAGCTGACGTGAACGGCCGCGACACAGACGATTGGACACCGCTGCACGCTGCCGCTCTGGAAGGCACCGTGCCCATCGCAAACCTGCTGCTGGAGTACCATAGCAACCCGTTGGCAACCACCAACGATGGTCGCACTCCGCTCATGCTGGCTAGCAATGCTAACGTTCGCCTGGTGCTGCAGAATGCCAGTCGTGACATCATGAGCAAGGCTGCCAAGCAACGTCGGGCATGGCAGGAAAGCGCAACACTCCTGGATGAGGACTGCGACGAGGAGTCGGACATTTCCGATGACGATAGCGAGGGTGGAAGCCAAAGTGGTGAGGAATCTGATACTGAAGAAGATGATGAAACCCACGGCTCACCAGTTAGGCGCAGTAGCTCATTACTGGTTAGTGAAGACGAGGCATCTGATGATGATGATGACGACGATGACGACAACAATGATGAGACTGCTGCTAGTACTGGTGGCGATGCTGCAGACTTGCCAACTGCCAATCCAACAGATGAGGAGAAGGCCCTTGCCATGGGGCTAGTTGACTTTGTAGAAGGTGATGCAGAAAGTGATGCAGCAGCACATCAGGTCGCCAGCATCCCTGCACAAGAAAGCAATGATCAGAGTGTCCGTGCAGGGGAAATGGTAGCGGCCGCAGCAACGATGGCACCAGAAACAGCAGAGACAAACATCGAAGTAGCAGTAGCAGCAGCAGTAGTGGAAGAACCAGCAGCACCATCAACAGCAGAAGACACAGCAGCAGCAGTACCAGGAGACACAGCAGCGCCCTCAACAGCGGAAGGGCCAAAGTCATCATCACGATCGGTACGTTTCTCTCCGAACATCTTGCTGAGGCACGCCATACTGAACAGTAACTCACGGGAGGTGGAGCAGCTTCTCGGTGATTTCGACTCGACTGAGCTGGGCCTCAACCTGGCCGAGATTAGTGGGGTGACCGCCGTGCATCAAGCAGTGCTCGAGGAAGCTACCACCATCCTCTTACAACTGCTGGAAGATGGCCGATCGGACATCAATGCTAAGGATGCGGACGGTTGGACGCCACTCCATGCTGCTTCGGCTATTGGCAACCTTGAGATTACACGTACACTCCTATCCCACGGCGCTAGTGCAACCGTGCTCAGCGATGAAGGTAAATTCGCTATTGAACTTTCAGAGAATGTTGAACTTGAAGGCCTTCTTCGCCAGGCTATGCATACGGAATAGTGTCATGTAGTGCGATATGAATCCTTTTTTCAAGTACGCAGATGCCCAACCATGCAAAACATATTTGTGATCTGTATTCGTTTTTGATGAACAAAGAAAGATGATTGTTTTGTTTCAACCAGACTATTTTCAGAGAGTACTATGAACCTTAATCCTCCAATAGAGAAGTTAGATGGTATTGACCCGATACCATTTTCTTGTTACTTTTGAGTCTCGATACTTTTGTCAATTTAAATATCACGCCAGTGCTACGCTTTCAAGTCCAAACATCCCATTCATTTTGGCACAGTCCAATTTTTTTTAAACTTCGCTGAATTTGCAGAATTCCATGCTGCATACTTTGAATCATGCCAAGTGCATAATTGATCATATAAAATTTCGAATATTTGAAGAGAAGTGTCCAGAGCAATAAACCTGCAGACGTTAATTATTATGATTCATCTGTCAGCATGGGGTGAAAATCACTGCGCCAGTAGCTGAAGAGGTTTTCTTCTTCTGTCTTCGAATTTGAAGCCAGTAGATGATTCATATCCTGGTTTGTCACTGTGTCTGAGTGTGTGATGTGGCCACTTAGTGCTCAACTCTGTGACTTCCCTCTGCTCCACAGTGCACTGTCGCCATGTTCATAAGGCAATTTGTTTCCCCTGTGCACCCGTAGGCTGGCTAGGTAACAAGTAACTGTCATACATCTACACGTGTTATCATAGCAGCGTGCAGTCTGATAGCATGCAGTTAGTGAGTTCGTACACGAAATTCGTGCTCCTCCACGGCCACCAAATGACATGAGTGAAACTCTCTGTCTCTCTGGTATTTTCGCTGATATCCGATCGCACACTGGCCATCGCGCGCCCCGCAGGCTCCAAAACAGGTAAACCACTTATCAACTTTGGAACTAGCTAGTTCGCCTTGGGCAATGTAACTCTTATCGACGCTAGTGATACGCTTCAATGCAGTGGAGACTGCACACCATGATTTAGGATACGCTTCGAATGGCAAATAAGCGATTCCACATAAACGAATTTGTCGGATGGCTTCATCTTCTTCGAGTCTGCCACGGTTCATCTTGTACCACACGCTGGTGTCGTGTTACATGTACATTTTTACTTCGCACTGAGAGTGTGAGGATTCAACACTTGTGAAGTTGTGTCGTGACTCGTGATTACTCTGTACACAGAGTCATAGTCATGTCGATAGTACGATACACGATCAGCAGGGTGAGAATTTGGGGGGGGGGGGGGGCGGCAAATGACCTGGTGCATTGTGAGGCCGGAAAACTACCTGCTCGATTGCGGTAAGCAAAACCCGGCACACACTCCAAAACCATTCATGTGTGAATTGTAGATATGACAGTTGTGACTTCATTATGCACACGGTACGGAGGGACAACTGTATTATCTAACGACAGCATTTATAATGGCATTGTAGCGTATAGCGTATTCCCGTACGTTAGTATATTCCCGTACGTTACTGTATTCCCGTACGTTAGCATATCCCCGTACGTTACTGTATTCCCGTACGTTAGCATATCCCCGTACTGTATCCCCAGACGTTAGCGTATCCCCGTACATTAGCGTACGGAGTCTGCCTTTGCATAAAAGCTGCTGCTCACGATTCTTTTATTGCCAGTCAGTTAATTTAGTAGCCAGTCAGTTAATTTAGTTTTCCAGTTAGTTAATTTAGTTGCCAGTCAGTTAATTTCGTTGCCAGTACATTTCAATTGCCAGTTACAGTGTGTTCACTGAGACCCGTGTGCATTTGCCTCCGAGAGAGACTGCGGCCCGCTACAGCATTATGCAATCAAGAAGCATTGGTGTTCAAGGATTATAGATGTATTGTAAGCTTGGGATCACCCGCATGCCTACAGGCTAAAGTGTCGTTCTGTGTCACTGACTGGTTCCACACAGGGTAATACCAATGCGTATAACACACAGCATTGATCAGTATTATCCTCAAGCGAGAATTACTGTTATCATCTTCGATAAGAGTAGATCTACACGGAGGCCACGGAGAGGTTTCTGGGAGGACTAGGGGATTGACAATAATTGTTGTGATCCTTCTGCGAATCGGAATCGACCATCGCAACCAGACCTTAATCAAGTTAATGTACATGTACATCATTGTACACTTCAAAGTGTGTTGCGTGTCGCACCCCAGCTTTGGATCCCACAAACGCCAATATGACCCCAACAGTACGCTTGTACGTGAAATATAAACCGACATACAAACCGAGGCGAAGCCGAGGTTTGTATGATATAATTAATTATGTACAAGTGTAGACTACTAGTGGTGGGATGTATTATACTTGTGCTGACCTTCATACATTCTCACTCTCTAAAAAGGAGTTTGTATGGTGGTGGTCTATATGGGGTTTGTATGAGGTTTATATGCCCAGTATAAACCGCCAGCATGATGGGCACGTTGACTGGAAGTTTGTATGAAAGGTCAGTGTTGCTGCATGACAGCACTGACTTACGGCACCCTTTTCGTTTGTGCTTTGCCCGATTGGGCACCCACTGTAAAGAGCACGATACAACACTTTTCCATACATGTCCGACTCACTTTCCACACTATTTTTCCTATAATCACACAACTCCCGAGAACAGGGACGGATGAATAAAGAACACCTTCTAACCAACAAGAGAATTAGGAGCTTGTGTCTGTGACGAGGGTTGTGCCACGGGGCACTAGGATCTCACGAAAACATTGGTCCTTCGAGCCGGATTCTCTGCGGAGAGGGTCCGGCATCGCCATACTCGAACCAACCAGAGAGCTGAGGAGCGTCGCGGATCGACGCCACAGCGAACCTATGTACACCACACGGAGTGGCCGTCTGTCTCGTGCACCGACGCGATTCGGAGACGACGACAACGCAGCAGCAGCAGCGGCAGCCCAGGACGACGCCGGCAAGTCAACGCAGATGGCTGACATCGTCAAGACGGAACAAGAGGCTGAGCTAAGTGAAATCACTCGAGGTGGAGCTGGAGAAAGCACCAACCAGTTAGGTCCTGGTCTCCACACACCAAATAATTATATGCCTGTTTGTTCTGCTGTTCGTAATACTAATGTTAGTAGTTCCACGAACGAGTTTGTTCATGAAAGTCATGAAAACAATTTTGAAACATGTAATGCTTCCTCTACAAGTAGGCCGTTTTCATACTCGCACACACGCACCTCACAAATGCATGCAAACAATGATCCCGTACACGCACCACATCATGTTGCTGTAGATTTAGCACCTCACCAGCCGTACGCTGGCCAGTCCTTTTTAGGTTCCGATTTGCATGACACTCACACGCGCTCTGTGACCCCCGCTGTTCCTTTTTTGCCTCATGCACACCAAAAGCGTGTCCAGTACACAAACGACGCGCAGATCGGCGAAAATGCAGGCCTTGCTGCAGCCAGCGCAGGGTACCAAAACGGGAGCAGGTCGATGAGCGCTCGTTCACTCACCACTTCATCAGCAACGTCTTGCAGCAGCCGGCGCTCGCTCCGCTCAATCGACGAACTCGACGCGGAAGCGGAACGTATCGCCGCGGAGGAGCTTGCAGAAGTAGAACGAAAGCTGATCCGCAAGAAGCTAGAACTCCAGAAGAAGTTAAACAGAAACCGGTCAAGCGGCAGCAGTAATGCCAGCGTCCGATCAAGTTCGTCCCGTCGATCACGGGAGACCGGCAACGGATCCGAGCTGACAAGCGCGGATCGCATTAGCCTAGCTGAGCGCGCACAGCGCGCCGAGCGCGCGGAGAGAAACATGGGAGCAGCGCTTGAGGAAGCCAATGGTCAAATCCAGGATCTGTTACTGGACCACCAAGTCCAAGGTGAGCGGGCTTCAGGGAACGAGCCCAATGGCACACGTCCTACCCCTACAAGTGCAAGGCAGTCACACCCCATGAATCTCACCACCCACCATTTCATGGCAAGGCAGTCCACTGCCAAGGACCTGCCTCAGTTCTCTGGACATGCTGACGAGTGGCCAGCATTCATCTTCGCCCTGGAGCACACGACCAGAGAGTGCGGATTCTCGAACGGGGAGAACCTTGGACGACTGCAAAAGGCGCTGCGCGGAAAGGCAAAGGAAGCTGTACAGGGGATGATGACTCTCCCCGACAATGTAGGGGAGGTCATCTCCATCTTGAGGATGAGGTTCGGCCGCCCGGACCAGATTGTCCAGAATCTCATTCTGAAGACGAAATCACAGAGAGGCATGAAGTCGGAGGAGGCCATCGAGGTACTGATTGAAATCAGCGCCCTGTGCCGCAACCTTGTGGCCACTATGCGAAGCACAAAGTGCACCGGCCATCTCTACAACCCTCAATTGGTCAAGGAGCTAGTTGGCAAGCTGTCTGGGGGGCTTCGGATCCAGTGGGGAGAGTACGTGCTTAAAACCGGCACAGACCCGCACCTGGACACCTTCTCTGCCTGGCTTCAACAGAGGGCCAAGGCTGCATGCCTAGTCGCTCAGCCGAGCCCATGTGACGTCACTCATGCCACTCCACGCACAGGCCAAATGTTCACAGTCGTGGAGGCCACCGCCGGTAAGCCACATTGCCTATTCTGCAGCAAAGCTGGGCACACCACAAGTAGCTGCCGTCAGCTAGCCGCGGAGCCACTTAACGCCCGTCGGCAGTTCGTTAGTGACAGACGGCTGTGCTTCCGCTGCCTTGGCGAAGGCCATCTGGCGAGGGTATGCGAGGAGAAGGCCTGCTCGTGTGGCAAACCCCACCATCCGCTACTACACCGCGATGGCCGCGGAAGTGTAGCACCGCTAGGACGCATGTCAGAGACGACATACACCTCGGCAACCCACGTGTCGGAACACAGTGGAAGGGTGCTGCTGAGGGTGATTCCGGTCACGGTACGAAACGGAGACACAGCGGCTGATACATACGCACTCCTGGACGAAGGCTCAACAGTGTCCTTGATTGAAAGCGAACTGGCGGAGGAACTTGGACTTGCAGGACCAACGCGGCCCCTGAGGCTGTCATGGACGGATGGCAAGCAGCACCAGGAGTCCAGCTCCAAGGTAGTAACATTCAGCGTAGCTGGCAGGCAGAGACAGGACAGCTTCACCTTGACAAACGTCCACACTCATGCCAAGTTCAACCTGCCAACACAATCAATCAACCCTCAACGGCTGAAAAACTGCCCCCACCTGGAGGGACTTGAACTACCAACGCTGTCTTGTGCCAAGCCCAGACTCCTAATCGGACAGGATAATTACAGCCTGATCGCACCACGGGTGATCGCGGAGGGCCCTCCAAACGCACCCGTAGCTACACAGACCAAGCTAGGGTGGGTTGTTCATGGCAAAACGATCGCCGACCGCTGCAGAATCGATGAAGGCGTGGTCCTCTCCACCTGGGGTCTCGACAGCGACCTCCATGACCTGGTCCAGCAGTCGTTCGCCCTAGACTCCCTCGGGGTCAAGCCTGCGAAAATCCGCAGCAAGGCTGACGACCGCGCACTCCAGCTGCTAGACACTCTCACCACGCGTACCGGACGCCGGTGGCAAACGGGGCTTCTCTGGCGGGAGGACAACATCACCCTTCCACGGAGCAAGGCAACGGCTGCCCAGCGTCTCGAGCAGCTGGAGAGGCGCCTGCGGAAGGATGACACGCTTGCACAAGGCTACCAGAGCAAGATCGACAGCTATTTGGAACAGGGGTATGCCCGGAAGCTGTCACCTGAGGAGGCCACCCACCAGCCAGAGCGGACATGGTACCTGCCACACTTTGCTGTGTACAACAAAGAGAAAGGCAAGGTGCGACTGGTGTTTGACGCCGCGGCAAAGTCGCATGGAAAGTCTCTAAACGACTTCCTCCTCACCGGCCCCGACCTCCTGACGCCGATCACACAAGTTCTGTACAACTTCCGACTGTATGAGGTTGCCTTTGGTGCAGACATCAAGGAGATGTTCCACCAGGTGAAGATGCGTCCCGAAGACCGTCATGCACAACGCTTCCTCTGGCGCGACATGGATGCAAGCAGACCAGCTGATGTGTACCAGATGGACGTGATGACGTTCGGTGCAGTCTGCTCACCAACCGCCGCCCAGTTTGCGAAGAACATCAATGCGCACGACTTGGCTTCCGGAGATGCGCGAACCGTGACAGCCATAGAGGAGTGCCACTATGTCGACGACTATTTCGACAGCACCCCAACAACCGAGGAAGCTGTAGCACTGACTCGCAAGGTGATGGACGTCCACGAGGGGGGAGGGTTTGTGATCCGTAACTGGGTGAGCAACTCTCCGACGGTCCTCGAGAGCCTTCCATCAGATCTGAGGTCACCAAGAATCGTGAACGTCCACAGCCACGACCTCCCCATCGAGAAGACCCTGGGCCTCCGATGGGACCCTGCGAAGGACACTCTTGGCTTCTCCTGCGGCACGAAGCCAGATCCAAAGGCACCAGTCACGAAGCGAAGCGTCCTGCGACACACAATGTCGGTATTCGACCCACTCGGCCTGGTGTCCTGCCACTCCATCATCGCACGCATGCTTCTCCAAGACGTGTGGAGAGCTGGCATAGGCTGGGATGATGAACTCCCTGCATCTCTTGCACTGAGATGGACAGATTGGGCTGCAGAGCTAGATCAGGTGGCCACCGTAGAAGTGCCACGGTGCTACACACCGTTGATTGCAGTCGCTACAGACATCCAGCTGCACGTGTTCGCTGACGCAAGCGAGAAAGCATACGGCGCCGCTGCGTACTTGAGAGTAGCGAACCACGGTACTCAGCTGGCAGTGTCCCTAGTTGCAGCGAAGGCACGCGTTGCTCCACTGAAACCGGCCTCGATACCCCGTCTGGAACTCCAGGCTGCGGTCCTCGCCTCGCGCCTATCCTGTACCGTACGGGAGCAGCTGCGTATTTCAATTCCACGGGTCATATTCTGGACAGACTCCAGAACGGTGCTGTTGTGGATACGCTCGGACGCCCGGCAATTCAAACCATTTGTGGCCCACCGGATCGCGGAAATAACAGACACAACAGAAGTAGATCAGTGGCACTGGGTACCGACAAGACTGAACCCAGCCGACGACCTCTCCAGAGGCATCTCTGCCCAGCGCTTGCAGCCGGACGATCGCTGGTTTGGCGGCCCGGACTATTTGAGGCAAGGCGAAGCAGACTGGCCCGCCGAGGAGACTCGTACGCCGGACCCGGATGATCTCGAGCTGAAGCGTGCGTTCAGTGGCGTCCACGCAGCAGCCGAAGACAGCTCAGAGCCACCCAGCCTGAACTCAGCACTACCAGAGATCGAGCGCTTCTCAAGCTGGTGTCGCCTGGTAAGAGCAACCGCCTGGGTGCTACGCTTCACTCGCCACCTGAGACACGGAGGAAGAGACACTGCCAAGCCGTCGCTGACAGTCCCCGAGCTACGAGCCGCGGAGAGTCTTTGGTGGAAAGCTGCACAAGCGGAAGGCTTCCCAGAAGAACTCGCCGCGCTCCGCAATGGCAAGCCAGTCAACAAGGACAGCCGCCTGGTCCAGATGACACCCTTCATCGACGACAATGGCATCATGCGCTCCGACAGCCGCGTACGGCACGCAAAGGTTGAAAACAAGAACCTGCGCCAACCTGTCTTGCTCCCGCCGAAGCACGCCTTCACTAGGCTGCTCATACAGCAACACCATGTCTGGTCGTTACATCAAGGACAGGATCGCGTAGTGAACGAGCTGCGTCAGAAGTACTGGGTACCCGGTATCCGCACAGCGGTAAGAAGCACCTGGAGCGAGTGCCAGCATTGCAAGAATCTCCGTGCCAAGCCGCAGCCACCAATCATGTCGGCCCTGCCAGAGTGCCGCACTGACGCCTTTCAGCGACCCTTCACACGGACAGGACTGGACTACTTCGGCCCGCTGTCTGTCACTGTTGGGCGCAGACATGAGAAGCGGTACGGCGCTCTCTTCACTTGTCTCGCCACCCGAGCCGTTCACGTGGAGCTGGCGCACGACCTGTCCACAGACTCAACGCTGATGGCCATCCGGCGATTCATCAGCAGGCGAGGCTGTCCACTGGTGATCCACTCAGACAACGGAACCAACTTCAAAGGCGCCGCCAAAGAGCTCCGCCAGGCCATTCGTGAGCTGAATGAAGCTCGCATCCAGGACCAGCTTTCTCATGACGGCATTACATGGTCGTTCAACCCGCCGGCGGCACCCCACATGGGCGGAGCCTGGGAGCGGCTCGTTGGATCCATCAAGACCGCACTTCACGCCATCCTCAAAGAGCGCCATCCCAAGGAGGAGACCCTCCTGACCGCACTGGCAGAAGCAGAGGCACTCGTGAACAGTCGACCTCTCACACATGTCAGTCTGGATGCCGCCGATGACGAGGCCTTGACTCCGAACCACTTCCTGATCGGTTCCTCGTGTGCCATTCTTCAAGGAATCGCGCAGGCAGGAGATGTCTCGCTGCGGCGCCAATGGCGCGTTGCGCAAGCCCTTGCAGATATGTTCTGGCGCCGTTGGGTTCGCGAGTACCTTCCAACTCTCGCTCGCCGCACAAAGTGGAACCGCCAAACGAAGCAGCTCGTCGTAAACGACATTGTCATTATCGCGGATGACAACGCACCACGGGGTTCCTGGCCCAAAGGTGTCGTCTCAGCTGTCCATCCAGGCCGCGATGGTGTTGTCCGTGTTGTCGACGTCAAGACCGCATCAGGTAGCGTTTTTCGCCGACCCGCCGCGAAAATTTGTGTACTGGACGTGCGGTCGTAGAGCTGTCATGCCTCCCGCACTTCTGAGCTGCAGCTAGCTGCGCTGTTTTTTTTTCTCTTTTTTTCTTGTTTTCCTTTTTCTTGTTTCGTGCGTCCATGGACCGTCCACCCTTATTTCTACTCGAATAACACGATGGTTGCTAGGTTTTAATACAGTCTTCTTCGCTTTTCTTCTGTTCTTTTTTGCATGTTTATGTTAACTCTCCCACGGTTCGTAACCAGGGGGGAGAATGTTGCTGCATGACAGCACTGACTTACGGCACCCTTTTCGTTTGTGCTTTGCCCGATTGGGCACCCACTGTAAAGAGCACGATACAACACTTTTCCATACATGTCCGACTCACTTTCCACACTATTTTTCCTATAATCACACAACTCCCGAGAACAGGGACGGATGAATAAAGAACACCTTCTAACCAACAAGAGAATTAGGAGCTTGTGTCTGTGACGAGGGTTGTGCCACGGGGCACTAGGATCTCACGAAAACAAGCTCCTAATTCTCTTGTTGGTTAGAAGGTGTTCTCATAAGCAATCATACAGGGCATTGGAAGAGGCGAGAGCGCCAAATATTGGATAGCCGTTGCCTGCTCGAGATGCAATACTGCATACATTGTACATTGTATGGTAGATCTACACAAGCGCAAAACGGCGCGTTCCCAACTACTTACTGAGAACACTAGAGAGTAATACTTGTGTTCTATTCGTACATGTATCTGAAAATTCACTAGCTACCAAGTACACGTGATCATGGTACTTGGTAGAGCCCACACGTACAATCATGTAAGTGATGTAGATCTACACCAGCAGCCGATGATGACTGTGTATCGGCATCTATCGCATCTATCACTGCCTATGTGATCTCCATCATGGTCCCCGTCTGAGACTATACCGAAAGCTTCACAATCATGGTTTTTGACACTTTCCACTTGGGGTCATGAACCCGGGAGTTGACGAGTGCATCTCGGCAACCAATGAAATCACAGACGTCAAGCGGCGACGCGGCACACGTGCACGCTGCGAAGGAGAATGACACACACAGTCTGTCTACGGAATACATGTAGCTCAGAAAAATGCGGGCTTGATATTAAAGCCTTGATACTTTGATAGTATTTAGTGGTATAAATAGAGCATGCGATGTTCTGAGCTCAGCTCAGTGTGTTACTGTACATGATAAAGTCTGTCATAAGGGTCACGTGCAGTATAAGGGTCACGTGCAGTATAAGGGTCACGTGCAGTCAACAAGGGGAGATCGGAGACGAAGTGTTGACTTCGCGCCCTGGCGTGCATACTGCACATACATACTCAACAGTCAACATGCATACCCGAAATGCATGTACATGTACATGTACATAATCATTTTGTATCTACGCAATATTTCCTGATCTTCTTTACTGACATTGTCGCCATTTTGAAGCACTTCCTAAGACTTTCAGATGGATGTACATGTTAGGCATATGCGGATAATGCCGGCAGAACAATTGGCAGAATTCGGTACTTTTTCTGGTAAGTTTCATGCATGTTTGGTATGTGGATAAAGAAATGAAGCAGAATTCGAGCCCCCCCGCTAAGGTTTGTATGGTTCTGCCAATTTCACTGCTTTTCGAGCATTATCCGCACACCCCTAGTACACGTACATGTACATTTGTACATGTGTTTTAGAACGTTTTAATAACCCAATGCCGGGCATGGCACGCCCATCCCTACCAGTACGTGTACAGTCAACTTCGCTTATAACGACACTCGGCGGGGCATCAGAAAAGTGTCGTTATTCACAAAGTGTCGTTATACCCGAAGTCTCATTATAATTATGTATTACAGTTGGATGGGACTTTGCTCTGGGCATGGAAATTATGTCGTTATTCGCGAATAGTCGTTATATCCGCAGTCGTTATTAGCGAAGTTCACTGTATCCCCTTTACACTTGACACCACAATCGACCTTGTGCGACACGGCGCTGCTCACACCATCCTCGCAGGGGACTTCAATGTGCACAATGCCAGGTGGCTTGTAAGCACGAAGACAACTTTAGCCGGTGAGTACATGGAAGAGGTGGCTGTTGGGCACCAGCTCACCCAGCATGTATCCGCTCCCACTCGTGGGCTCAATACTCTAGATCTAATCCTTTCCGACTATCCGGAAACCCGTACCTCCCTGTTACCTCCCCTCGGAAAGTCTGACCACCAGGTTGTACTATGTTCCTTTGTCTCAGCAGCATCCGCTAGGGAGCTTCCCACGTCTAGGCGTGTGTGGCGCTACAACCTTGCTGACTGGAGCCGCCTGAGAGCATTCCTGCGCACCTCAGACTGGGATTCCCTTCTACAGGATGACCCAGAGGAGGCCTGCACAGTGCACACGCCTGACTCAGCAAATTCAGCAGGGCATGGCAATGTTCATCCCAAGCAAAAAAACTTACCGCACGCCCATCGAATCCGACTTGGTGGACACCTGAGTGCAATGCTGCTGTCGCCGCAAAGCAACGAGCTTGGAAGTCGTGGCAGCGGAATCCAGGCTCACAACAGTTGCAACGTACATGTATGTATGCCGATGCCGTGGAACAGAATATTCGCACAATGGCAAGAGCACAAGCTGCCGAACAGATTACACTTATTTTATTTATTAATTTTATTTATTTCTGCACCTCGTGGCATGTCAAGACAGCCAATTGAATTGAGGAGAGGGTGAGACCAACCACGGAAGAAGAGAAAAAAGAAAATGAAGAGCACGTACACAAAGTGGGAAGGGATTAGCAACTTACAAAGCAATGGGATGCTCAGCGAGCTATGCAGCGGAAGTGGTGACTGTGACTTTGTTTACTGGGAGATACTGAAGTGCTGTCTGACGAGGGTACGGAATTTGGGCATATCTGGAGCTTGCCTAACACTGGGAGGCAGTTGGAGCCACGTGGAGTAGGAGGAAAAGAAAGGGGAATTTACGAATAGGGTAGACCTAGCTAGGGGGAGACGAACGCAGCTTCGGGTGGTGCCACCTGAATTGAACCAATTACGGGACTGTAAATGAGCAGGGTGCTGGCCAAGGAAAATTGAATGTGCCAGGGTGCACTTGGAAGCATCAAGGTAATGTTGCAGAGTGGTAGTGGATGCAGCAGCATACAAGTCTAGATTTGAGATACATGTATAACGATCAGTACGAAATATGATTCGCAGTATACGGCGATGGAGAATTTCTAATTTACCTATGTGGGTTTTGTTAATGGTGGACCAGGCAGGGAAGCCGTACGTGAATAGGGGAAGAATGTATGATTTATAAAAATTAATCCGGCAATTTTTGGGCAAATGGGACAAGTGACTTGACATTATGCCGACAGATCGGCATACTTTGGACGACACATGATCAGCATGGTGAGACCAGGAGAGGGCGGAATCTATGACAATGCCAAGGTGTTTATGGTGGGGCGCTACAGAGATAGGGTGCTTCGCACTAAGCTTACAACTGGCTGTCTCAAAGACAAGGAAAGGTGGAGTACCATTAAGCGTGCAGGTGGCTTTGGACACCAGTCTGATATTCCCACACTCATTGATGAGAACAGCAGAGAGCGCCGCACCGCGAAGGAGAAGTTGGAATGTTTTGGGAATTTCTTCTCACAAAAATGCAGTCTTGGAGACAATGACATTGACCCGTCCAGCATTCCAAGAGCCAAGCAACACAACCCACCAGCAACAATTGGCATGATCCGCTTTCGCACTAGCCCTTGGCGGATTCTGCTCGAAAAGGTGGCAGATTCTGCTCGAAAAGCAGTGAAATTGGCAGAGTCATACAAACCTTATGGCGGGCAATTCCTCGAATTCTGCTCCATTTCTTTATCCACATACCAAACATGCATGAAACTTACCAGAAAAAGTACCGAATTCTGCCAATTTTTCTGCCGGCATTATCCGCCAAGGCCTAATTCGCACTGCTGAGGTTCAGAGGGAGCTCCGCAAGCTCCCAGTCAACAAAGCCACTGGTCCAGATAATCTCCCAGCACGGGTTCTTCCAGAGTGTTTTTTTTTTTTTTTTTTTTTTTTTTTTTACTAAGGCCACAGCTTCCAATCATGACATGCAAAGCAGCGGTGCAGCATCGCAGGCATGAATCGTGGACGTGGTGACGGGGTCTGATGTGCTCCACCGACCTAGGGTCTCGGCTTCACTGCACAGCAAACGCGTCGAAAGAAAACGGGGGCTAATAATTATCGGGAGATGGGGGGGGGAAGAAGAGAAGAAGAGAGAGAGAGAGAGAGAGAGAGAGAGAGAGAGAGAGAGAGAGAGAGAGAGAGAGAGAGAGAGAGAGAGAGAGAGAGAGAGAGAGAGAGAGAGAGAGAGAGAGCGAGAGAGCGAGAGAGCGAGGGCGAGAGAGAGAGAGCGAGAGAGAGAGAGAGAGAGAGAGAGAGAGAGAGAGAGAGAGAGAGAGAGAGAGAGAGAGAGAGAGAGAGAGAGAGAGAGAGAGAGAGAGAGAGAGAGAGAGAGAGAGAGAGAGAGAGAGAGAGAGCGAGAGAGCGAGAGAGCGAGAGAGCGAGAGAGCGAGAGAGCGAGAGAGAGAGAGAGAGAGTGAGAGCGAGAGAGAGAGAGAGAGAGAGAGAGAGAGAGAGAGAGAGCTGGGAGATAGAAGAGCACAGTGCTCTTGGTGATGGGGACTGCGAAGGATAGCAGGTTCTGGGATATGTGCATGAGAATCAGAATATTGGTGATGATGGCAGCAGGGTTATAAGGTAAGCAGCTGAACACTAATAAGAACAGGGAAAGCGTTGGCGAGCAGATTCAAAGTGCATCAGTAGCAGAGAGCCAGTCCTGAGCAAGAAGGTGACGGTACACCTTTTTCTTAAAGCTTTGCATGTGAGGCTGGGCGGGTGGGTGGTGGAACAGGTCTGGTGGCAGGGCATTCCATGTTGCAACGGTGCAAGCAGGGAATCCTTGGAGACAGCTATTCCGGGTGTTGGCAGGCAGGTCAGTTGTCATCTGGTATGGATGGGAATCCTGCAGCTGGAGAGACTGACGGGTAGGTCTTGTCTCGGGGGCACGGTGAGTGGCTGGTTTAGGCAGCATCTGCTTCAGAGGGCTGGATGCATCTAGATAGCAGAGCTTGTAGGTATAGGCAAGTGCAGCTACCAGGCGACGGAGTGCCAGGCTAGGGAGCCAAGTACCTGCTCCGATGATGTGGAGGGCCCTTCGCTGGATCTGGTCCAGCTTCTTAAGATGGGACGAGGGTGAGCCCATCCACACTAAGGGGCAATACTCGAGTGTGGGTCGCACAAAGCCGTTGTAGACGCGTTGGCGGCTCTCGGCGTCCAGAATGGGAGACGCTCGCTTCAGGAAGCCAATCCGCTGGTTAGCACGGGAAGCTAGGGAGCGGAGGTGGAAGGAGTAGCTCAGGGTGTCGTCAAAGGTGACTCCCAGGAGTTTCAGCCGACTCTCTTCACTGACCGGTGTGCCGTCAAATGTTGCTCGAGGGAGCTCCCAGGGCTGGCGATGGTGGCCTATAGACATAGCCTGCGTCTTGGAGGGCTCAAATTTGATCCTCCACTTATGTCCCCAACGGGAAAACGCATCAATGCCCTGCTGGAGGAGCTCGGAGCCACAGTCAATGTCAGCTCTTGATGTGAGGCAGTGGAAGAGAGTGGTGTCGTCAGCGTAGGCTGCTAGCTCCATACCTGGTGGGAGGTGGTCCTCGCCATCATTGGTGTAGAGGATGTACAGGGTGGGGCCAAGGATACTGCCCTGCGGCACGCCAGCTTTGGTCGGGTACGGACTGGAAAGTTCACCTCCAACTGCAACCCTCAAGTGACGATCAGTCAGGTAATCCCTCAGCCAAGCGAGAAGTGGACGTGTGCGAAAGAGCTTGCACCCCCTCTGACTAAGCTTTTTGCCCTCTGCCTACGCTGCTCGCATCATCCTGACCCCTGGAAGACGGCACACGTCGTGCCTATCCACAAGCGCGCTTCCAAAGCAGCAGTAAGACATTACCGACCTGTTTCCCTTCTGAGCATTTTGTCAAAGATTATGGAGACTATCATCAACAGGCAAATTGTCAATCACCTTGAACGTCATAATGGTCCTATCTCCCAGGCAGTTTGGCTTCCGCCGTGGACTTGGAACTGCCGACCTCCTCACTGCCCTCCATCATGAGTGGTCCGGCATAGTGGGTCGCAATGGAATCGCTCGGCTTGTTGCAGTCGACATAGCTGGTGCTTTCGATAAAGTTTCGCACACTGGTATACTGCATACAGCTGAAATGTCCGGTATTGGCGGGTCAGTTCTGTCTTGGCTTCGCTCCTACCTTCAGGAAAGGAAAATAGGGGCTGTTGTTGGTGGTCAGACCTCCTCGCACTTCCCAATCCAAGCCGGTGTTCCGCAAGGTAGCATCTTATGACCAACGCTCTTCCTTATTATATTATTATGTCAACGACATCTCTGATGGTGTCTCCCCTGAGTGCCAGCTAGCGTCGTACGCAGACGACACAACACTGTACTACCTGATCCGTGCCGATGACGTGTCCCCCGCCACTTTTAACTCACTGCAAGCCTCCCTCGATGAGCTCCAAGCTGTGAGATCGAGATGGAAGGTCCAGTTGGAGCCGACAAAGTGCCAGGGAATGTCGATGACCCGACGATCAACACCCCTCCCACCCTCTTCTCTCAGCTTCGATGGTACCGTGATCAGAGAGGAAACCGATGTTAAGGGGGAAGCTTAAATCAAAATTTCACCAGTTGTAGTCTTCGGAGTGCTGAGTCGAATGGTCGTGGTCCGAGGAAGCTGAGACGCTCCCTTTCTACTTTAATCCCAATCGAACTCGCGCATTTCCACCAAAACTGGGTGACTGCGCCCTACTAGATGGGGATTTGTATGCAAAATGTCACTAAAAGCGCCATGTCGTTCTTATAAAAGCACGGATGACCGCGATTGGCCCATATGTTGTAGTCTTTTGGACGCTGAGTCGACTGGATTTGGTCCGAAAAGGCTGCGATGCAGCGTTCCTCCTTTATTCCCAATCGAACACGGTTGAACAAGTGGTCACGTGCTCCTGCGTACACCAGTTTCCTGGTCACCGTGCCTGCAGGGTACAACTTACTAGCCTGTTTGACCTTTTTTGGGTGCAGTCCTGTCACTCGAATTGAACTCGAGTTGAACCTTGTATTGGTGTGAAAGTTGTCGCCTGCTGGCGTGGCGACCAGGTGATTTGGGCACCCAGGAGCACGTGACCGCTTGTTCAACCATGTTCGATTGGGAATAAAGGAAGAACGCTGCATCGCAGCCTTTTCGAACAAAACCAGTCGACCCAGCGTCCAAAAGAGTACAACATATGGGCCAATCGCGGTCATCCGTGCTTTTATAAGAACGAAATGGTGCTTTTAGTTACATTTTGCATACAAATCCCCATCTAGTAGGGCGCAGTCACCCAGTTTCGGTGGAAGTGCGCGAGTTCGATTGGGATAAAAGCAGGAAGGGAGCGTCTCAGCTTTCTCGGACCAAGGCCATTCGACTCAGCACCCCGAAGACTACAACTGGTGAAATTTTGATTTCAGCCTTAACGTCCCCGTTAAGCTTTTTGGTGTGACCTTCGACCGCAAACTGCTGTTCCGGAGCCATCTCCACCAGGTTGAAGTCAGAGCCAGCCAGCGCCTTGGCTTCTTCAGGAAGGTGTGCCCAGTACTCGATCGCAATGGTCGCCTCAGCGTATACAAAGGCTTCATCCGCCCAACCATGGAATATGCTCCCCTAGTCTGGCAAGGCGCAGCCCGGTCCAACCTTGCGAATCTTGACCGCATCCAGCAACGGTGCATGCGCAGCATTGGCGCTGGGACCATACTCCCAAGCTTATTAGTGCGTCGGCAAGTCTCGGGGTGTGCTACCTGTTCAAGCTGCACTACATTTCCGGTCCAGCCCAGCTGACAGACATGCTGCCACCTGCTCTCCCCTGAGCCCGCCCGCCCCAGAACACGCCACTAACATCAAGTGAAACACTCCCATGCCTTCCAGTTGTCAAACCCACTCCCCGCCACAGGTCCTGCCATCCTACACCGATCCTTCTCGTTCGACCTACTAACAACATGGAATGCTCTACCCTCTGCCATCCTGAACGCTCCCCCATCCAAGGCAGCGCTGCAAGGCTTCAAAGTAGCAGTGTACAAGTACCTCCTCGAGCAAACTTGTGGGACTGCTGTCGACGTGTATACCACAGACTAGCATACTACCTGATGGCCTAACGCTTTCTTCTTTCTTTCTTTTTTACCCCCCCCCCCCCCTGGTGCGCGTTGTGTGCAAGGATACCGAGACCTCTGGTCAGAGGAGTCCACAACGCCCCACCTACACACCTACACAGCTGCGCTAGTGGATACTAGTAGTCATCCCCGACTCAATAGTTGTTTGTTCTGTCAACCCTCAACTTCTGTGTTCTAGTCGTTTCTTCGTTCTCCCTGCATGCAACTTTGTTACCTTTCTTGTTCTTATTTTCGTCTCGAGCCGGGTTTGTGTTCTTTGTAGAAAAACACAAACACGAAAAAACACAATGACTCCCAAACTGCAGACAGACACACCAATACAATCTTGTATCTACATGTACATGTACATTGTAGGCCCACTTGCTAACATCTAGCCCATTAATGACAGTCATTATGTTAGTAAAATGCTGTCGAATCTGATGTTCTCTTTTTTGTGTTGGAAATGCAAAAGCCAGCCCTTGGCGGATTATGCTCCGTAAATTGCTGAATTTTGCTTTCCATTATGCCCAAATTATGCCAGTTATTATGCTACATTGCGGTATGCTGAAATTATGCAAATGATTGACCTGAGAGCATCATACATGTACGTGTACATGGACAGGCCAGTCCATAACACCACATGCCTAAATACGGTAGTGCACGCACACACACACACACACACACACACACACCTTGACCTTGAACCTTGAACGCCCATTGCCGTAGCAATGATAGCGATGGCTTCCTCACGCTGAGGTTCTAAACTCGAAATCTGCAGTATGGCGCATGCCGCTTGAGGTCACCAGGACGACGGAACACTCTGTCACAGCGGTAGTTGGGGCACGGGATGTCTGGGGCTTCCTTCTCGACCCTCTGTCGACAACACTGAAACGAGGTGGATCTCTCCTGCGCTGTGTCATACCAGTCCGCTTCAGACAAACCGATGACAGTAAAGTCCGAGGACACACCATCCCGCCAGCGCTTCTTGGGACCATGTTGCGGGCGTTTGCAGGGCAGTTCGCCGAACAGCATCTGCTTGGGTAGCCGGGTCTCCTTCATCCGTGCAAAATGACCAAGCCACCGCAAGCGCTACTTCATGATCACATCGGCCATGTCGGCGTCCACCCCTGCCAGCTCACTCAGCGAGGCCGACGGCAACCTCTCCTCCACCTCTGCCAGCTCACTCAGCGATGCTGACGACAATCTCTCCTCCCATTGCTCACGACGAGAGATACCGAGAATTGTGCGAATACACTGTTGGTGAAAGGTGTTGAATCGGTGAATATGACCCACTTTGATGGGCCATGTCTCCGCACCGTAGAGAAGAGCAGAAAGGACAATAGCACGATACACCAGCCGCTTGGTGTGGACCGAGAGATGTACGCACTGAAATATCGGAGACCAGAGCACGCCGAACGGCCTGGACGCATACGCCAAACGAGCAGCGAGGTCCGCATCCACCGTTCCGTCAGCAGAGAGCACACTGCCAAGGTACCGGAACCCGTCCACCATGTCAATCCTGCTGTTACCACCGAGTTGAACGGGATCAACTGATTTTCGTTGACCCACCGCCATGCCCTTCGTGCACAGACACACAGACACACAGACACACACAGACACACACACACACACACACAAACACACACGCACACAGACACACACACAGACAGACACACACACACGCAACAAAAGGTACTAAGATTGTTATTCTACTTGCGATCAATGTGATCAGCCCTAGGACTAGTAGGAGTTCAGGTCATCCCACGTAACAAAAACCCATTGTACTAGTAAAATACTGGCCTGTGGTGTGCGGTGCTGGCAAGAAGACCCGAAGTTGAAACAGCCACGTTTTAAAATATGTTTCTAGATGCAGGTGAACTACTAGCAAGTAACGTCTGTTGTACGTGTGTGTGTGGGTGTGTGGGTGTGTGTGTGTGGGGGGGGGGGGGGGGGGGTGTGAGGGGGGGGGGGGGGCGTGACTCTGGATACTGCTAGCTATTTTCGAGTCGCCGAAGATCGCTGGACCATGCGCCAAACGTGTGCAGCTTATAGATAAGATAGTCTAGAGCATACTGCGATTGCGGTGAAATATAATGAAACGAAACCGCCAGTTCAGAGCAGCAGCCGGGTCCCTCGTTTTCCTCGGACTTGCCCACAGAGTACTGCAGCACCCATTTGTACGCAGAACTGGCCACAGCGCCAGGTGTGAGGTGCAGCTCTGGACTGAGGGGCAAGAACCGGCTCCTTGCTGCGTCCCGGCTGTCTGAGATGGCGACTCCAGCTGATTTCAGGCAGATAGATACCAGCATGTCCTCGTTCTCTATACGAGCGTTCGTCATACAGCCTTTTCCAATTTGCTCGTTCAGTTTGCCCAGGGCTGCTCTGTTGAGGACATAACCAGCACCGCCAGATAGCCACTCAATACCTCCACTCTGTAGATGTTTGCCCAAGTAACGTGGCTGCGTGGTATTTGTTGTGTACAGCATGAACTTGAGATTCTCCACCACCGTATAGGTGTCGTCATCACACTTATAGAACCAGTCATATGACCATCGGTACTTCTCGTGCACGTACTTCCACGCTTCGCGAGACTTCGCCACCAGAGCAGGACGTCCCTCTGTCACACCCGGCAGCGATACTCGACCTGAAAGGTTTGTCCTGTCTTCGCCACTAGTCATGAACAGGAGTCTGTCGCATCGCCTGCCCCAGGTCGCCAAGATTGCCGGACCTTTCCTGGCGATCGTACTACTTCCAGTCATTACCCAGCATAGTACGCGAACGTTCAGCACTTTCTGTACCTGCGGGCTGATCTTTTCCTCTTCAGGATGTTCCCTAACTCGGTTTTCGTCTTGGACTCGACTGGATTGCCTCGTTGAAAACGGATTAGAGCTGAAGAAAAGCAGCAACGTGAGGCCAATGCACAGTGGCACCAACGCACGACACTTCTGCTGTGCAGCAAGAAACATTCTCCGCTAAACCCCTCCTCCGCCTGGCGTGGAGCCACGAGTACGGGCTGACGTAACAAGCTACCTACTTTTTGAACCTAGGAATTTCAAAGCTCTTCGCTCGCATCCTCTCGAGCCTGCTCCTACCTAATGTTGTTATGTAGTTTTAGGTTGAATGATAGATTCCACACACTCGCCCCAAGACCAGCGCTTTGACCGAGTGGTTGTGCCTTGTGGGCTTGCCTGCAAATCACATTCACAATGTCCTGAGTACGAGACCCGCGCGCGCTGGCTTAGGTCAGGAGCAGGGAGCGTGTACTGTGCTAGCTAATGCTGTGCCCGGCATGAGCGAACCACTTTACTACATACAGTGAAATGCGCCGACACCCACGCAAAGACACTGCGCGTTTTGAGGGTGTACTTGAGCTACTTTAGTACAATCGTCACGTGACTGTAACCCAGCGCAGTCCGAACTCCGAAGTGCGGAACGTCTGGATCCGTGTCCTTGGTGGCATACATGTACATGTACGGGACGCAGTATACAGTGAGTACATGTATCGTTTATACTGTAAAGTTAAGTGGGTGTAATGTCTACTAATGATATACATGTACTTAGTATTACGCGAGGGCTTCAGGAAGCAAACCACACCAAATTTACAGGGAAATATCGCATGTACATGTACATGTACATGTACATTAGGCCTTGACGGATTATGCTAATATTTTCGTGAAATTATGCTTTTCGCATTGCTGAAAAAAATGCAGAAATATGCTATTTTTATGCTAAAAAGTATCATATTATGCCGCATTATGCTCACATACGCTGCTAATGCATAGTGGTTCTGTGCAAAATAACAGGGGAATTTTTTTGTAGAGGGCGTTGTACTGTAGCAGCAAAAGTTCAACGGGGTGAACACACTGTCCGACCTAGCTACGACCATCACCGATTGTAGCGGACTGGACATGTTATCAAGGGAGTCGTAAACCTACAACTTCCTAGTGCATCTACTTGTACTTGTACTTGTAGAACATGTACAACTGTATGGAATTTGATGGGAGCAGGCAGTATATTCCAATTTTATGCGATTCGTATGCAATTTGCCTCGAATTATGCGATTATTCGATTTTGGTAGGAATTATGCGAAAAATTATGCTAGCATAATCCGTCAAGGCCTAATGTACATGTACATGCACCTAGTAATGATCGAGACTAGAGTGATGATGACAAAACAAATGCTCCTCCAATAAAGTCCACTTCTTCCCAAAACTGAACCAGTGTTGGATGCATCTGGCAGCAGATGTGGCTGAGCGAAATTTCTCGATTTTTGACAGGTGTCTCTGTATGCTGTTGAGCAGACACATGTACATGTATCATTGTCAAAGCTACACACTCCGCGGCGGAGCATGCATGCAACTTCAGCATGCTTTTTCCAGTGTGTACACTAGCCCTTGGCGGATTATACCGGCATAATATTTGGCATAATCTTGGGATTTCGTCAAAAAATTATGCTCCGGCATAATATACGGATTCCAACGTGTAAGGTCGGCATAATCTTTCGGTTTAGAAAAAAAATATGCTTTAATAGGGCATGGCCGTGTGTGTATGCGTGGTTTCTCAATCCTCTATGTACAGCGTGAATACATAGTGGAACCGAGCATAATGATAATAATAATAATAATGACAGTTCGCATTTCACTCATTGCATGAGGTCAACGCATCTGTTAACAATTTCGAGCCAAGCAGCTCTATCAGAAGCAGATTGCACAGCATCCAGAAGCGACAGATTAATGCATTGTAAGTCTTTCTTGACAACGTCGATCCGTCTCAGACGTGGTCGTCCTCGGGGTCGTCGTATGTCTGTTGTGTTGATTTACATTAGGAAGGCTTGGAAAGAGGACGATTCTTCGCCTTCCCTCACTACATGGCCGAACCACAGCAGTCTCCGTTGCCTGCAGACTTGGGATAGTGGGGTCTGCTCGGTTCTGGCATACAGCGCTGTGTTCGAGATTCGTTGTGGGTACGTGATACCAATGATGGGTGAAGCTGCTGGGGAGTATGCTAGGCACAGCAGAAGACATACCAGCCAGAGTGTCTGCTGCAAATCGGGCATTTGCAAGCATTCCATGGAAACGCCACAACCTGAATTCCAGGCTGTTTATGTTTCCTGCCTGATATTGCCTGCCTTGCTGTATAATTGTGCGCTTTGGACCTTATCGCAAACATTAACCGACGTCGTCAATGTATGGCACCGGAAGAACCGAGCATAATTCAGCATAATTCAGAATATTTGTTGGCATTAGGCCTCGACCAAATATGCTAAAAAAAAGCATATTATGCTCGTCGCATATCAGGGAAAACGTCCGTAATATGCCAAAGGCTTAGCAAGATATGCAAAAAGATATGCCAAAACATGCCAAAATATGCTCGACATAAGCAGAAAGTGTAGATCATTTCAGTAAAATTACAACCTTGCAATATTCATTGGCTTCACGGCTATCATGCTTATGGTGCAAATCAAAACACGTGCGGAATAGTATGGCTTGTGTGTGTCCCCAGCAACCGTAGCGATAGTGTGCATCCATGAGGAAATGTAGCAAACGCCTCAACCATTCCAAATTCATCCATAAAAGGCATTTCTGAACGTATTTTGTCCATAATATGAATGTTTTGTCCTTATTTTCTTCAGAATATTTGAATTATATGCTGGCTTCATTCCAATATTCCCTTTGTTGCTCAATATGCCATATATGAACTGTCTCAGAAAATATGCGGAAATATGCGCAAGCATATTTGGTCGAGGCCTAGTTGGCATACATGTAATTGTGGCATAATCAAAAGCATAATTTGAGATTTTGACGATTGGCCGAGCATAGTCCGCCAACGGCTAGTGACAGTAGTGTACACATCATTTTCATGCGCAGTCATGTGCCATGTGTCAGTCATACATGTACATGTACGTGTACATGTACATGTACACGTACATGTTCATGACTTGTACATGACTTGTACACTCACTGATACTTATGCACAGATATACAGCATTCCCTCACTAGTGGGACCATTGTTATTAGGCTAGGGCCTGTTTTGGACTTCCCACCCTAAAAAAAGAATACAAACAAACAAACAAACAACATGTAGTACATGCAAATCTGCTAGTATGGTGAAATTAGTGATGCACCGGATATACAATGTCATCTCGTGATAAACTATAGAAAATCAAAGTGGCAAGTTGTATGAAGTATTTAAAAGAGAGTCGTAAAATACCGGTATTTTACGACTCCTGGAATTTACTCTATGTCACCCTGACCTCGCCCTCGCCGTTTATGGCGCTTCGTCACCATGGTTTCGAAAGCACGCAATACTTGTTTGGTAGGTATTAGCATTCGGAAACTTCAGGAATGTACTGATTCTTTGTACTTCAAATAATGACAGTTGGTACTTTTGCGTTGTTGTTGACAGTTTGATAGGTGCCTGCTGCAGCATTCATTCTGTGTTCTACCTATCCTACTTTACGTCCCTCTTCCGGTCAGAGTTTCCCTGGGTATTTGCGCTTCTATGCTGGTCTGCGTACGGATCAGCTAGTCAGATGAAATGTCAACGGTTGTAAGTATTATTTAGTTTTCGTTTTGTTCGTAAGTCGATTGAGACGGCTGCCGACTTGAAGGACGCTCTACTGTCCGCCAAAGGCTGCTCATAAGAATGCTCTGCCCAAATGGAGAAACAGCTCTCCTTCCTGCTTGTGTCGGAGCTTCACAGGCTGGCCAAGGGCACTAGAGTTCGATTGTCAGCTGCAACGAAAAAATCCGATATGGTGCAACCAATTTTAGCCGTGGCAAAACTGGGAAGCCTTCGGAATGGGTCCCAAAATGACGACGACGGCGACGTGGAACTTGCTCTCGATTGCATCAGCGAGGAAGTGAAAGCAGTGCTGAAGTCTCTTCCCAAATTTTTCTTCTGTTGACGTGTGGAGTAAAACAACGAAGAACATTCTGGCAGATTTTACATTTTATGAATTTATTGGCATACATCGTCCTTGTGTATGGTCGCAGCAAAATGTTTCACATGCATGCAATGAAGGCGTACAAGTCACTCAAGGCGTACAGGTTTTTCGCTGATGGCTTTGTGCAGAATCACGGAGTGGCTGGCTCACTGTCCTCCACTCCATTGGACGTGTTTCTTGCCCTGAATGGAGAGACTGGGGATATGTACTCAGTGCAATGTAATCATTGTGTTCCTTGGTAAGTTGAATAGCACTTCCTTCCCCTCCTTAGTTGATTCTTTTAAGTAAAACCTTCCAACACTGTTGGCTGTTGGAGTGTGCATTCCAAGATGTGCTAGAGTTTAGAGACGGTTTGTTGTGTTGTGTGTAAGGTGATGCCTTACGGCGCAGTACCGTTGGAGAAGAACTGAGGCTTCGTCTCTACAATGCGTTTGTACTACCAGTGCTGGCATACAACGCCGGCACATGGGGACTCACGGCAGCTGCCGAGGGTGGACTCGACGCATTCCACCGCGGCCAGCTCCGTTCACTGATCGGCTTTGTCTGGCCGCAGAAGATCGCAACAACAGCACTCTACGACAGGTGCAAGGCAGAGCTGATCAGCCGCATCATCACCAGAGCTCGGTGGAGGCTATTTGGCCATATCCTTCGACTTCCCAGTGATGCCCCCGCCGTCCTAAGCATGGTCAGCTACTTTCAATGTGATGACCACAAGTGGAGAGGCCGCCCTCGCATCACCCTGCCGGTGAAGCTCGACGACGACCTCCACCGAGCTGCGTGCAGGCGATTGCAGAGCCTGGAAGATCTGGAGCGCCTATCAGACGTAGCTGCAGTTCGAAGCGAATGGAGGCAGCTACTGGATATGATCTGCAAGTAGAGGTTGCGGCGATGAAACCGCGCCGTCACCTTTTTCCCAGATCACGGAAATATCGCTCAATACATGTTTTAAACATTCTATACACAACACAAGGGATTTACAGCTACGTTTGTGCTTGTTTGTCTTTATGTCTCCTATCACAACTGCTTCTCTTACCATGTCCAGCATAAGCGAACGTGTGGACTGTGTTTGTGCATGGGCGACTTGCACTTGCACTGTTGACGCTGCCGCGGGAATGCATATAATAATAATAATAATAATAATTTTACAAGAAGTCGGAGGCGGATAATACTTTAATAACGAAGGTACGTGTTAGGTCGTAAGTATCCACGCAAACACACATCCAGTCAAAATAAGGCACTTGTCAAAGTATCCGAACGTTTTCGGTCCCTTCTCATCAAGGATTATACAGGGAATGGCTCAAGTTGGAAAGACTAAAACTTATATAGCGTAAAGATATGAGATAACAACACTCGTGACAAGGTGAAAAAAGTATCAAGTTCAGCACGACACAAAACTCGAAGGACATAATAATAGCGACAAGAACATAGTGAGCAAATTAAGTTACATTGTTAACACCTCGACGAGGAGTAACACCAAACAATTGTAGCGACAACACATTTTCTTTTTGTACGCAAAGTTCAGGATCTAACTTACGGATATACAAAGCTTCTAACACAGCCAGATGCAACGCACATCTACCACGGGACAATATTGAGAACACATTATCACTGTACAACTCACGACAATTGGTACGGGCTGACAGATGTTGCTTGATGGACGAAGTGCGATTCTTAGCTCCGTTGGGTGTAGGCTCCTCCAATGTCCCGTCATCTCGCCTCTTCGCGGCATCACCACTATCCGTCTCTTTGCTTTTCCGCGGCCTTCCACGTTTTCTGACACTAGCCGTTGTGTGCGCGATGCCCAGTGTCCTTTCAGCTACGTCTCCTCCATTGCGGATTTCTATTGATCTTCTTACTCCAACTTGTCCGGTGTTCGATATTGAGGTTCGTTTTCGCGGTCTACCACGTTTTCGAATATTGACTGTTGTTGTCACTTCCGTTGTCGTTGTACGTGCGTCCTCACCAGTCCGTATTTTTACTTGGCTTGGCTGCATGCCCGTCCTCCTCCGCGTGTATAGCGCAGGGTCCAGCTGAGAACAGCGTGAAAGATGGTGAAAGACCGACACGTAAACCACCGAAATTGACAAAGGATCTGTCTGCGTCGGGAAGGGTTACGCGAAGCCAAGTAAAAATACGGACTGGTGAGGACGCACGTACAACGACAACGGAAGTGACAACAACAGTCAATATTCGAAAACGTGGTAGACCGCGAAAACGAACCTCAATATCGAACACCGGACAAGTTGGAGTAAGAAGATCAATAGAAATCCGCAATGGAGGAGACGTAGCTGAAAGGACACTGGGCATCGCGCACACAACGGCTAGTGTCAGAAAACGTGGAAGGCCGCGGAAAAGCAAAGAGACGGATAGTGGTGATGCCGCGAAGAGGCGAGATGACGGGACATTGGAGGAGCCTACACCCAACGGAGCTAAGAATCGCACTTCGTCCATCAAGCAACATCTGTCAGCCCGTACCAATTGTCGTGAGTTGTACAGTGATAATGTGTTCTCAATATTGTCACGTGGTAGATGTGCGTTGCATCTGGCTGTGTTAGAAGCTTTGTATATCCGTAAGTTAGATCCTGAACTTTGCGTACAAAAAGAAAATGTGTTGTCGCTACAATTGTTTGGTGTTACTCCTCGTCGAGGTGTTAACAATGTAACTTAATTTGCTCACTATGTTCTTGTCGCTATTATTATGTCCTTCGAGTTTTGTGTCGTGCTGAACTTGATACTTTTTTCACCTTGTCACGAGTGTTGTTATCTCATATCTTTACGCTATATAAGTTTTAGTCTTTCCAACTTGAGCCATTCCCTGTATAATCCTTGATGAGAAGGGACCGAAAACGTTCGGATACTTTGACAAGTGCCTTATTTTGACTGGATGTGTGTTTGCGTGGATACTTACGACCTAACACGTACCTTCGTTATTAAAATAATAATAATAATAATAATGTGGTGCCTGCCTGCCTGCCTAGATCCAGCGTGAAGACAAAACACTTTTTATGCACATTGTCATTCAGCACTCATCTCCGGAAGGTTGCCACTCGAGCCAAACAACGCCTGGGCTTCCTGCGCCGTGCAGCGCACATTCTCTCTCCAGCCGGCCGCACCACAGTATACAAGGCATTTGTTCGACCAGTTATGGAGTATGCCCCCCTCATCTGGATAGGTGCTCCGCCCAGCTACCTGCAACGCCTGGATCATATCCAACGCTGTGCTCTGCGAATCATCGGTCCAGGTGCACTATTACCTAGCCTGGCCATCCGTCGTACTGTTGCCTCGCTTGCCTGCCTATACAAGCTGCATTACCTGCCTGGCCCTCCGCAGCTACTCTCTGTTTTGCCACCGCGCCATTTCCCCTCATCCAGCCCCAGAACTCGCAGCGAGCATGTTAGCGTCATTGGCCATGATCACCAGCTCCAACACCAGCTGCTTGCATCTGTCCCGCTGGCATTAAAGCGCTCGTTCCCACACTGCAGCATTAGTGACTGGAACTCCCTCCCCGCCGCTCTTCTGTCCCAGCCTCCCCACAGCAAGGGAATACAAGCATTCAAAACTAATGTTTATCGCCATCTGCGAAGCACCAACTGGCTCTGGGCAGTCGACTCGCTATGATGATGCTCTCGTCGTTCTCCTCTGTCCCTATCTATGCACCACAACTGGATCAGACAACCGACTCACCATGATCAGCCAAGATGATGCTCATCTCAGTAACAGCCCTTGTAATTTGTTAATAGTCTCACAGTTTCTCCCGCACACTCGCTGGTGTTAACCCTTAAAGGGGAAGTATACCCTAAAATCAAATTTTCACCAGTTGTAGTCTTCTGGGTGCTGAGTCGAATGGTCTTGGTCCGAGGAAGCTGCGACGCTCCCTTCCCACTTGAATCCCAATCGAACTCGCGCACTTCCACCGAAACTGGGTGACTGCGCTCTACTAGATGGGGATTTGTATGCAAAATGTCACTAAAAGCGCCATTTCGTTCTTATAAAAGCACGGATGACCGCCATTGGCCCATATGTTGTAGTCTTTTGGACGCTGAGTTGACTGGTTTTGGTCCGAAAAGGCTGCGATGCAGCGTTCCTCCTTTATTCCCAATCGAACATGGTTGAACAAGCGGTCACGTGCTCCTGGGTGCCCAAATCACCTGGTCACCGCGCCAGCAGGTGACAACTTTCACACCAAGGTTCAACTCGAGTTCAACTCGAGTGACAGGACTGCACCCAAAAAAGGTCAAACAGGCTAGTAAGTTGTACCCTGCAGGCACGGTGACCAGGTGACTGGTGTACGCAGGAGCACGTGACCGCTTGGTCAACCATGTTCGATTGGGAATAAAGGAGGAACGCTGCATCGCAGCCTTTTCGGACCAAAACCAGTCGACCCAGCGTCCAAAAGACTACAACATATGGGCCAATGGCGGTCATCCGTGCTTTTATAAGAACGAAATGGCGCTTTTAGTGACATTTTGCATACAAATCCCCATCTAGTAGGGCGCAGTCACCCAGTTTCGGTGGAAGTGCGCGAGTTCGATTGGGATTCAAGTAGGAAGGGAGCGTCTCAGCTTCCTCGGACCAAGACCATTCGACTCAGCACCCCGAAGACTACAACTGGTGAAAATTTGATTTTAGGGTATACTTCCCCTTTAAGGCCTTCCTTTCTTTTCATTTTGCTGACTCGTACAGCTCTATCTTTTGTTTTTGGTGCGTGTTTTTGGCCGTGATGCCGAGACCTCAGGTCGGCAGAGCCATCAATGCCCCACCATCACTGCTGCGTCTCGCTGCAGCCCCTGCTCAATAGTTGTCACGTTCGTCCTAGTCTCAGTATCATTGTCTTTCTTATTATTTTCGAGCTGGGAATGTGAACATAGTGTTAGATAGGAATACATACATTATTATGACATGCACATGTACTTGACTTGTTACACCAGCCTCACCTTCTATCCTCTTTTACATGCACTACTAATACTATACTATGCGCTGTATTCATGTATTGTTCCCACTCACTTTCGAGGTTGACCTTACTCCTTAGATAGCACACTGGAGACCTTTTGATGCATTTCACTTTCAGCCGCACTTTTAGTTATCTACACTAACAGCTGTCCATACATCCTAATGCCCCTTTCAACAGTTGTCCTCCTGGTATTATTGCACGCCTACATGTATACGATGTATTGTACACCCTTCTATTCAGTTCTTCCTCTACAACGTATTCCTCTTGCACAGGTGCCATGTCCCGACCTTTCCCATTCTTCTGCCCACACAATCATGTACCTTGTAGTTTGACCTTTCTTCTTACTTCTCTCTGCTCTACGTATCCCCTGACCATAGGCTAGCTTACTTACTCACCCTATAAAAGCTGCTGCCTTTCTAGTTTCCTACGGATTAGTTTCATGCTAGACTACAGTGTATTACCTGAGAACTCTTTCTCTCTCTCTCTGAATAAGTGTGCAATTCTGTATGAAAACCATTATCCATTACTGTACCCTCGTGCTCTGCTGACTGAGCGAAACCGGGACGTAACATTTGGCGCCCAACGTGGGGCTCGAACCCACGACCCTGAGATTAAGAGTCTCATGCTCTACCGACTGAGCTAGCCGGAGTAAAAAAAAAAAAAAAAAAAAAAATCATACTACTTCTATGCAGCTGTACGACAATATACTAGTGTGCAGGGCGAATGATGCAATTATTATTATTTCACAATCACGATGACATAGTGCCAATAAGCATGTGATGCGGGCGATTTTAACCAGCCATGGTGGGGACAACTGAGAAAAAGAAGGAGAAGAAAAAGAGAAAAGAAAAAGAGATAGTATGCGGAATTCAAAGCCATTCCCGGGATATGTACATGGAGGTTTGTTTTCTTTCTCATATTGCTTGTGTCTGCACAGTGTAACGGAATCTCAGCCATTCCGTTCCCCAGGACGCAGGACACAAAGGACAAGACTTGTTTGTTACATTATTTATATTGACAGGACGGAAAAGCAAACTGCTCTGACAGAGACGAACAAGAAGACTGACAAAAAGACTATCCACTACAAAATCGCGCATGCTCATATCACACATGCACACGACTAGACGAGACAGTTTGGGGAATGCCATCACACAGGAAAACAACACAATCATTTCATAACACCTGCCCCCTTGATGACATTCCACAAAATAATGAACCGACACCACGTTCCACATGCACAACAGCAAAAGGAACCACAGCAAAACAGAAAAACCAAGAGCCGATGCTCTAAATATAATCCGGGCTACGACACAGGGCCAAACAAAAACCTAGAGCCGACGCTCTACAAACCAGGCACACAAGGCCAACCGAAACACGAGAGCCGGAGCTCTCAAACTAATACCATGCGCGCAGCAGCGCAAAATAAATCTAAAACACAAAACAATGGAGAACAACAGAACGAATAGAAGAGCAACAGACCAACAACAACCAAACTGAAACAACACTGCAACAAGCAACGAACTGAACTGAGAGAGGACAAAACAGCGAGCAAGACAACAACAAGACGAACAACAAGGACGACACACAGTCGGTGATGCCAGACTCGTCCACTGTCCTCTGGCGAGCCACGGCCACACGCTCCGTCGCGGTTCCTGCCGTCTCAGGCTCCAGTCCACAGTTCTAGTCCACCACCTTCTCTGCCTCCTCTCCGCGTCATCTTCCGCTCCCACCAGCTCCTCACCTCCTCCGCTCCCACGCTCTGTTTACTTCAAAGTAACAGTTACTTCGTTGTTGACGACGACGACGACGAACTCACTACAAACTAACTCATCCTCTGCGTCCCGGGTTTCGGCACCACGTTGTAACGGAATCTCAGCCATTCCGTCCCCCCCCCCCCTCCCCCACGCAGGACACAAAGGACAAGACTTGTTTGTTACATTTTTATATTGACAAGACGGAAAAGCAAACTGCTCTGACAGAGACGAACAAGAAGACTGACAAAAGGACTCAGACTATCCACTAAAAAATCGCGCATGCTCATATCACACATGCACGCGACTAGACGAGACAGTTTGGGGAATGCCATCACACAGGAAAACAACACATCATTTCATAACAACAGCTTGGGCCAAGCGTGCAATCACGTAGCTGCTCTCATGTTCTACCTGGAGCGTCATTGTTCTCCTGCTAGTGCTGATCTACCAACTGACCTTTCGAAAACCTCCGTACCAATGAGATGGAACCAGGCAAGTAAAAAGGAGGTCAGGTCAGCAGCTATCCGCACGATCTGTCGTTTGTGAAGCCAAGCTATGGCTCCAGTGTTGGTGATGATGACAGTCAGTCACACAGTACACCGTTGCAGCGCTCAGCATTTGACCCCCGTCACATAATTGATGCGAAACAGCTGGCCAAACCCTGCTTCAGGTTGTTGCGTCAGTTAAAACCTCAAGCATGCAACAGTTTTGTTGCAAAAGGAACAAGGTAGATCATCAGCAACCAACAGTGCTCCTAGCCCAGAGTCCCACATCTGGCAGTCATATTCTGTCATTCTAATGCATCCAAGGTTGATGTCTGCAGTTTCATTTCGCCAGACTCTGAACAGTGCCACAGTTTGGTAGAGCCAATGACATTGTCTTCAGACCTTGATCGGGAAATTAAAGAGGCCACTCGCAGTAAAGGTGAGAGCGATTTGTGGTTGGCAGTAAAACAATGGCAGATCGACCAGCTCTCGATATGAAAAGGCGGCGAGGAGACAATAACTTTATTAATGCGATTAATAGTATAAGTGAAGCGGACATTACAAAATGATGAATGAGAATACATGTATCTAAAATGGTTGTTCCTAATCGATTTTCTTGAGACTATCATCAGGGAAAATCGTCTCACAATAGAGGCTATACGGAGAAACAAACTACTTATAGGTTAATGGATAGTGGGAAGTATACAAGGTGAGGTGTGAAAAAAAAACTAAAGTGGGAGAGAAGACGAAAGAAATTAGAAGAAAAGATGTGAGAGTGTTCTGACGGTGTGAGCTACTACAAACATTCACCTGCTTCCACGCCTTCATTTCACTCACCTTTTGTAGTAGCTCACACCGTCAGAACACTCTCACATCTTTTCTTCTAATTTCTTTCGTCTTCTCTCCCACTTTAGTTTTTTTTTCACACCTCACCTTGTATACTTCCTACTATCCATTAACCTATAAGTAGTTTGTTTCTCCGTATAGCCTCTATTGTGAGACGATTTTCCCTGATGATAGTCTCAAGAAAATCGATTAGGAACAACCATTTTAGATACATGTATTCTCATTCATCATTTTGTAATGTCCGCTTCACTTATACTATTAATCGCATTAATAAAGCTCTCGATATGGTCAGATATACCATAGACGGCCGTCCACACCTGAAGGGCCAATCGTCAAGCAAATCATGGGCTTCTGTCCTCCACGGAAAGGCATGCTACAAGCTATGACATAGGGACATCACAATGAAGGGTCAGCCAGGCGACTGTACGTAGAAAACCGGAAGGCTGCTGGAGAGGACATGTCGGTTCCCAGACCGGTCTTTTCTGGCTGCAAGACATGCCGTACTAGGGTGCGTCTGCCGATGGCCTTGCTACATGCCACTCGGTTGACACGAACTGCAATGGGTGTCTGGAGATCGAACCAGCATTGATAGTGAGTCTTAGATAGTGAGTCAACCATTTACTTGACCCTTTCGCAGATTGCTTCCAAGTATGGGAATAAGTTAGTTCTAGCACAGAACTCATTTGAACCCTGACCATTACTATTATGCTCAGGTTCAAGGTGAGATAGCTGTCTTGGATGTGGAGTGCTGCGACTTTGTGGTGTACAGCGATGGGGAGATGGCAGTGGAGCGGATATGGTATTACGGTATCTTGAATACTGGTCCACGCTTTTTGACAAGCTGAAATCGTTCTACGTTCAAGTCATTCCAAAGTAAATCCTCAGTGGAACATATTTCTGACAGGAGTACTGTAAGAAATATGGGTTTGAGTACATGCTCTGGTAAACCACTGCCCCATGTATAAACTAGCCCTTGGCGGATCATGCTCGGTAAATTGCTGAATTCTGCTTTCCATTATGCCCAAATTATGCCAGTGATTATGCTACATTATGCTTGAATTATGCTAATGATCGTGTTATACTGTACCCCTGCACTCCTGGTGCACTTAATCTTTGCAACGTCACAATGACTCTGTCAACATGACAGCACGGCTTTTAAGGGTAACATTTACCGGTACATATACCAGGATATTTCCTGTAATATACCTAAACATGCCCGGAGCATTAATCTTCAGCCAACATCATAAGGTTATGCCAACCGTCTGGTCTCAGAAGTCCTTTTATGCCAACCTTATTGCCACGGCATAATTTTTTTGGACACAATCCGAAGATTATTCCAGAAATTATGCCAGCATAATCCGCCACGGGCTAGCAACTGTAGATCTTCCTCTCACCACCTCCTGTGATCACGCAACATATGAATGGTGTGCAGAGTTTGAACGCAAATTAGGCCTTGACAGATTATGCTAATATTTTCGTGAAATTATGCTTTTCGTATTGCTGAATAAATTGCAGAACTATGCTATTTTTATGCTAAAAGTTATCATATTATGCCGCATTATGCTCACATATGCTGCTATAAATGTATAATTAATGGTTCTGTGCAAAATAACAGGGGAATTTTTTGTAGAGGGCGTTGTACTGTAGTAGCAAAAGTTCAACGGGGTCAACGCACCGTCCGACCTAGCTACGACTGTCACTGATTGTAGTGGACTGGACACGTTCTCAAGGGAGTCGTAAACCTACGACTTCCTGGTGCATCTACTTGTACTTGTACTTGTAGAACATGTTCAACTGTATGGAATTTATGCGAACAGACGGATTTTTCCAATTTTATGCGATTCGTAATTTCGTATGCAATTTGCCTCGAATAAATGCGATTATTCGATTTTGGTAGGAATTATGCGAAAAATTATGCTAGCATAATCTGTCAAGGCCTAACGCAAATCTATTATACTGCACCCACATAGGCACATACCGTAAAGTCGCGGATAAAAGCCGGGCTTATAAGCACATAAGCCGCTTTCTGCATCAGGCTTCAATGCAAACCAGGCTTGTATGCAAACCATGCTTATATGCACCACTGATATTTTTGCCAGGCTTGAATGCACATCGGCCGATCCGGGCTTGCATAGAAGCCAGGCTTCTACGCGCGACACGCGTAGATTTACCACTGACTACCGGTATGGCGGCAGTTTTACTATGCACTGTACATAGCGCATGCACTCTTGACCTACCCGATCCGCGCTTGCATAGAAGCCAGGCTTCTACGCGGGACAGGCTTATAATGCATTGACCCGTTTGATGTTCAGGCTTCTATCCGCGATGTGCTTGTATGCAAACCCGGCTTTTATCCGCGACTTTACGGTACACACAGAGATGTGATAACCAGGGAGTCGTAAAAGCCCGGGAGAGGACACGGGATGCGCGCACGCGGACGATGTTTGCCTCGGCCAGAAAGTGAAGCACGCTAGGCCGGCGCGGCCGGATCTGCTCGATCCACGGCGCTGTGCTCGTCTTCAGGGCAGGGAGTCCTAAAATACCAATATTTTACAACTCGTTGTTGACACCATTATCCGAAACTGGTGGCGAAGGAAGGATAAACATGATTGTATGTCTGTCAGACTCAGTACACATGGTACAGGGGTGGGGAGTTGAGTGTGTGTGTGTGGGGGGGGGGGGGGGGGGGGGGGAGGCGTGTGTATGTGCACATGTGCTTGTACTTTTGTGTGTGTTTGTACAGTGTTTGTGTGTGTGCTTGTGTGTATGCGCGCGAAAGTGCGTGTGCATTTTTGTGCACAATTCCGTTATGAAGTACAAATGATAGGTTTACCTTTTGTACACTCGCCAAGACTTCCGTTTCCTAAACGGCTCAAGTCACCGCGTACTCAGTATACGAGTAGAAAAGTGTTGAAATTATCAAGATTTATAAATAACGACTTGCAACCATTTACAATGTAGATAGATAGGGAACACACATTGATTGTTTTTAAAAGAATCCAGGCATTATCATGAATCATGGAACGAGTGCGTAATAATGCTCTATGTTGCGTTTTGACGATGCTGAAGGAAGGGAGCCGTTGCGATTCACTCACAACACACGCACAGAAGTCCACTCGACTGCAGTGCAATTTCTCCACGAGTACGCCGAGGAAGCTCAGCGGATCTCCACAAGAACTTTCACCCATCACCTGCAATGGAATATGGGCTGTATGATACGACCAGCGGCTAACACGGGAAGTGGCGTCATTTTCCACAAATCTCGTTTCATTCACAACCATTTGACTGCAATTCAGTGCAATTTCTGCCTAAAGCTCAGCGGATCTCAACACGAACGTTCGCCCATCACCTGCAATGGAATATGGGCTGTATGATACGACCAGTGGCTAACACGGGAAGTGGCGTCATTTTCCACAAATCTCGTTTCATTCACAACCATTTGACTGCAATTCAGTGCAATTTCTGCCTAAAGCTCAGCGGATCTCAACACGAACGTTCGCCCATCACCTGCAATGGAATATGGGCTGTATGATACGACCAGCGGTTAACACGGGAAGTGGCATCATTTTCCACAAATCTCGTTTCATTCACAACCATTTGACTGCAATTCAGTGCAATTTCTGCCGCAAATTCAACTCCACGAGTACGAGGAAGCTCAGCGGATCTCAACACGAACGTTCGCCCATCACCTGCAATGGAATATGGGCTGTATGATACGACCAGCGGCTAACACGGGAAGTGGCGTCATTTTCCACAAATCTCATTTCGTTCACCCCAACTCAAATAAAAGTGAAGTACATTAGGGATTTATCTTGCATTTCCATCGCCTCAGAATAAATTAACTTCGATAAACTGAGAGAGAATGAGTGAGGCAGCTGGAAGAATTGAGGATGAAAATAGAGATCAGAAGACTCGACGAAGCAATCGTCTCCGTGCTCTAAGAGAAATCGGAGAATGTCCCAATTAGTATTTCAAGAAGACATCACAATTTTCGAAAATAATAATTTCCTTGCCTCGCAACACCGTTCTCTGGCAGCGTTCACCGGCAGCGCGAGGCAAAGATGTTTTCTGGGAATGTGTGCCGTGTCCTCTCCCGGGCTTTTACGACTCCCTGGTGATAACCGTTAGTGATAGTGAGGAGCAGATGTAGTCATCAACATGCACAAGCGTCATCTACACTATCTATTGTACTAAACACTAGTATCGGAAAGAGCTCACCCTCCCCCCCCCCCCCCCCTCCACACACACATACATGTACATACACATGCACACGCGCACACCGCCCTTTGCTTGGTATCCTGCTTATTAGCTCAGTCCACAGCTGCCCAGTATACTTGCACTATCATTAAATAATTTTCATTGTTTTAAGGATGTAATTTCTTGCTAGCAGAGATGATAGCGACGGCAGACATTCAAAAAAAGTGTCCGTTACTCATAACTCCGGCTTATTTCGTGCAGAACTCGCCTCGAAAATGTGAGAAATTATTAATTTGCGTCTTGGTCCCTGGAGGATCTAGGAGCATCAGGTTTCTTCCACCACATCAAGCAATCCAGCGGCAGGTGCAACACCTACGCCTTTTCGTCTTGAATAAGAGGGTAGACCAAAGTATATGTTCCAGACACCGATGAATGTACATTGTACAAGTATTAATTACTTCAGTAGGAAATATGGAAATGTTAATATTGCACACGTTGTACACATAGCGGACGTGTTCTATGATTACAAATCAAAGAGACTCCGGGTAAATGTGCCCGTTCAGGTCACTTTGTTGTAGTTTCCGAGTTTCCAAGACAGATCACTCATTCACAGCATTTGAATGCACCTGTCATGATCTGCGTCGGGTCCGGTACCTCACCTTACATCTCTACCATTGACGTCCGGGATGGACTGGCTCGATCCAAACCATCAACCCTAGTCAAGTCACATCTCATTCGAAATGTCAAAATCGGGATGAATGAGAAGGGCGGTTAGCTCAAGCGTGGTGAACCTGAGTAGCCTCCCAAACAGTAATGCTCACCTACACATGAAGACGATTTCCGCGATACGCTATAAAACTGCCCCCTACGTAGATCTAAACAAATTGTAGGTTTATAATGACGTCATGGTTTCCGTTTGATTACACATACAATGTACATGTATGTGGAATCAAACGGAAGCCTTGATACTTCGCAAGTGGACCGTGTAGAACTTACGAGGGCCTTCCCACAAGTCCTGTTCCATTATAATTTTGACACGACGTGTCATTGTTCTGATTTTGTATTGCTTCGCGGAACCCCGCAACCAGACAGTAAACCAATGGCAATGGAGTTTTTCTACATTAGACATCCTGATCCTGTTGGAGATGAATGGGTATTTCTAGATTGCTGTAATCGTCACCTCCCTGGCATGTTGCCCCCTGTCACCTGTGATAATGACCGATACGCGATGGGAACTTGCCGAGCCTGTTCTACACGTGTAGCTATGCATTCTGGGGTATAAATTCTGAACTTCACAGGTAAAATCTATCATTTTAGTTTACAACTTGACGCAGGTGGACGGTACGAAGATTTTGTTCAACCAGCTAAAGAAATCTTGAACAGCATGGCTTCTTCGTGGTCATTTTCAGCAAGAGGTCTTCTGTTCATTTGTTTGTTGGTAGCTATCCAGCCAGAATGCTATGCTGCTCCGTTTGCGAGTAGGACTACATTGCAGACTTTTTTCCCACCGGACGGTGGGCCAACGCTTCGCCGCTTCAAAGGCACAACCGAGAATGTCGTGTTCGATTTTGACTTCTACCACACGACAAGCTACAGTCCAGAGACGTTGGTCAGGTTTTCCGACAACAGCCGGCTGAATCAGGCGCTGATGTCTCCTATACGGGTGAGCCTTGACGAGCATTACGTGGCGGATTTCCACCAGCCGACTATGGTGTGGACGTTCCGGGACACTTCATCAACTCCTGGTCGTGTTCTTGCCACGACAGTCATCACCCAGTCCGTGTTCAACTCAACAGGACATGAGCGTGACCCCCAGGTCTCACCACCCGTTGTACCCGCCTTTGACCCAGATTCCTCCAGGTCGTGGCTGATTGGCACGGAACTGTTGGATGTACCTGCCCCCATTGTGACCCAGGAGACACTGAACAAGTACAACAGGTGGGAGCTCACGTACAAGAACGTCGACAGTGGAAAGCTCACGCTGGTGTCTGAGTCTGTTCACGCTGCCGCATCTAGCATCCCCAAAGCAGTCACTCGCGACACAATCTATGAGCTCACCATGCGTTTCTGTCATTCAGAGACAAAGCAGTGCTCCGTCAGCACCCCCGCTCTTCCTATTGATTTTCGCCCCGACAACCGGCCAGTTATAGATAATGATCTCCTCCAGGGATCGGGTGAATTCACCATTGACTGTCCTGCATGGACTGTACCCAACCTTCCCAAGCTCAGTACAGCACAAGCCCTATTGGACGTCGAGTTGTTCAGAGTCAACACAGATGGCTCTCGGACGTATGTGGACAGGATCATCCGTGCGCCGAACGCCTTCCCGGTTACACGGACTCTGCCCTATGGACAGTACGTGGGCGTGTGGGCGTTCAACGATCGCACCGTCGTCAACTCACCCGCGCTGCTCAGCTCTGTAGCAGTGTACCATCACCCTGCTCTGCATCATCGCACCTCGTACCCAGCCATGCCTGTGTTCCACAATTCCCTCGAGTCGTGGGTTGTTGGTCCCGACCCGCTTCGCATCAGCAGGCCGACGACAAACAAGGGTAATCTGGATGACTTCGATACATGGTGGGTGCACTATCGAGGAGATCAGTCTCAGTCGGAGATTGAAGTCCGAGAGAGCACCGGGTCTCCATTCTCCACCGTCCCCGCTCTCACGGCCGGTAATTATCAAGTAACCCTGACGCTGCACAACACTAAGCTGGGTACGCAGTCCCTGTCCTCACCGGCATTCCGCATCACCGTACTAACCAGCCACCCCTCGCTACCATCACCAAGCCCCGTGGAAGAGAATAATGACCTCGGCGAGTAACTACTCAAGCTACTAACATTTCCAAAAACTTTTTTTATAACATTTCTCAATTTTTTAAGACTTTTCCAACATTTTTTCAAAAATTTCCAACATTGAACCGCTATATTATAAAAAATTCTCGAAATGAGTTTTAACTTAACAGGCACCACGACTTGCCATTCGGTATGATGTATCTGACCTAAAGTGATTTCAATATTTTGAGATCATCGCCTACGTTTGTACAAACGTTATGTCATATAAACAACTATGTCCCTAAAACATTCTTCATCTTTTCTTTCTCATACAAGCATCGTTCGTACACTCAATGTCTCACACACCCGGTATGAGATACACAGTCATGCATGTGCTATGTGACATGGCTCTATCTGCTGTGCTATAACTACTAGGGCCGCTTTTATCGCTTCTCTCCCATACCTTTAGGCACTTTTCACTAGTAACGTTATCATCATTGTTGTCTGAGCATCATGCAATCTAAGTTATCCACAAAAGGTGGTGATCATCAAAACCAAATTGCTATGTACTGTAGCGGACATGGAAATCCAGTCGATTGACCGGGGCCGGCGCCCTCAGTGTGTACAGAACCCTGCATGCAGTGCACAAAGTCATGTTGATCCGATGCGACCAGCGCGCTGCAGCGCATAATGCATGTCCACGGTATCCACGGCTGCATGCCCAGCGCCCTGGGGTCGCTAGACGTGCGACCGGATTTCCACGTCCACGACAGTAGAACCCGCCTATCTACACTGGCTAATGACTTGCCTATCTACATTGGCTAATGGCATGAACAGCCTGCTGATACTGATAGTACAGCTTTCGGAATCCCAACCGTTTTGCTTGCCAAGTTCTGCATACACAACTCTACCATAATGGCTCACTGACTCAGTGCACGGCAATAACTGTTATCAGAATGTTCGATGAGCAAAGCTTACTACATTACATAACGCGAGATGGTAGCAAGAAGCCTCATAAGGTATAAATGAGCATAGCAAATCTAGTTTAAAAGTGATATTCAATTGAGTGGGAGCGTAGCCAGGATTCTAATTCAAGGACTAGAAGTTTGTGAAATGATTTAGTAGGGGACAGTTTGAGCAGGACGGTACAAGATACGGAAAAAAATATTTTAAAATTTGGTCCTGCATGTTTGTCCACATCCACACATGTGTACGTGTGCATGTCCACACGGGTGTGTGTGTGTGTGTGTGTGTGTGTGTGTGTGTGTGTGTGTGTGTGTGTGTGTGTGTGTGTGTGTGTGTGTGTGCGTGTGCATGTGTATGTACTGTTGTGGGTATTGAAATCCGATCATTTTCAGTTAGCTGCAGCAGTTCTGAAGGGTGTGCTGCGTGACTTGGCATAGAAATATTTATAAGTGTTCTTTGAATTCTATCACAATGCGTCTCCTCAAAACTATACCCTTCAAAGAATATAGACAATGGAAAATATGGAAATACTGAACTAGGATTGACTACTCAAGATGGAGACTGATTGGAATGTGTTCTACGGTGCTCAAATGGTTAACCATCTAGGTGCTGTTCACATGAGTGAATACCTACCATGTGTGAAGGGCTGAGGAGTGGGCAGACGGACAGCCTTCCCTTACTGCATAGCATCGCACAAAGGAAATCCTGAGGAACGAAACAAAATGTCAAACACAGAAATAATACAAACTTAGAAGGAGCGACTTAAGCTGTATTAGTGGAGAAGTTGGTTGCACCTACATGCAAGTGGATGCCAGTCATGAGTCAGTCAAGTTTCAAGTTTGGAATTATGTATGAGCAGCCAACTCCATCATAGAAATAATGTTCCTTCTTTTAATGGTTAATGGAATGGGAGAGTTTTGAGAAGAATTTGTATAACCCCTCAACTCTTCATTTGGTAAGTCTCTTGGGAAGTACAAGTACTAGACTCAATTTCAAGCCTTGCGATGCCAACCAGGCACTCATCCGGCCAATACAGTTGACCCCCCCCCCCCCTATGTGTACTATGCATTGAATGAGAGCAGTGCATGTCTGTAATTGCATGCCTCAGGTTTAAGAGCAGGAAATTAAAATCCAGTACACCGATCATGCAGTACTACAGATCTCAACAACTGTACAGTGCCATCATGTTAGATACATAGAGACATGCACATGCTGATATTGTACCTAAACGTCAAACTCTCATCGCACGCCGCCTTTCACAGAACCTGCAGTCTTATCCTTTCAAAATGCTGCACAAAATAATAATACACACAGCTCGCACCTTCCCTGAACCTATTAGATAGGACCAGGGTTGAAGCATCTGTCAACAGTGTCAAGCCAAGTTAGTCTATCTCATGGAGCCTGGAGAGCGCTCTCCACGGAGAGATCCATGCCTTCAGGTCGTACCGAATCGTATCTATCCACCGCAATGGTGGTCGGCCACGTGTCTCTTTTATATCGTTTGTATAAAAATACTGCATATCTTTAGTCAAAATGTTTACTAAATGGTCATCATCCAGTCTGTCTGGACGGGACATGATAACTTATGATGGGAGTTTGGACGCTCAAACACACACACGCAAACACACACGACAAATATCTGACATCTAACCATATCAATCATGCTTACATATGCCGATAATCACCAGCGAGTCCATTACCAGATGATTTCCAGTATAGGCTACGCATGTGATGCTATGCGACTTGTGAATCGGTTGGCTAACCATCATGGTCACATTTCGTCTCCCATCATTGCCAGAAACCTTGACGATCAGAGACGGCGATTCCAAGCCTGTCAGCCTCTGGCCGTTGTATCGCAGAACTATCTTGGTCCTGGGAGGGGGAACTCCCCGGCTGCGGCAGGTCACCGTGCGCTGCTCTCCCTTGCTTAGATAGATGACGTCAGTTTCGGTGCTGAAGGAGACTGTCGGTGCCTGGAAGGCTGCCAGACATACAACAAAGAGGACAATAGCATCAGGCAAGTTGCCTGCGTGGGGCGGGGGGGGGGGGGGCATGTCCCCCCTCAAAATTTCAACCTAGGTTCAGCATGCACATAATGACCATGAATGATATGCACCAGCCAACCTACACGTATGCAGCCGTGCTCCCCTAAAAGAGGGCGCAGCTACGGCCTTGAGCATCATATTCATCAGTACAGGGAATAACATAGAGTATCGATGGTCTATAGGGAAGGTCCCTGGTTTGAGTCCTGGTGGTGACGGTCAATTGATCTCTCCAGATCTTTCCCCCTTTTTCATCACCTCAAGCCGATATTTTACATATTGCTACATTGCTGCACAGTAGAGCAACCAGGCAGGCACAGTGGGTGGTCAAAGACCATGATTGAGATATGAGAGGTGCGTGGTTCAAGTCCTGCCCGGGAGCGGTTTTTCCAGCCGTGCTGCTACCCACAGTCAACTGGGAACTTGTAGCCAGGCAGAAGGAGTACGTGAATGCGGCCAGTGAGGTTTCTCGGCACTTGGGTCAGTGGTTGTGAGCCTTATCCACTCACCCCTCACCATTAGGCGCTGCATATGCCGCTAGGGTTTACGAGGTGTTAGCGGCCGTCGTGAGTTCTCTTCGGGAACGGACTGACACGAGAATTAAATATTTTACTCTACACAGTAGAGCTAGTTCTCTGTTTTCACAGTTATCAATACAGGTGAAATCCTGATAATTTGAACCTCCAAATGCCGGGAAAAACTTCTAATATCCAGACATTCTAATTATCCAAACATGACCCCATAACACAATATGTATGTCAAAATGCTCCCATGGTCACGCAGAGTTGCGCCATGGACCTTAGACACAGATTTCACGGATACTGAACTGACCGGCACAGCCTGCTCATGCAAACTGAACTGACTAGTACAGTGTACAGTGAACTTCGAATTACACTTTGCTAACTTCGAATTATCAGCACAAATCCCACAAATTTTCTATTTAAGTGGAATCCGTGGAACTTCTAATTAACTGGACATGTCCGGTTCGAGGTTCGAATTATCAGAATTTTTTATGTGGGAATCGTATTGACAGAAATCGGTCCTGAAAAAACTTCTAATTAGCGGTATGTTCGAATTAAGCCATATTCGAATTATCAGGATTCCACCTGTACTGCAAAGGGCAGAACTTCCTCATTGCTAAACATGCTTCCAATGTACCTGTTAGTTGTACTGATTTCTTTTTCTTCTCTTCAAGCAGAGTTGGGACATGTAGATTGTGTGGGTGTGTGTGTGTGTCTGTTTCTGTGTGTGTGGGTGTGTGTGTGAGTGTGTGTGTGTGGGAGTGTGTGTGTGTGGGAGTGTGTGTGTGTGTGTGTGAGGGTTGTGTGTGTGTGTGTTTGTATGTGTGTGTGTGTGTGTGTCTTTGTGTGTAATCATGTGTGTGTGTGTGTGTGTTTGTGCACACGAACACATGCATGTGTACATGTGTATACTCTCACCTATGCACACGGGCTGCACTCCATCCCAGGTTGACGTTGTCGACACACATCGTCTCATCTTGGATCCCAGAAGGTGGTAGCCCTCATCACAGCGGAAGAACACTTTCCGTCCTCTGGTCGCCACCTTGACCATTGCATGGCCATGTTGAGGATCTGGCAACGGTTGACACCGCACCGTCACGGTAATACACGTTTGAGAGTTCTCCTCGCCGGCCACTGAGAAACATGTCACGCTGCTCCGGGTCACAGCCGGCCATTTGAAGACCAGGCGGGAGTGCGTTGAGTTGTGGCGTTCTTTGTGAACGTACTTCTTGTCCTGTTGGAGAACGCCGTTGAGTGCACGCGCCATGTATAGCCTTGGAAGAACACACTCAACGGTCACGTCGCTGCCGTTAAATACTGTAAAATTCTCCAGGCTACATCTGATGCTGAAAGGAACTGAAGGACACACACACACACACAGTGGCGGGATACACAGCATTGCGTGAATTGAGTGAATTGCATAGAATGGCATTCAAATGGAGCACAATCTGATCTCAACTCGTGCTCAAGAACACAATCTGACTTATACTCATACTGAGATGTCTTCAACATTAGTGGCTTAGTTCTAACTCCAGCACAGGTGCTGACCGACCTCATTCACACTAGCAACACTACTCCAAGTTTTTATACACAAAGTTGATGTAGACATTGGAAAATATATTCTTTTCTTGCTTTTCTTTAGACACAAACATGAAAGGCTGTTTACACCAATACAGATAGACTCAAACACAAGTTTGCAATGGGACAAAGCTATGAATTTATGTTTGCCCAAGTTTCCCGACTATCTGGTCAATTCTCAGACAATATTGAAAGACTGAGACCAGGAGGTATTTGCTATGACCTGGATCTGTGCTGACCATTTAGGTAATTGTAGTGAGTGAGAGTGAGAGTGATAGTGTGTTTGTGTGAGAGAGAGAGAGAGAGAGAGAGAGAGAGAGAGACAGAGAGAGAGAGAGAGAGAGAGAGAGAGAGAGAGAGAGAGAGAGAGAGAGAGAGAGAGAGAGAGAGAGAGAGAGAGAGAGAGAAAAAGAGAGAGAGAGACGAACAACACACTCAGCACAATCAACAGAAAACATTATCGTATGATCTATAATTGTGAATGGAATTGTCTTATAAACAGAATGCACCCCGTGATCACTTACTCTGCGTAGTAGCCACAACTTCGGTAGCTATATTAGGTCTGTTACGTCCAAAGGCTTGAAACCTGAGCGTGTAGGATACACCTGGGTTGAGGCCAGTTACGTTAAACTTTCCAGACGACCCGTTAAGAGTCAGTTCCAAGTATCGTCCAGTTGGCTGAATCTTCACAGTAACCCGGTCCACGTCAATGCTTCGGCAGTGGTACACACACGTATCATTATCAACCCTCCAGTCTACTTCAATCGACGTTTGTCCAGCTCCGAGAGCCCTAAACGATATCGGCTTAGGATAGTGTTCGGAACACCCTAGCGGGCGCTGATTGTAACAGCACTGATATTTAGGATAGGCTGCACATGGACAACATGACATGTAAACCACAGACATCCGTCAAAGCCTGTGTGACCGGTGCAAATTAATCTACATGTTCAAGGACTCCGAAATCCAGAGTCTGTGACAAATTCACATCAATTTTTGTACGACTTTGTGCTCCACGGCTTGGACTTTAAAGGGGCACTCCGGGAATTTTTTCGGTGGTGTGTTCTCTTCACGGGGGCCTTTTATGGTCCCCAAGGAATGGGGAATCGCGAAAACTAGACCCAAAAAGTCGATATATTAAGCCAGGGAGGGCCAAGTTCGTCTCCTCTTTTGATGGTTTTGATGACGTCACGTGTGATTAGTATTCAAATTCTCTGCATTTGAAGATCTTAGTTTTTTGAATTTTCTGGTGATGAAGAACGATGTTTGATCAACATTCCCAAGCTTCACAACTGCGACCATACTCTAAGGAACTTGAAGGACCTCCTGAGGTGCCTCTGGTAGAAGCGCAGCCTGATGAGGGCCAGGAAGTTGGAGCGGACGACTTCACTGGTCGACAAGGAAATAACGATTGGTGTTCCTGCCAGAAATGTGGGGTGATGCAGACGGCAGTGGATTACCTTTGCTGTCGAGAGAGCGCTGCAGCTGTTAGCATTGGCAGCCCTTTGACACGCGTTACACATCACCCCGACTTCGCGTCAGCTTGTCTAAACAAAACTGTTCTGACCATATGCCTCACGGTGTATAGAGAATTTCGGGATCCTCATACTCGGACCAGTGAAGTCCTCCGCTCCAATCTCCTGGCCCTCATCAGGCCGCGCTTCTACCAGGGGTTTTCGCGATTCCCCATTCCTTGGGGGCCATTTGAGGCCCCCATGAAGAGAACACACCACCGAAGAAATTCCCGGAGTGCCCCTTTAAGCTGCTTACTTTATTGTGCAACACCAAAGTAAGCCTTGATTGTATGCCGTGTATTAACTTCCTATAGTGAATGAAGCAGTACAGTGTTGAATGGTAAAGAATGTGTCATTCTTCGGACACCGAGTCGATTGATTTTGATCTAAAGAAGTTGTTATATTAGCCATTGTGCTCCCAGTTTGACATGCTCCAAAGTCTTTTTTATTTTGCATAGATACAGCAATGGATTCAAACTGGAAATCCTCGACAAATATTGAAATGTAGGCCCCTCGGTCCAAGACAATGCCACATAGCGCCCAGAAGGCTTCAAGTTCTTTTGAAAGCACCTAAAAATAACCTGAATGTAACAGGGGGATATCTCACATTTGCTGTGCGGCCCGAACCGTAGTTGATGTTATCACTTGGCCATTTCCTTCCGCCATGCTGGTCTTTTGTAGCTCTTTTAATCTCTTGTGCTTCTGTTCTGTTAAAGTCCTCTTCATTCGCTTCTCTACAGTGGTACCAATGTCATGAGGCCATTTGCCTAGTGTGGTTGCCACTCTACATACAATACAATACAATAATTATATTCACCAGCCTGAGTGGCTCTTAAAGAGAGCATAACTTACCAAAGTGCACTTCTATGGTAGCCGAGTAGATGAGTTGTGTTCTCCTGCGCATCTCACATCGATAGACACCATTAACCTCATGAGTGTAGTTCTGATAGTCGGAAGCTAGCATATCTGAGATTTGAAGTATTCTGTTTCCCTCCCCTAGTGAGAGCGTAGCTGAGCAATTGGGCCCGAGAGAAGTGATTGAGCGCAATCGACTGCCCTTGAAAAACCACTTTGTTCTGAGCGGCTCTTCTCCAATGGATCTCCCTGTGCTCCGAGTGTAAAACTCGGTGCAGTCGAGCGCAGCATGAAGTGGATAGGCGTGATCCACGGCAAGATTGTGTTGTCGAATAACAAGGCGGAATGAGCGACGGTCACTCTCATCATCAATACTTAGAGTTAGTGTCATGCTATTGATTTGATGTCCATGATATCCTGTAGTATGGCCAGGAGACAACAAAGTGAAAACACAAACCCCAAACCAGAAAATAGGTATAGTAGAATTGCTAAGCATGCACAAATGCACCGCTCCCCCTCTCTGTCAACACTCGTGTACGCTTCCTCCTCCCCCCCCCCCCATCCCCCTCTCCCCCAAACACATACGCACACACGTACACAAATGCAAATGCATACATAATACACACATGCGAGCACACACGTACACACTAGCATAATTGCACGACTAGACATGAAACTAGAGAACGGAATGCGAATCGCACAGTTCGGATGTGTGTGTGTGTGTGTGTGTGTGTGTGTGTTCGCATGTGCGTGCGTGCTACGGCTGGTCCACATATCGCCGCCGGTAGCGCATAATTGCATGCACAAACTCTTTCTCATGCAGGTACATGTAGATGTACATGTGGGACCACCGGACACTGACGATAATGAGAAAGACTCGGAGATACTCCGTCACTTGACAACGTCACCGGCCTGCCTAAGTAAGTACGTACTTGCAGTGTTTCAGCACGGATATTTATTGTCTTCGACAATGGTACAGTAGTGAAAAGACTGACAACATCAAAAGAACACATATGCACAGAAGCTGGGATTGACTTCTCCCGTAAGATTTCTACGAACTCGAAACTATCCTTGACGTTGTGTATACAATGATAATCCAGCCCAGGCTGAATCATCTCACACAGCCACTTGTACACGCGGTATTCGCCAGAACCAGTCGTAAACAGTATAGAACGCAGAGGACAACATTGTTTGTGAATTTTCGGTACCCCATACATCCTGGGTCGTACCGAACCTATTGGCTTTACTCGCAGACACTCAGACGCGGATATCTCTTTCGTGTCCTTCAGCATCTTAAGGTGTTTAACTAGTTGTTTCTCTCGGATAAGAGTTCGATCGTGAGCCATCACAGGACCAAGCTGCTCAAACTTGCTTCTGTCATCCAATATTGGGGCCATTTTAGACTTGCATTCTGTTCGACTTATGAGAAGAGTGGCTCAGCCCTTGTCCGGTCTCGTGATGATTACGTTTGCTCTCAATTCTAACCTGGCTTTCATGTGTTCTCTTGATAATGAAAATGTTTCTGATCAACCAGTTTATCAGCATGTTCCTCCGCTATAGCACGATGGTTAGCAGCACATACCGCTTTCTTCGATTGTGTTGCTGAGTTCGAAGTCCGTGAGTATTTGCTCTTTAATTATTAGATGTTGGCGGTATACCATAGTCGGTACCCCTAGAAAGTTGGTCCTTCTGGATTGTGGTGAGCTCGATGTTTGCTAGATTGATAATGGTGCTGGAGTCAATGGATACTGAACCGAAACATTTGTTTCTAAGCCATTAAGGTTCTTAGAAGATTTAGCAAGAAGTCGAGTATGTTGTTTGCAATCATTCTCAGCGACCAGCATTGAGAGGCGGAGAAAGTCATGGTTTGACAGAAACGTACGGAAATGATGATACAGACACCGAATTTGTGACTGTACTGTCCAATGCATCTGTAGATCTAGCTATGTCATCTCCAACGACTGTTTTCTCTATAGCCAACGACTGAAAGGCTTTGGCTTTCTGGACTATTCTGGATGGCGTGTGGGCAAACACCACACTACAGACATTGCTGGAGAAACGGTATAATTATGAGCAATGCACCTAAAGACATATTGCTTACGCAGCACCCTATTCAGACATTCTGTCTGATCGCACGTGCATCTCCGTTTAGAATTATGTGAATAATCGACGAAAATATTACTGTACTCACACTTCTTTTGTAATTATTTCACACTAAACCATTTTAAAATAGCAATGAAAAATATCAATTGTGCACTCATAACCATGTATAAACAATTAAAATGAAACAATTCCAGAACGTTTTCGTGTGACCATCATCAGTGGAACGTCGTCACATAGTAAGAATCACTAAAACAACCAGTTATATAGCTAGAGTAATATGAAACGAAGCGTGAGAATGCAGCACAGCTAGCGGTTATGCATAACGCGTGTAGTGTGAACCTTTGCAGTGTATCTGAGAATGGTAGCAGTAGATGAATGTGGCAGCTGCGAGTGCGTGTGAACAAAAACTGGTGAGTGCGTATTATTTAAAAAGTGTGAGTGCTACAACATTTTCTTTTTGCTTGCATAGAACAGGGTCACGTGTGCGAATATATACAGCTTCCAACACCTGCAGCTGCTTGTTGGAAGCTGTATATATTCGCACACGTGACCCTGTTCTATGCAAGCAAAAAGAAAATGTTGTAGCACTCACACTTTTTAAATAATACGCACTCACCAGTTTTTGTTCACACGCACTCGCAGCTGCCACATTCATCTACTGCTACCATTCTCAGATACACTGCAAAGGTTCACACTACACGCGTTATGCATAACCGCTAGCTGTGCTGCATTCTCACGCTTCGTTTCATATTACTCTAGCTATATAACTGATTGTTTTAGTGATTCTTACTATGTGACGATGTTCCACTGATGATGGTCACACGAAAAAGTTTTGGAATTGTTTCATTTTAATTGTTTATACATGGTTATGAGTGCACAATTGATATTTTTCATTGCTATTTTACGACTGTTGTCTCCTCGTCGGTTATTTAAACCATTTTACCAACGCATTTTCACATACATGTCTCAATATCACTATCTGACTGTACATTATCTCGTTACCTTGGTGGACTGTTAGTCATAACTAGTAACTTATAGGTTTTTGATATGTCTCGTTTTCGGCGTATTTTTCGGCCAGCCAATTTGGGGAGAGCCTATTGTATAAAACTTAGGGTACCCCGTAAGTAGACCCTAGGCCTGTGGGAATGCCCTATTCAATTTTTTTAAAATTTGAATAGGGCATTCCCACAGGCCAAAATAAATAATAATAATAATAAGGCCCCCTAGAATTAATTCGTTGTTTCGGGTCACTTCACTCATCCATACCAGGGTCGGTCGGTCGGGTTTATTTTTTACTTCCTCCGTATAGAAAAACTTCGTGACTTGCCGTGCGATCGGAACCGATTTATGTTCTCACGTTGCATATGGGGCCGCGCATCGCAAGTACGAACCTGGCCAGTTTCATGGCAGCGATCGATCGAGCGCTGCATGACTCCATGTTCCAGCCGCGAGCTCCACTTCGTCACGGTGTCAGTTTCGAACAAGTGTTAGTTTTTTTTCATTTGACTCGTGAGTTCCTGTCGGCAACGTCCTCACACGCATGGCTTCCGTGGAGAATCTGTTTTGGGTCAACCAAACCTACCTCGACATGAATGTGGGTTGTCGATGACATCCTTTGGCGCGGTTCGTTGAGCAGGTTCTTGCTCAAAAACACCGTTGAAAAAAAGGCACGAAGTTTTGTATACGGAGGAAGTATTGTATTTTATTTTGGTTATTGCATGCCATGCCCCATGTGCATACACAATATCGAATAGCTTTTGTCCATCAAGCCAGTCGATCAAATCTAGACGATCCAGCGCCTTCAGATCTAGGTCCCCAGATCTTGACCTCGCTAGCAAACGAGTCTGACGAGCAGCTCTCACCAGAGCGTCTGTCAATGAGCGACGCGGTGGCGGAGCTGATGCTGGTTAAGGACTGATCGCGGATCGGAGAATACAACGTCGTCACCAAGCGCTGCATCCTGTCATTTGGCTGCTTGTGACTCTGAGATTGATGTCTGGACTGCTATTATTATTTTTAGGGTCGCGTGTGTACACAGTCCTGTAGTCATGTACTTCCTCCGCGTCATCGAAATTGTCGCAGTTTGACTTTTGATATAAAACGGGGTATTTACTCACCAGCACCCGTACCAGAGGCAAGGAATGGGATATAGGCGATAGTCATCAGTATAGGGTGACGGTAAAAATCTATTTTCTGTTATTGGAAGCTGGAATTTTTGAACTAGACGCAATTTCTTCGCTGATGTCGCTGCGATGGTAATTTCGTCTCGCGGAGATCAGTCAGGTGTTGCAGCCTGCACATTTCTCGTGCTTATGGCCATTCACCCAAGCCTCATCACTGTTTTACCTTAGCTGGGGTGAGAATGACTTCGTGGAACAAGTGGCAGCGCTTGGAGAAACATCGAGGGGTCAGCAAACTAAATGCCTGCAACAGCGATAAAATTTGTCGCTCTGGCTGAGACACTCAGTACATGATTGTACCTTAACTTATCTTTGATATTTTTGACCCACCCAAGTTGGGTGGTGTGCTGCTTTGCTGCTTCGAATTGTAGTTAGACCACTTTGTCAAATCGCCTACTGGTCTTGTCATCATCAGGAATGGATGCAAACTATTCAAGTGCAATGAAGCTGCATGAAGCATCCTTCAACATTTTGAAATAAGGCCATGGTAAAAATTATTTTTGATTCTCAAGCACACACGCACCGATTTTTGGCGGCGCACCGACGATTTTTTTAAATTCCCATGCATGCATATGCACACATGCGCGCATGAAAACAGTCAATGCGAAAGGCATGAATCAGGGAGTAGTAAAATACCGGTATTTTTCTACTCCATGGCCTGAATATTATGAACATGTGACCATGTACATATGTGTGACCCTATCTTTGGAAATAAAAAATTGTGGGAAAAAATCGCTTGCTCGCACCGATTTCCACAGGTTCATGACTTGAGAATCAACTTTATTTTTTACCATGGCCTAATAATAAAGCCTGAGGTTAATTCACTTGCAATGGTCAGCTCTCCCAAAATTGAATGTTGCGTGGGTACCAACCAACAGGCCTACGCATAACTGGAGAACAAATTCTTACCCAGATGGTAAGGACGATACGGTGTGCTGCCCTTCAGCCATGAATACAAAGCATTGGGTCTGCTCCAGTCAGTAGGAACGTCAGACCATCCCAGTGCCGTCTGTGAAATCAGCAGTAAATACAACAGTGCCAAAGCCAGCAAGGACGGAGTTCTTGTTCCTCCATTCAAGTTCGTCCGAGCTGTTTCGCTGGGCTCCGCTCGCCGGTGACCAACAATGCTACCGTCTCTCATTGTCATTTACACACTCCACTATGTCTAGTATGGGCTCAAGGAAAGGGTATGGTCCTATGGTCCAACCGTACATTGACCTTTTGCCGGCGAGGTGACCACTTAGACCTACGTCACGTCGTCGAGTAGAATTATTATGCTCCTTCAACCAGTGCAGTGGGCACAATGAATTATTTTGCAATGAGTCGTTCTGTTTCGTTGGCGTGCTGAAATCGTACCTTGTCTTCCGGAGCGACTGCTTGAGAAGTAAAGTAGTTTGTCGAGGATTTCGTAGATCTACGAATGAGAGAGACGTGTCCATTATCCATCCATACCAGTAGCAGCGTTTGCTACGCTAGGTGTGTGGTGAAGAGTCCATGGACCATGGAGTGAAATGCGAAATGAGTGGGCGGCTGCAGAAATAGGCAGATCTGTACACACGGACTGTGCGAGTGCACCGCAGAGACCCGGCAACGATGTCTAAATATCATACCTGGCATCCCTCCGATGTCACTGAATCCCCAGCACACCGCTCGCCTTGCATTGTTACCAGAGTCTCCATGGGCTGAAAGGTGACAGGTCGGTCATGTCTGTCACGCACAATTGACACCTTTTCCCAACAGACGTCTGGACGCAGGGGAATAGAAGACCAGATCGTCAATGCAGATGAGTCAGCTGAGCTCATGAGCCTGCATCGCCAGCCCGTGCCACGACGTGTATGGGCTCTTGGACTATCCACGCGTCTACAGTCTGCGGTCTAGTCTGTCTACTCGAGCTCAGCTGTCGGACTATGTCGAGTATGTGCTCCCGTTAGTACATCTACTACTGCCGTGGACATGGAAATCCGGTCGCACGGCTAGCTGCCACAGGGCGCTGGCCATGCAGCCGTAGCATATACGCTGCTAGATGCTGGTCGCATAGGCCAGGATCAACATGATTGTGCACTGCATGCAACGACTTACGTTCTGCACGCGCTGAGGGCGCCGGCCCCGGTCAATCGACTGGATTTCCATGTCCGCGACAGTAGTACGACTCTGCCACCAACACTAATCTGTTTGCGCCACAGCAAACACTCATCACTCATCACTACAGACTATGAGTCGAGTATGAAGCTGAGGCCCTGTCTACGTGGCCTCAACGGACACTGTGATTTGTGCCGCTTTTCCACACTCAGTAGTCTTCGACAGTGTGGTTTTATGTCTGCCGAGTCACATCCAATGCCTGCAAGCAGCTGCTTGCAGCTGTTACATACGCGTAGCCGTATTTATGACAGCCCTGGATCCACCTCCTGGAACAGCCAGCTACTAACGAATTACCTGCAGTAACAAGAGCGGTGGGATCTACTGGATAACAGTATTGAATGTCTAGTGTGAGGCCGCGAAGGGCGCGTTCGAATTGTCACTCTTTGACCTTTCGGGGAGCTTCGTTTTTCTGAAGAGGTGGCCTGATTGGCCTCTTCAGAAAAACGAAGCTCCTCGAAACTCCACAACCTCACTCGATGAGAGAGGTGGATTAGTTTCGAAGAGTTTGGAATAGCTACGTCACGTAGTGCGTGGAGATGCTCGATCTGATCGGACGTCATCATCGCCATGAAAATTCCACTGAAAAACTCTAAAAATGATAGAAACCGTTCTATTGGGACACTTCAACTAATCTCTTTATAAAATATGTTTGAACAGTTGATGAAGACAATTCGAACCCGCCCTAAGTTAATTAACTCAAATACGTCTTTTGGGTAGCCGCCTCAGCTCACATTTTGCGGCTATCCAGTATATCCGCCGACATGTTTCGGTCTACGTATTCAGGAACGTGATAATGGAAACAATGAGCAATGAAAATGACCTTTTCCATTGAGTGAGCCCACCTCTTCAAAAAGTGAGCTAAAATCACCACACCACTGCCTTACACTAGCCCTTGCCCCTAGGTGGATATAGTGCCGGCCGGCAGACAAATTGGCGGAATGTGGTAATTTGCCTGTTACATTTCATGCATGATTGGTATGTGAATACAGAAATGGAGCAGAATTCAAGGAAGTGCCTGCCCTGAGGTCTGTATGGTTCTGCCAGTTTCACTGCTTTTCGAGCAGAATCCCTCTGATTTCAGCCGTGGTTGGTTTCCACACTTCGTCTCATTCTGACTACTGGTAGTCTTACGGGGAGCCAGGAGATGTTGTATAAATAGAATCTGCCAATTGTTTCGAGCGTTATCCGCCAATGGCTATTTTACACTTTAATGTCGATAGCCTGTATCCAGGCTCCGGACTATTGACATTGCAATGTCAGAACTTGCTTGTGATGATTGAGATCCATTATGATAAATTGGCTGCAGTGGACTTTCCCATATTAGGCCTTGACGGATTATGCTAATATTTTCGTGAAATTATGCTTTTCGCATTGCTGAAAAAATTGGAGAATTATGCTATTTTTATGCTAAAAGTTATCATATTATGCCGCATTATGCTCACATATGCTGCTAATGCATAATGGTTCTGTGCAAAATAACAAGGGAATTTTTTTGTAGAGGGCGTTGTACTGTAATTGCAAAAGTTCAACGGGGTCAACGCACCGTCCGACCTAGCTACGACCATAGGGTTCCCTGTAACAAGACGGCAACGTCTGTAGGGCCTTCCCTATCAAAATAATAAATTCTACTACTACTACTACTACTACTACTACTACTACTACTACTACTACTACCATCACTGATTGTAGTGGACTGGACATGTTATCAAGGGAGTCGTAAACCTACAACTTCCTAGTGCATCTACATTGTACTTGTACTTGTAGAACATGTACAACTGTATGGAATTTGATGCGAACAGGCGGATTATTACAATTTTATGCGATTCTTATGCAATTTGCCTCGAATTATGCGATTATTCGATTTTGGTAGGAATTATGCGAAAAATTATGCTAGCATAATCCGTCAAGGCCTATCCCATATTGAAGGCATTATCAGGCAAATTTGAGTTGTGCACACCAATTATAATTTTGTAGTACCGCTATGTGTTTATGGACTGGTAATGCCTCTGGCGCCTTCAGTTTATCGTAATCAAAACAATACTAAGTTCAACTCGGATGGTGAGCCAATTAAATTATTGTGAAAAAGGATTGCACACCTGATGAGCCGTCATGACCTATACGGCGAAACGTACATGTAGATCTACGGCGTGTGCAACTACTTGTTATTGTACATAACTAGTCCATCATACATGACAGTGGAGTTCAGTAGGATGTTGACGTTTCGGTTTGTCACAATTCGTCTTCGCCTAGCTTCCCTTTTCTATGTTTATTACATAAACTTGAGCCTCCCAAGTTGGGTGGTCCGTTGCTTTGCGTCGTCGAGTTGTAGTAAGGCCGGTATATCCAATACTGAATAGTCTTACTAGTTTCGTCATCATCCAGTAACTTTCGGCATTCTTTGTTGCCGTGATGCGTAGCTCTTGCTCTTCTTCGTTGCGCTTTCCTTCCCCTCTTAGACCTTTCCGAACCCGAGCCTTCCAAGTTGGAAGGTTGTTGGTTTGCGCAGTAGTGCATTAAAGTAACTAATATTAGGTTTCGAGTGAGTGTACGATGTGATGATTGCCCTAGGGACCTCGCCGTCCCAATGTGACTCTACTAGTATGCACCAGCGCTGCGTGTCCTCGAGCCCACATAACAGTCTAGGCTGTCACCTCGCACAGTTGTGCCATGCATCATCGTCTGTTACAGGTGTGCCATGCATCATCGTCTGTTACAGGTGTGCCATGCATCATCGTCTGTTACAGGTATCATTATTATTATTATTATTATAATATATATACAAATAGGCCAAAACAAATAATGACCTTGTTTCCGGTCGGCCGACCGGGCCATTTTTTCCCAAATTCTGAAACTTTTTTTGGTCCCAAATGTATACAAACGGTGGCAATGCCATGTGTGCAAGTGCACCCAACGAGTCATAACTCAGTCAAATCTCAACCGAATTCCACAATCGAAACACCTACAAGGTAGCAGAGATTCTCAGCTGTTGACTCGAAAACCTCCAGGGTCGATACGAGCTAGAATAACGGAGCTGGAAGGACTCGAACTGTTTGCTTGATTTCTCAGGATGTACGAAAACAGGAATACACTACATAAAAGTAAAAAAGTAAATTATCGTATCCGTTCCCGAAGGGAACTCACGACGGCCGCTAACACCCGATAAACCCTAGCGGCAGATGCAGCGCCTAACGGTGGGGGTGAGTGGGTAAGTCTCACAACCACTGGCACAAGAGCCGAAAACGACCCCATTAGCTGCATCCATGTACCCCTTGTGCCTGGCCACAAGTTCCCAGTTGACTGTGGGTAGCAGCACGGCTGGAAAAACCGCTCCCAGGCAGGACTTGAACCAGGTACCTCTCGTATCTCAATCATGGTCTTTGACCAACCCACTGTGCCTGCCTGGTTGGAATACACTACATGATGTACAAGAACAGTGAGTCAGTCAACTTTGACATTGATCCTTGCCATGATAGATGTACAATGTACATGTGTGGGTGCTCTTGTCCATCAATACCACAACGATTGAAGAACCAAAAAAGTATCCAAAAAAAGTTTCATTCCGGCCGACCGAATCTCCTTTTTGAGGGGTTGCCGACCGGAAACAAGCCTATTTTTTTGTTTTGGCCTTATACGCATTCCCGCGGCAGCGTCAACCAAGCAGTTATGCTTGATCCACACGTTCGCTTATGCTGGACATTGAAACAAAGCAGATGTAGACAGCTCCTAGAGAATGGGGCTCTACAAAACCAATGATCGAAGTTAGTCCTTCAGTAACATGGAGCGTCATAAAATTGGTCTCATTGGAAAAATGTCATCACTATTGTCTCCTCATGTAGCATCATGGTCAATGGGTGGGCAGATAATTATACGTATGAGGTTGAGTTGCCAGATAATTATTAAAAGATTCAAATAGTAATATTATTATAGAATGGTTGTTATGAGTTTATAAGGGTGCCATGGCTGTTTCTACTCGTGACGAGGGTGTGCACAAACACTCTTCACCAGCGCGTTCCATGCTGGACGGTCCACAGCAATCCGCTCCAGACGGCGCAAGTCCTCAACACTCCGCAGGTGCCCATTGTTCGACTGGGACAGATCGGTGTGGAGCTTTATTGGTAGTGTCACCCTCGGCCTCCCACGGTACCTCCCCTCGGATGCCTGAAAGTATTGCTCCATGCTCAATCGTGCTGGCGTGTCCATACCCAGGCGAAGCACATGCCCGAATAGACTCCAGCGTGAATTACAGGTGTGCCATGCATAATCGTCTGTCTCCTCTAGTCTAGTATCAGTACAATCAGGGTTGTTCCAATGCAATGGTGTGTGAATAGCTGAATGCACTGTGTCTTACAAGTAGGCGGTTTTATACTAACCACAACTGCGTTTGTTACTGGACTGCGTTTCACGGCAAGAGATTCTCAGGAAAGCAATATCCAACCATACCTAGTACCTGGCATACAGACAAACGAGACGTGAAAGTACAATGTACATGTTTGTGCAGAGAATCTCATGAGATGTAAAGATGGTTGCTCCCCACACTGACACTGTGGATGGCGGTTTTTCGCCGGCGTGGCACTTGACTGGCTCACGACTGCCATCCAGAGCACACGATCGAGACATCCAGAACCTTAGTAACTTGATATTCCTTAGGCTCGGCAAACCTGCAAGAATCTCAGATTCACTACTGCTTTTCGGTTCAACATCCTTTGTGTTACTGGGTTTGCATTGCTGCATTCTCTATTTTTTTACCAATTTTTATATTTATCTATTTTATTAATTTGAAACTCGGATGTTGAGCCATAAATAAATGTGGAAGAGAAAAAAGACATATGGATACGAGTTAAGAGTAACTCTCCATCACTGTAACATGATACTATATACAGTCAGAAAGTGCAATAACTAGGCACAAAACTGACAGAGTACTGAAACATTCGACGTCCTGACACCTAGCTTCAACACATCTCCGTAGCGCTAACCGACAGCCTTCCAACTTGGAAGGTTCAAGGTTATGGAAAGACCAAAGAGGGGAAGGCAAGCGCAACGAAAACGAGCAAAAGCTACAGTCCCAACGGAACAAAGAATGTCGATTGTTACTGGACTGGTCGGTTAGCGCTACGGAGATGTGTTGAAGCTAGGTGTCAGGACGTCGAATGTTTCAGTACTCTGTCAGTTTTGTGCCTAGTTATTGCACTTTCTGACTGTATATAGTATCATGTTACAGTGATGGAGAGTTACTCTTAACTCGTATCCATATGTCTTTTTTCTCTTCCATATTTTATTAATTATTTTACTTCGAAGTATTTATTACAGCATCTCATAGCACAGTGAGAACACCGGCCAATACAAAGAGAGAGGGTGTTAGCCAACCACGGCAAGGAAGGGAGAAGGGGAGGAGAAGAAAAAGGAACCGGCATGGATAAGCAGTGATTGCAACAAAATGAGAAACACAAAATCAAAGTCAAGGCGCGACAAGGCTCTTAAAAAGGCGCAGGGAAGAAAGGTCCTTAGCTTCTTGGGGAAGTGCCAGCCACGCAGAGTACGCAATGAAAATGGGAGAGTGAAGTAGAAAGGAGGACTTAGGTTTCGGAAGGGAAAGGGAGTTTCTCGTGCTACGGGAAGAGAACCAGTTCAAACAGTGGAGGTGAGGTGGACACAGATTGAGTTTGAGAGAATGGATAAGGGTGACAAGATGTGAATTACGTCTCTTAGACAAAGGGGTAGTGTCAGCAAGGGCATAAAGGGTGGAAGATGGAAGCATGCGGGGTTTTCGGAGGAGGATTTTGAGAACTTTTTTGTGGTGAATTTCGAGCTTGGCAGCACGGGTTGTGGAAATTCCAGCCCAATCAGTATCTGCATAATCAAAAATGGGGCGTAGGTAAGCTGAGTGAAAGAGGAGTTTACAAAAGATTGGGAGATGGTAACAGTGAGAAGAGAGAATTCCTAAAGATGAACTTGATCGTTTACATAATTACAATGTATGTAATCAATGTGGGGTTCCCATGAAAGATTAGAGTCAATGAAAATGCCAAGATGCTTATGGCTGGAGACTATGTTTATAGGCTGGGGGGAAAGTGGGATGGAGGAGGGGCGGAACATCGGGCTGAGAAGGAAAGAGCATGATTTTAGTTTTAGACAGATTGGGCGATAACCGCCAAGACGACATCCAGGAAATTACTCTTTGAATCCCGTTAGCTAGGTTACTCATCAGGCCAGTGATGTTAGGAGATGCCCGTAGGAGCGTTGTGTCGTCTGCGAACAGTGATGTGCCCGGGGCAGCTGCGAGCAGATCATTGACGTATAAAATATAAAGAAGGGGGCCGAGGATGGAACCCTGGGGAACTCCGGATAGTACTGTTGTGTCGGCCGAGGACGTCCCATGTACCGTGACGCACTGCGTTCGCCCAGTTAGGTAAGATGTCAGCCATAGCAGGGGATTGCCGTCTACAGTAAATGATCCACGAAGCTTGGCCAAAAGCCCCCGGTGCCAGACGGTATCGAAGGCCTTGGCAAGATCGAAAAAAACAGATCCCGACTAGATCTCCAGCATCCCGATGTCGACACACTAATTGCACCAGGCGCGTCAGCTGGAGGGTGGTAGAATCGCCTCTGCGAAATCCGGACTGAGCTGAACTCAAACGTGACGAGACATGACAGTACAATTGGTCATTTCTATGAGCAGGCAGTGCATTGCATGACTCTCAACTGTCATCCAGATACATGTACATTTTCAAAGTGTTCATACATGTATAATGTATATGTATTTGTAAATGTCACATCTTACCGAGACCAATATAATTATTATGTTGGATAGCATCATGCTGTTGAGAGGGCAGGGCAACCACTAAGCTGAATTAGCTGATACATGTTCATGTACACAGCCTTTCGCCTCTGTTGTGTGTGTACATGTACATGTACATGTAGTACATGTACATGTACACACATTCAACACTTTAAGTCAATCATTGTGGTCATGTGTTCGCAGACTGATTCTGGATTAATATCTTCTTGAAATGTTCTGTCAATCTCAACACTGACTGAGTAAGATTAGTCACTCTAAGTCATTGCTGCTGATACTCATGCTGCGGCTGCTGCGGCGTTGACATTGCTGCTGATACTGCGGCTGCGTTGACATTGCTCCAAACTTACAATGTACATCTACTTGCATCTCACCCGCTGTCTGAGAAGAAGTCAGGAAGTAAGGTGACAGTGTAGAGGAGCACAATCTGATCCTATAATATGTTATTGAATATCACTTCTCACAACCACACCCAACCCACCGTACATGTACATATACATGACTCATGAGTAACATGACCTACACGTACATGACTCATGAGTAACATGACCTACACGTACATGACTCATGAGTAACATGACGTACATGTATGTCAATAGCTCTTCCCAGTGAGGTGGATCACACATACATGTACAATCATGTACATGTATACGATGATGTATGCAAAATTAATACGTGTAGTTCCGCAATACGCCAATAGTGAGGCAGATCACACTGGAGCTCATTCTGGTGAGTCTGGTTGTCTGAGAGGATGCACCTCAGACCACATCCTTCCTCAAAGGTAGCAGAATTCATGGGAATCGCGTCACTATCAGGTAGGTACATGTATATAATGTACACACACTTGAGAGGGACGAAAAGCGTTTCTTCTGTAACTCTGAGTTTCACGGTTTTAACCGATCATCAGACAGCAAAGTGTGTGTACTAGGCTCTGCACCTTGGTGTATTGAGCACTCTCACGAGCAACCACAACTCCCTCCGAGTTTGTATATATAATGTACATGTGCATGTACACACTAGTCAGAACAACAGATGGCTTGATCAGTCACTTTGACTGATCAAGCCATCTGTTGTTCTGACTAGTGTGTAACGGCTCTACCTTCCCGGTATCGAGCTCTCTTGGATTTCTGCTGGAATTCACAACACTGTAGGTACATGGACATGTACATGACTGTACACTAGTAGTGATTGGCCCATTCCAAGGAAACGGTCATGTGCAGTCTTGTAATATGTTGGTCTTTCAGATAAAACAGACCTTTGTACTTAAATCTCTCCCAAGTAAAACCACCTAAACTCCGTCATGGTCCAGTGCTAGTGATGGAGCCTGCCGGCTGGGGATACCCCGGAGGTCCAGGTTGCGATCGATCACGAGTAGCACTGCTGGGGATACCCCGGAGGTCCAGGTCGCGATCGATCACGAGTAGCAGTGGATCAAGGTCGCGCTGGTGTCCGGGTTTCGGCTACTGACAGGAAAAGACTACAGCTGGCGAGCAGGCAGATCAGGCTTGCTGCCGACATACGCTCACTTTTGGTCAAGCGATCGACCGCCGAATGCGTGGGTGTTGACGGGCAAGCGCGCTTTGCAGATCTTGCTCGACAATCGACGACATGGTCACATGGCTACACTGGGGTGTAGGGGGGTGTGATGTGCAGTCACCGTGGTCACAGTCATGTACTGATCTGAGTAGTAGCTGCACGCTTGCGGCTTGGTGTTACAAATGAGTCTGGACTGTAGAGAGTGCAGTGCCAGCGCTGAGTCGGGTAGCAGGCCAGCTCTACCGGTAGTTCGGTCCCGCATATGCGCATGCATGCAGGCTGCAGTAGGTGGCCCAGACACACTGGAAATAATTCTCCTTCCCGGAAATAATTCTCCTTCCATTGAAGCGAGGAAAGGCAGCAAAGAGTGGCAACGGGTGTGATTTGCACACCACGCGACTGCAGAGTCGAGTTGTAAACGAACTGGGATGAGCAAGCGTGTCGCGAAGGTGATACTGTAGACTCCGTATACGCGTAGCCTGTGATCAGTGTTACTAGTGTTCCGTGAGGAGTGAAGTCTAGCTTGAGCGCCACGGAGGTCATTGTTGTCCATGCAACGATCCATACTAGAAGAGAGAGGGAGACGAGAAATGGACTGATAGAAGCCGAGTTGCCATTTGAGCACACCTCGGCGCTCTGAGGGAAGAGTGCACCTCTTCTTGTGTTTCGATCCGTGCTCCAGTCTCGTGGCGTTGGAACAGCTGAAGACGACCATGGATGCAATTGGAGGTGAACGGCGCTGCCGGTCCGTTGCTAGCTTGTACCGTGGAGCAGCACATGGACGGTTTGGATTGGTCTCTCTTCTCCTTTGCCTGAGCTTCGCGACCTGTTGTATGGCAAACAGCCAAAAAGTGTACAATTATGCAAAGGGCGGCAACGAGAATTGGAATTGGACTCCAACCAGACATTTATACCAGGGTAAGGCATAGAGTCGAGAGAGTATAGCGCTCATGGTTTTAACCCTATTTTCATTTTGACTGAAGCCATTTGGGCCTGGGCCCTGGCATGCCAGGTTTACCTTGTTTACGGTTCCTGGAGTGTCTGAAAATGTCTCCTTGTTGATTCACGAAACAGAAACCGTGTCACTGTATTGTAGTTTGAGGAGAACGTTGAAGTCCACATGGTCATTGGTCAACCCAGCGTATGACTCATGAGTGTATTGTGTGAAACTGCTGCTTGTGTCATCACTGACTTACCCGGTAGTCCTTGCATGGTCCAGGAGCATGCATGGTCTCTCAGACTCTTCTGGATCGACCACTCTCTTATGGTTGTTGCTTGTTGGAAACCGCTGTTGACGTTGGTCCGAGCGTGTTTCTTGGTTGGCTTGTTCGAAGGATGTATTTTGGCGATGCATGCCACTGGCTCGTGCATCCTCTTAGTTTTGCGTGCGTATCATAGATGATAGATGATAGAATGCAGAGGCACTAGAGCCGCTAGAGGAGTGCTTGTGCCTTTCGCAGCACCGTCGCATGGATGTGTACGTGTGTAGTGTGGTGATGTCGACTGTGAAGTAGCGTCTTTGTCTTGGTCAGTGTTTCCGCTTTTGTTCCGTTCCAATGCCACTGTCGACTGTCCGTGCACTGACCCTGTCTGTAGGTTGTTCTGTTCTAAACTAAGGTTCGTTGAGTAAACTACTTGTAGGCTGTGAAACACGCTCCGAGCCAGACTCTTCGTGTATGAGTAATACTATAACTCCGATACACCAGCCCTGGTACAGTGGTAGTAGCAGTATGACATTGTTATGATACTTGGTCCGTAGATCTCTGTCTCTCTGCTTCTTGTGAAAAGTCTGAAAACGACAAGAAGAGGTCTTTATCGATGCTGTTATGCTACTGGTACTAGTACTAGTATAATAGCACTCTGCCTCTGGCACTCAACACACCCAGTCACTAGTCTGTGTACAAACTGACTTTTGACCGATTCTGTTGCTACTATGTCCCAGAAGTACATGACTGTCCAAGATTTCACAGTCCATAGATCTATGCTCTGAAATGTAGATCTACTGTACAAGAACAAAGTACAAGTCATGTAACAGTGGAGGAGAGATACACTGATATGCAGGCTCACCAAACCACAAATTGCACAAGTCAGAGACTATGTGTTGCGGAGAGGACGACCTTGGCATCCTGGCCTGTCTATGTTTGGCCGGGTCTGCAGCTGAATCCCGGATATCCGAGTTTGGAACCTCGTGCAGCACTCTCACTCAATGTTTATTTGTAGGCTCTGATCAACTTACTGCTTGCACAGAATCAACATGTGTTGGCTTGGCGAAGCAAAATACATGAAATTGTTTGTGACAAAATCGTATCCTGGATGTAAAACCTTTAAATGGTGTGTGTAAGGGTCAGAAAAAGAGCACGGTTTATAAAACCATGATGTGGCCCTAACACCTCCGCTCTTCACCCCGTCTCAATATACAGTCTTGTGATAAACGCACGAATATTTACACAATCTTTGGGCATAGTCATCCTTAGACTGCATACGTTTTAAGTTTCAACCTCACAAAATATCGACAACTTGCGAATAATGACATCTTTCTCATGCGCGATAAACGGTCGTTGTTTGCAAGCTTTCTCTTTATCTCTAAGAACCCTACCTTTCCAAGTTTCCAGTTGTTAGTTTACATCTCTGTGAAAAATACGGGTATGGTACAAGTGCAAATAGGTATGTTTGCCACGAATATATCTTCATCCTTTTCATCCCCAGAGTGTTAAGATGACAGTACGATGCAGGACTCGAAGTGCTGCTTCCATCCACTGTGAACGCTCAAGGTCACTTGCAAAGGAACTTTGTGACTAGAAGAAGTGCATGCCATTTAGAGTAGCATGAAGGGAGGCAAACTATCTACTTGTAATTGAGCAGTAGGTGGCAAGTTGCTGGAATTTGTGTGTTGATTATCCAATCTACAACATATCTTTGTCAATGTTCCATACTGCCCCAAGTAGTCCCCCCCCTCTTTTCTCTCTCTCTCTCTCTCTCTCTCTCTCTCTCTCTCTCTCTCTCTCTCTCTCTCTCTCTCTCTCTCTGTCCCCCTGCCTCTTTCTTTCTGCATGGATCGCTCTCTGTATATGGGTGTATACAAGAACGAAGCTCAGGAATGTGTATGTGTGTGTTGGGGTGTGGGTGGGGTGGTGGCGTGTGGTGCACCACAACTCCTAGGCATTGCTCTTGCCCCACTATAGTTCATGGAACAAATTGTAACTTGGTTTGTGCAGCTCGGCTGTAAGTGATGTGGCTACCTTCGTCCTACAAAAGTAATTTGCTGTTTGTAATACTAGTAGGCTATTGCGTAGATCCAGTATGTGAAAGGATAGCATAGCTGGTCACAATATGGTGCCCATCAAATGTCACAGAAAGGTGTTCTCTGAACTCCTTACTCCTCCCAGGCATACCTGGCATAATGTCTCAACAACTCCCCATTAGTCTGTGGCCAAAATGAAACGTTATAATTATCTTTGACATTGCGCACTTAAAATTATATCATAACTTAGGCTTTCTGCAGTGGCTGGTGTTTCCATGGTTTTGGCTGATGACTGGTGTTCAATGATCCAAGTGATACTTCTGTGCAGAGGGGTGCACGGAGACAGTCTGTGAGAAGTCCCATCTAGTGGCAGTAGTGGCTAGTACTCAAGGTTCAATAATTAGCTAACAAAGTGGGGGGTAGTGATTGAACCGTACTGTTGAAAGGGAACACAAAGGAACCCAGCACAACTGGTCCTTCAACGCCTTTCAAATTCTCATGTTACCCATTCCCCGTCTGAAGTGGCCCTGGGTGTGGTGAGGTTCTGGTCTTCCAGCATCCTGGTGTGGGGGTGTGGGATGGCGTTCTGCATGCAAGGATCACGGCCACTGCATTCTCCGGTCTCCAGTCCTTATCTACAGCATGAAGTGACAATATGCACAGGTGTTCCTTACTGCTAGTACTCACCTTCCAGCCTTTGTACTGGTAAAGCTAATCAGTGACAAGTAAATCAAACATTGGAAAATAATCCCTGGGGTGCTGTGATGGGCCACGTTCAGATCTGGTTCAGTGGTTCAGTAGTAGAATTAAAGGGGAAGTTAAGGCAAAAATTAAATTTTACCAGTTGTAATCTTCGGGGTGCTGAGTCGAATGGTCTTGGTCCGAGAAAGCTGAGACGCTCCCTTCCTACTTGAATCCCAATCGAACTCGCGCACTTCCACCGAAACTGGGTGACTGCGCCCTACTAGATGGGGATTTGTATGCAAAATGTCACTAAAAGCGCCATTTCGTTCTTATAAAAGCACGGATGACCGCGATTGGCCCATATGTTGTAGTCTTTTGGACGCTGAGTCGACTGGTTTTGGTCCGAAAAGGCTGCGATGCAGCGTTCCTCCTTTATTCCCAATCGAACGTGGTTGAAGAAGCGGTCACGTGCTCCTGGGTGCCCAAATCACCTGGTCACCACGCCAGCAGGTGACAACTTTCACACCAAGGTTCAATTCGAGTGACAGGACTGCACCCAAAAAAGGTCAAACAGGCTAGTAAGTTGTACCCTGCAGGCACGGTGACCAGGTGACTGGCGTACGCAGCAGCACGTGACCGCTTGTTCAACCATGTTCGATTGGGAATAAAGGAGGAACGCTGCATCGCAGCCTTTTCGGACCAAAACCAGTCGACTCAGCGTCCAAAAGACTACAACATATGGGCCAATCGCGGTCATCCGTGCTTTTATAAGAACGAAATGGCGCTTTTAGTGACATTTTACATACAACTCCCCATCTAGTAGGGCGCAGTCACCCAGTTTCGGTGGAAGTGCGCGAGTTCGATTGGGATTAAAGTAGGAAGGGAGCGTCTCAGCTTCCTCGGACCAAGACCATTCGACTCAGCACCCCGAAGACTACAACTGGTGAAATTTTTTAATTTTTGCCTTAACTTCCCCTTTAACTTGGGTGTTGGTTATCAGTTACTAATTGAAACCGTGTGTACTGGTGTGCCCCACCACCTGAGCCGGTCAGTTGGGCAATAGGCAATGTGTAAGTAGTTGCATTGCATTATCCCCCACCATGGCTGGTTATCGCCCTCATCTCGGGGGTTGCTCCCCACATTAGCAATGCGTGCATATGCTACGAGATTGAGTTTAATAATAATGGTGTACTAGCTGTGCTAGTACTTGTTAGCAACAATCCGAACTAGCGCACACACTGCACTGCATTGCTTTGTACTGCATTCAAGACTATATAGCAGCGAGTGGTGTCTGGGGTGGGCGTTTTGACCGCACTTTCTTCGACGTACGGGTTTTTAACCCTTTCGCGGCTTCAAATCGCTCCACCTCAGTACCCTCCTGCTACCAGCGCCACGAACGGGAGAAACGCCGCTGCTATGAGGAGCGTGTTCGAGAGATCGAACATGCAACTTTTTCACCTCTCGTTCTCTCCTCAACAGGCGGCATGGGCAAGTCGGCAACAGCCTGCTATAAGCGGATTGCCGGGCTCCTGTCCGACAAGACGAAGGAGCCGTACAACCGTGTAATGGCGTGGATTCGCTGCCGACTTGGCTTTGCTCTGGTTCGCTCCAGCATGGTTTGTTTGCGTGGTGCTCGGCGACGCCCCATGCGCGTCAGCGATGTGGCGGATGCATCTGCTACCTTGGCCGTTGCCGAGGCCCGCTGCCCTGTGTAACTGACTGCAAGTGGTTCCTAAATCAGTTCCTATTCCTCATTGTTGCTTCTTTTTTCCCCTCTAGTTTTCTTTTACGGTATTATGATTTCACGGAGAAGGCGGAGAGCCCGAACGTGTGCAGTTTTATGTTTATTATTTGCCATGGCGACCCCCATAAGTCCAAATAACTGGCAGGGCAGGGTTGGGCCTTTTTCTTTCTTCTCGGATTTATTTTCATGACATGCTCACTGAGGAGTAAAATGAAGTTTTTTATTATTCCCTTATGCAGATTTTTTTTTTTTTTTTTTTTTCTCAAACCATGCCTCTTGTACGGGCAAAACATAAAATAAAGACAATCAATGAATAACAAAAAAAAAAAAAAAAAAAATTCAAGACTAACGTCATGCGCTTTGTTTTGCTGCGTAATCACAAATGGCACCAGCCCATTTTTGCGGAAAAGAAAAACAAATCTTGCTTGCCCTGTTGTGCTCTTCCGGACAACGGATCATGCTTCAGCAGTGTTTCTTTTCCTTTCGTAGCTTTGCTGCCAGCCCGAGTGTCACCTCGACACTGTATTTCTTCAGTATGTCTGACCTTACTGTCGACACTGTCAAGGCAATGCCTTGCCAAGCCCTCCGCGGCGAGCCTTCTCAGCGCGGCTTGAATCCGAAAGGAAACTTAGTAAAAGTATTTTACAGGACCGTTTGCTGGCACAACTAGCCCTTGGTAGTGAGGTCTGCTCCGGCCAGTGGAACCAGCAACATGACAGTGCGGACACGGCTCGCGAGCCCAGAAGCCCGACGTGCACCAATGCCTCCTCCGCCAGCTCAGGTGACGCGGGCTCATCAACGGATCTCTGCGCTCCCGTACGGGACGAGGTGTAGTCGGCTTTGTCGGCCGCCATTTTATCATTATCGGAGAGCATTGTGCCGCTCCTCACCCAAGGCCAAGGCAATGCGGCAGCTGCCGCCACTACGCCAGGCCAAGCTCCTGTAACCCACCCGATCAGCCACCTGCACCAGCTGTGCCCAAGGCTGTGCAAGAACGTATCTTGCGAGGGGAGTTCGTAGATTTTTCAAGTTTGTTGCCTGAAATTCTTGCACACTTCCGGCCCAACATTCCGGCTGGTGCACAGCCCGAATAACGATAGCCAGCTAAATATCGTTGAGTCGGATGACGCGAAGCAGGTGCGTCGCAAGGTTCACGATAATTACACATGTAGCTACCCGGCTCGAGGCATGGACCACATACATGTCTGTTATCACGGCTGCTGCCCTACACCGCACTGCTGAACTGATTGCGTACCAGCAGTTGATCCTGACTGCTAACTGCCAGTTCTTCCCAAGCGCGTGGCTAGAGTACGACCGCCAGCTGCGGATGCTCGTGGCCCAGTAACCAGGCACGAAGAGGTTGGACACCATCGACGTGAACCTATGGCAGATAGCCGTCACAGGCCATGCACACCCAAAATGCGCTCAATGTAAGACGGTCCATCCAGGGGCGGTTTGTGTCCTTTTCGTCCCGAAGCCAGCAGCATTTACCTCCAGTGGTCGCAACCATACCAGCGACGGCCAAGAAATCTGCCGCAACTTCAATGGAGGTCGCTGTTCTTCGTCGTCGTGCCGCTTCTCCCACACCTGCAGCCAGTGTGGCAAGGACCACCCATGCATCATGTGCAACCAGCAGCAGCGCGGAGCCAATCGGCCACCCCGCCGCTCCTAGCAGAATGGCTACTGAATCGCTTGACTCGGTACGTAGCTTCTTTCCTATACACTCTGCAGACACCACACTGCTAGCTGACCACTTTGCCCGCCTGTTACGTAACCACTCAGATCAATCATGTGTTGCGTATGTTCTCCATGGCCTGCGCCGTGGCTTTACTCTTGGATCTGCCGGCCAACACGACATTTCGGTTTTCTCTAATAATCTACCATTGGCTTTCACTCACTCGGCATTTATATCCGAGCAATTAGCTGCTTCCTGCGCCCGCAGCGAGACCACAGGCCCATTTCCGTCACCTCCATTTCAGTTCATGCGCCGCTCTGGTATTGGTGCCATCCCCAAAAAGAACGGCAAGCCGCGAATGATCCACCATCTGTCTAGTCCGGAAGGCACCGGCGCGAACGACAGCATTCCTGCCGAGCCGCTCTCTCTGCACTACGCGAGCATTGACAACGCGATCAACATCATCATGTCATGCCCACAGCCTGTGTATTTGTCCAAGCTCGATGTACGCAGTGCATTTCGGCAGATCCCAGTCCGCCGTCAGGACTTCGCTGGGAAGGCTCCTACTACTACGAGCGCTTTCTGCCTTTCGGCCTCCGCTCCAGCCCAGCCGTCTTTGACTCAGTAGCCACAGCAGTCAACTGGATCATGCAGCACGAGTTTGCTATAGATCACCGGCTTCACTACCTCGATGACTTTCTCGATATCTCCACTGGTTTGGCTGCAGCCAACCAGCAACTCACCATCCCCCTCCGGGCGTTCACGTATCTCGGCACTCCTCTTTGCTCCATCCCAGCTCAAAGGGCCATCACCATCATTGACCTTCCTTGGTATTGTCCTAGACTGCGAGCGCCACGAAGCTCGGCTACCAGAGGACAAGCTGTCCGAGATCCGTGCGCCACTCATGGCTACTATCAGCGAGCGCAGCATCGGCCAGCGTCAACTCGAGTCCCTCCTGGGGAAGCTCACTTTTGCTGCCCGAGTCATCGTTCCTGGACACACATTCATGCGTGAACTATGATCAGCGTGCCCTGAACTGTATCTGTGTATGCGAGTGCGGTGCATAAAGCCCACCTTAAGAATGGGTTTGCCGGCCCCTTTGTAGATGCGTGGCTTCTGAAGAGGGTGTTGAAGGGCATCCAGCGATGCCATGGTACGGCTGCACTCACCCCTCGCCTTCCTATAACTATGCCAATCCTACGACACCTGACGGATGCACGCCGGAAAAGCAGTATCCTGAATGGCCATGACAAGCTGCTCTACCAAGCCGCCATGCTGCTTCTTTGGATTTCTTCGGTGCGCTGAATTCACTAATGGCATCACACGGGGCTGTACTAGCTCCCCTGGTGACGGACGCCTGCACCTCTTCCTGCTTTCATCCAAGTCGGACCCATTCGGTAAAGGCGTTACTAGTGACATTGGCCCGTCTGTACCGCCGTACTGCCCGGTCCGTGCCATTGTTAGCTACCCAGTTGTCACTCGTCGCGAGGGACCGGAGCAACTCTTGTTCGTACTCTCGAACAGACAGCAGCTGACCAGGCAGTCATTCACAGTAACAGTATGGTCTCTTGTCGCTGCGGCCGGTGTACCATCCCAGTCGAACTACTCCGGGCATTCGATCCACATTGGTGTAGCCACCACCGCTGCTATGGCTAGTGCCCCCGACTCCTTCTTCCGAGTGGCAGGTCAGTGGAAAGAGCGATGCGTGTCTATGCTACATCCAGACTACAACAAGCGCATAGCGCCAGCTATCGTCCCGGCTTGCTGCCGTGCCATGGATGCCATGATCCCCAACTCGGGTGAGTAATGAGCTACTGAACTCTAGCTGCGCAATGCTTGCCTGTGCTGACATTAATTGACCCTTGCTGTGCGTCAATAGTGCTTAGCTAACGGAGTGCTGGTTTCATGGGTCCACTCTCACAACTGGTGTTATCTAGCTATTTGCTGCGGCTCTGCCTTGCGCTATATTACATCCATTTAGCATTGCAGCTCTACGTTGAGCTAACAGCAGCTCTACTTTGAGCTAACAGCAGCTCTACTTTGAGCTAACAGCAGCTCTACTTTGAGCTAACAGCAGCTCTACTTTGAGCTAACAGCAGCTCTACTTTGAGCTAACAGCAGCTCTACTTTGAGCTAACAGCAGCTCTACTTTAAGCTAACCGCAGCTCTACTTTGAGCTAACAGCAGCTCTACCTTGAGCTAACAGCAGCTCTACTTTGAGCTAACAGCAGCTCTACTTTGAGCTAATCGCAGCTCTACTTTGAGCTAACAGCAGCTCTGCTCTGAGCTAACACCAGCTCTACTTTGAGCTTCAAACCAGTTGTTTCGAAACCAGCACTCCTCAATCCAAAGATGCCTCTTTGTTGACTTGTTTGTGTGAGGGATGGGGCTAATGGTGTACTAGCTGTGCTAGTACTTGTTAGCAACAATCCGAACTAGCGCACACACTGCACTGCATTGCTTTGTACTGCATTCAAGACTGACGTCATGCGCTTTGTTTTGCTGCGTAATCACAAATGGCACCAGCCCATTTTTGCGGAAAAGAAAAACAAATCTTGCTTGCCCTGTTGTGCTCTTCCGGACAACGGATCATGCTTCAGCAGTGTTTCTTTTCCCACCATCCCTCCCTATCCAACTTATTCACACCATCATAATATTATCGTACCCACTAACCGGGTCCACTCTCACAACTGGTGTTATCTAGCTATTTGCTGCGGCTCTGCCTTGCGCTATATTACATCCATTTAGCATTGCAGCTCTACGTTGAGCTAACAGCAGCTCTACTTTGAGCTAACAGCAGCTCTACTTTGAGCTAACAGCAGCTCTACTTTGAGCTAACAGCAGCTCTACTTTGAGCTAACAGCAGCTCTACTTTGAGCTAACAGCAGCTCTACTTTGAGCTAACAGCAGCTCTACTTTGAGCTAACAGCAGCTCTACTTTGAGCTAACAGCAGCTCTACTTTGAGCTAACAGCAGCTCTACCTTGAGCTAACAGCAGCTCTACTTTGAGCTAACAGCAGCTCTACTTTGAGCTAATCACAGCTCTACTTTGAGCTAACAGCAGCTCTGCTCTGAGCTAACACCAGCTCTACTTTGAGCTTCAAACCAGTTGTTTCGAAACCAGCACTCCTCAATCCAAAGATGCCTCTTTGTTGACTTGTTTGTGTGAGGGATGGGGCTAATAATTATTATTATTATTAACTGGTTTGAGGGAAAGAGACAAACGGGAAAAGTCTGAAGAAAAAATTGACTGTCACCACCAGGACTCGAACCAGGGACCCTCGCTTGTAGCCAGCGATGCTCTAACCACTGAGCTATGGTGTAGTCGTCATCCCAGCAGAGGGTGATAATTATTCCCGTAGCTATGCAGAAGACGTTACTTCAGTAACGTCTGGCGCTAGCCAGGGTCCACACAGCTTTAATTTGGTGTTTGTTTGTGTGTTTGTTTGTTTGTGTCACGCCTGGCGCTATCCCGTATCTGTCCCGTACTGTACCGTACCAGCAAAGACAGCTGGCCACAATATTTTTGTTTGTTTGTGCCATCGACATGCCTGGCGCTATCCCGTACCTGTCCCGTACCATCAAGAGTACGGTACCATCAAGAGAATGAGTATATATGCGAAGTGTATGGGGGGAATGCATTCAGTGCAGTACCATTAAATTTTGTGTGGATTTGTGTGCGAGGCCGAGATCCCACTAGCAGGCTGGCTGGGCCGCCTGTCGACCAGCCCGGGAATCGCATGTAGGCCGATAGCATAATAATTATAACGTATAGACCTTATTCGATAAACGTCACAATCACGTGAACCGGGGTCCCGGGATCCAGGGAGTGGCAAGAGATCTGCGCTCATTGCACAGTGGACTCTGTGTGCGAACATAGGAGTAGATAAATACCGGTATTTTACTACTCTTTTGTACAAACTGGGCCTTTCTTGCCACTCGTTTCTCGTACGCGTGCCCTAGCTTATGACAAATCCCTGGAGGCGAGTCCAAAAGTCACGTTATCGAATAAGGTCTATATACAGTCATGTAGATGTATAGCAGGGAGTCATATTATGTAAACGACTCTCTGCTGTATGGGGAGATTTTCTGGAAAGAAATACGAAGTAGGGAGACGAGTAAATGCGATCAGAATGGATGTTAGTTGCCGTCAGTATAATAATAAGAAGAAGAAGAAGAACGCCCGTGATCGGCAGAGTCAGCGCCGGTCCCAGAAAACGTCAGGACAGACATCCCGTCGACTTCAGAACGCCCGTGATCGGCAGAGTCAGCGCCGGTCCCATAGCTATGCAGAAGACGTTACTTGTACTTCAGTATCTCATTGAAACGTTTTTGCAATACAATGATGTAGCTAATCAAAGGAAAAAGCATTTCCATCAGTTCTAACAACATGCGCGATGAGCTAGGCAACAAAGCATAGCGCAGGGCCCTGAGCTTCCAAGCTCTCTCGTTATTATTCCCGTAGCTATGCAGAAGACGTTACTTCAGTAACGTCTGGCGCTAGCCGGGGTCCACACAGCTTTAATTCCCGTAGCTATGCAGAAGACGTTACTTCAGTAACGTCTGGCGCTAGCCAGGGTCCACACAGCTTTAATTTGGTGTTTGTTTGTGTGTTTGTTTGTGTCACGCCTGGCGCTATCCGTATCTGACGGCAAAAAAGCATAGGATGTTATAAATTTTTCAATTCTCCTTCTTTTTTTTCAGGCATATCCTGGGATTCGAACCCGCACTATCGCCCTACATGCATTCCCCCATACACTTCGCATTCATACCCATTCTTCCAAGTTGCTTTGCGTTATTATCTTGCGTTTGAAAGCCCTATTTGAATATTGCGGGCAGCTGTATGTGGCCAGCTGTGTTTGATGGTACGGTACGGTACGGGAGACGGTGTCGTATTACCCTCGATCGTACCTGTCCCGTACCTATCCCCTACCGTACCGTGCCATCAAAGACGGCTGGCCACAATGCATATTCAAATAGGGCTTTCAAATGCAAGATCACAATGTGAAACAACTTGGAAGAATTAGTATGTATGCGAAGTGTATCGGGGGATGCATGCAGGGCGCGCGATAGTGCGGGTTCGAATCCCAGGTTATGTCTTTAAAAAAAAGGAATTTTTTAAAGAATTTATAACATCCCTATGCTTTTTTTTTGTCCAGGTCATCAAGGCAAAAAAGCATAGCGTAGGGCCCTGAGCTTCCAAGCTCTCTCGTTTGGTATTTGTGTGTTTGATTGTTTGTGTCACGCCTGACGCTATCCGTATCTGACGGCAAAAAAGCATAGGATGTTATAAATTTTTCAATTCTCCTATTTTTTTTTCAGGCATATCCTGGGATTCGAACCCGCACTATCGCCCTACATGCATTCCCCCATACACTTCGCATTCATACCCATTCTTCCAAGTTGCTTCACGTTATTATCTTGCGTTTGAAAGCCCTATTTGAATATTGCGGGCAGCTGTATGTGGCCAGCTGTGTTTGATGGTACGGTACGGTACGGGATACGGTGTAGTATTACCCTCGATCGTACCTGTCCCGTACCTTTCCCCTACCGTACCGTGCCATCAAAGACGGCTGGCCACAATGCATATTCAAATAGGGCTTTCAAATGCAAGATCACAATGTATGCGAAGTGTATCGGGGGATGCATGCAGGGCGCGCGATAGTGCGGGTTCGAATCCCAGGTTATGTCTAAAAAAAATGATTTTTTTAAAGAATTTATAACATCCCTATGCTTTTTTTTTGTCTAGGTCATCAAGGCAAAAAAGCATAGCGTAGGGCCCTGAGCTTCCAAGCTCTCTCGTTATTATCATGTACATGTACATGGATGGTGGTTGTGGTATTCCAGTCATAACTCTACTGAAGTATGTGGCTCTGTGCCAGCCTCACCCTCATCCCACCAACATAACGGTAACGTGTAGTGTGTTCTACTGTTGTATGTGTGCAACATTCTTTGTGCAATATCTTGGCAAATTTCATAAGGATCATCCTAGACAGACAGACACAAGTAGAAATGCGGAAAACCTGTCAAGGTTACCACACTGTTAAGGCGACCACCTGTCCTAGAAGACTGTTGTAGTACGTTATGTCATGTACGTCGTGTGTACGTCGTGTTGGTGCATGCACGTGTTGCTGTGATGTGAAAGCAGTCTTTGTCTTGAGTTCGTCATGTCTAGTTGTGTTTCCGTAGTCGTCTTGCAATAAACAGTCTTTCAAATGTAGTTATCGTCGTCCCTTTTGTATAAGTGTGGAGATGGCACGGGACTGGGAGCAAGTGGAGAAAAGGCAGTTACAACAAAACCACTGAAATCAGGATCAAGGGATAACATCTCCAGTCAGATTACCCTGCATAAGGAGACCACCTCACGGACACCACGTTTCGAAGGTCTCTGAAGTGGTCTTCCTATACAGATTGCACTCTACATGCACTGCCTTTTCCGTACTGATCTCAGTTGTGCTGTTGACGCCTGCTCCTCTTTCTACAGCTATCTATGGAACCAACATTGCCGCCATGACTCTAATGTTGGTGGGGTACAATCGCACCGACCCCAGTCACCATTTCGTGGCAATACGACAGCATAACCTGGCCGTGGACAAGCGTTACATGTTGAAAGCGGAGCTCAACTGTCTGCTGAACTACTCTAAAGGACCGGATACGATCGCTCCCGAGAGCGGCGTTCACACAAAGTGGTATCGCAACGGTCAACGCATACGTAAAGACCGCCTGGAGACGTACCTCTTCTCGCTGACTGGCGAGGACAGATCCATTCTCTTGCTTACCGACTTTCAGGACAATATGAATCATACGGAGGAGCTCAACGGGGAGTATGTCTGTGCAGTCTACAATAGAAAAGGACTGCTCATCGTCAAGAAAACATTCGATGTCAAAATCTGTAAGTTTGCGAGTGAGAGTCTTCTCTGTGATATCTCACATTCTACAACATGGGGGGGGGGGGCATGCACATGCATGGACAAGAACGGCACAATTCAATAGAAAAGGGAGAACATTTGAGCACTATTTTTGTTCGGCAGATTTCTCGGTTGCACCATATTATTGTCTGACTTTCACATGGCAACTGGAGTTAGCTTGAAAGTTCCTTTTCGACATTTTGTGCTGTTTTGTAGTCTACCCACCGGAACTCAATGGCTTTGATCGAAGACCGTTGATTGAAGAGATGGCCAAAAAGGTGTCGGTTCCCAAAACGGGTGTGATCTCTGTGCTGGCCAAGGGACTCTCCTGGGTTACTCTCGGCTGGCAGTTGCAGGTAGTACATTTGAAGTACAACGTGGCCAATGTCACCAAGATCATCATACGACTGACTGGAGCAGCGTCCAATCCCACACCCACCGAAATCGACAACCCGGCAGAGGAGGGACAAGTCAATATTACCGGTTTGGATCAAGACCAGCTGTACAAGATACGAAGCAAGACGTACAACGGACCCAACCACTCTTCCACAGGCAGGCGTGAAGAATTCCGCACCGATCGTAAGTGGAGAATGATATGTTGTCCTCCCCAATCTGAAATCCCGTGCAGATACGGAGCTGCAAGCGATGTGGGAAGTGTTTTTGTATATCTAGGAATGCACCCGGAGCTATCTAGGAATGCATGTAAATAATCTAGACCTGCATGGTGCCTGTTTAGTGTTCGGTTCCTTAGAACATTGAACATTCCGTTGGGTGTTAGCATTCTTGATGCAAGCTCCTAAAGGCTAAACGTTGGCGTATGCACCTCATTTAATAAGCTTGCTGAATAGGCCAACAAAGGCTTGGTGGCATGTTAGATTTACTGAAGCGTCGTGACTTGTATTTGTTGTTATTTTTTTCTCATGCATTTTCCTCCCTCAGTCTTACCATCTGTTGAATGTGAGAGCACAACGCTGACTGTGGTTGCCGGTAGCAACCAGACAGTGGAATGCTTGATTCGCGGACGACCACAACCTGACATGGAAATGCAAAGGTTCGACGTGGACTCGCTCAAGACTCTCCAGAACAAAAAGATCGTCATACTCTCTTGGTCCAACATGCACTATGGTATTGTACGCCGTTTCACCTGCTTCGACGTGTGGAATAAATACGACCGCATTCGAACCTGCATTCAGAAAATCATCTATTGCCGGCCACTGCCAGTACCAAAGAATGGCTTTGCGAAGGTCCTTGATGGTCTCACCCCGAACGGTAAAACGATATTTTCTTGCAAGGAAGGCTTCTTCTTGAATGGAACATACGAGCGGCAATGTGTGGACACCACATCCAAATGGGATCAGCACCAACCAACGTGCTTAGGTAGGAGCCATGGTCCATAGCGAACGCTTTGCACAACCTACATGAAATCTGTGGATGTTGAGGTTGCTTGTGCAAATGACAGTTCCCTATCAATTCTTTTGTCAGTGGTCAGTATTCCAATTCCTTGTAGCGTTTTATAGTAAAGAAAAGCAGGGGCGTCACACACGGTACGACCACTACGACCATGGTCGTACCACTTTTCGTCTAGGATGGTCCACCTAATTCATCCGAAAAAGCAATAAAAAAATTCAAGGATCTTCGGACTTGTACAAAACATCGCAACTCTTACTTTCATTGCAAGGAGCATACCGACTTGATGCCTAGCACTAGCAGCTAGCTATTGCCCAAGACTCCAGGCGGCTATCCATTACGATAGGCGGTTGGAGTCACGGTTAGAGACAACCAGACGATGGATTCCTCACGGACACATTCACTGCAAACTTGACGGAAACAGAGCTGAGCTGGCGGCGATCACTGGGTCCAGAACTAAAATTTTCCAAGATCTACCATGTTACAATGGCGATCAGCACGTCAAGAGACACTACATGTATGTCACTTGTCAGCTACAACATAATAATTATATTCTTTCGACAACGACACCTACCTTGTACCTCTGGCTCCTGACGATCTACTGCAAGCGGATTCGAAAATGCATTACACCCGCGAACGCAGCGCTTGTCAACGGAAAAGGGAAGCACTTCATTCTCCGAAGCTGAAAAGTGTTTGGACTGCTGCTCCACGGCCGCAGAATATTCTGCAGCTGTTCACCGACACGACCCGCTTCACCTACATTATAACGATTTACGATCGTTTCGTTCCCCGAGTTTTCTGGTAGCAGCAACAAGAATTTCGTCCGCGACGACAGGACGAAAGTCTCTCGCAAACTCAAGTCCTGTTGCCACGAAGACAGAGAAGATTCCGCAAGCGCTTTCTTCTGCTTCCATTATTGTAGCTCTCCGGTCCACTGGCAGATCTTTCAATCCCACCGAACAAAAACAAAGGATCTTCTTCTCTCTCTAAAAACAACTATAATAATTACTTCGCGACTGTCCAGGCCGGACGTGTACATAGTGTACGCGACGCGGCAGACTTTTGCAGGACACGACATACATTTTTGCATAGCCGCTGGCGCTAGAACGCGCAGCACGCTTGTACTTCGGATTTTGCGATTTTTTCGAGGGCAATGGCCCTGAATCATTGAATGGGTTCCATTTGCCTTGCTTGGCTACCTACGATGTACAGAAAATACCAAAAATCCATGAGAAGTATGTTTTTGGAGCTGGAGTGGGGTTGTCTAATAAGTGCTAGGGGAACCCTCCTTTGCGGCTGTAGAGTGCTAAAACGTGGCCTGTTAGCCGAAAAATCCTTATTTTTTTCTCCCGGGGACCCCCCGTCGTACCACTCCCAGCAACCCTGTGACGCCCCTGGAAAGGACCTAGGAACTACAAGTTACGCTATAATGTCCACTAACACCACCAGTTAATTGAAAATCAGCTTGACAATCAGCCAACGTCCTTCGCAGCTGAGACTTTCAGCTTGTGCTTGTCTTGGTTGCGCTCACCTTCTCCTCCTATGTTATCAAAGAACTTAGAACCTTCCAAGTTGGAGTGCGCGCATCCAAGACGTGCTAGAGCTGATAGCCAGTTACTTGTAGAACGTCAGTTCCGTTCGTTCAGTTGTGTGCAATGTTATCGCATGAGCTGATTGTCAAGTAACTGGAGTCGTCAGTGGACATTATAGAGTAATTTGTAGTTCCTTGGTCCTTTTCTTTACTATCATGAATTAATAATTGGCTCTCCATCCGAGTCTCTCCTTGTAGCATTCTCTGAGTCTCTCCTTGTAGCATTCTCCGAGTCTCTCCTTGTAGCATTCTCCGAGTGTCTCCTTGTAGCATTCTCCGAGTGTCTCCTTGTAGCATTCTCCGAGTCTCTCCTTGTAGCATTCTCCGAGTCTCTCCTTGTAGCATTCTCCGAGTCTCTCCTTGTAGCATTCTCCGAGTCTCTCCTTGTAGCATTCTCCGAGTCTCTCCTTGTAGCATTCTCCGAGTCTCTCCTTGTAGCATTCTCCGAGTCTCTCCTTGTAGCATTCTCCGAGTCTCTCCTTGTAGCATTCTCCGAGTCTCTCCTTGTAGCATTCTCCGAGTCTCTCCTTGTAGCATTCTCCGAGTCTCTCCTTGTAGCATTCTCCGAGTCTCTCCTTGTAGCATTCTCCCAGTCTCTCCTTGTAGCATTCTCCGAGTGTCTCCTTGTAGCATTCTCCGAGTCTCTCCTTGTAGCATTCTCCGAGTCTCTCCTTGTAGCATTCTCCGAGTCTCTCCTTGTAGCATTCTCCCAGTCTCTCCTTGTAGCATTCTCCGAGTCTCTCCTTGTAGCATTCTCCCAGTCTCTCCTTGTAGCATTCTCCGAGTCTCTCCTTGTAGCATTCTCCGAGTCTCTCCTTGTAGCATTCTCCGAGTCTCTCCTTGTAGCATTCTCCGAGTCTCTCCTTGTAGCATTCTCCGAGTCTCTCCTTGTAGCATTCTCCGAGTCTCTCCTTGTAGCATTCTCCGAGTCTCTCCTTGTAGCATTCTCCGAGTCTCTCCTTGTAGCATTCTCCAAGTCTCTCCTTGTAGCATTCTCCGAGTCTCTCCTTGTAGCATTCTCCGAGTCTCTCCTTGTAGCATTCTCCGAGTCTCTCCTTGTAGCATTCTCCACTTGCATACTAGGTTAGGTTATGTTATGTATTGTATTGTATTTAAAAGGATTCTCCAAAAGCAAATGGATGCATATCACGGAAGTCTCCTACATAAATAGAGCAAGAAAAATGGGGAAATGGGGGAGAGGAGAGTGGAAGATGAAGCATGGGAAGAAGGGAAACAAGTACCTAAATATCGAGGTATAAAAGCAGGAAAGAAATCGATGAGAGAAGAAATCACTTCTGCAGTTAATAGCGGGACATTTAGATGAAGAAAAAAACCCCAGCAAGGATTAATTTCAAGGAAAAATTTCCCAAACGGAAAAGTTCGGAATTCCAGTCAGAGAATATCTATGTAAACTTAGTTCTATTGTTTTTCATAACCCAATGTCTAATGAAAACCTTTTTTGGTGTGTGTGTGTGTGCTTGTGTGCGTGTGTTTGTTTGTATGTGGATTGTATGTGGATGTACGTGTGCATGGCATATGTATACGTGTGTGTTTGTTTCTATCTGAATGTGCACGTGTATGCGCGTGTGTATGTATGTATGTGTTCTTTTTATTTGTGTGCTTGTGTATTTGCATATTTGCGCAACATCAGCACACACTAGTCCAACAGCGGAGATCGAGGGAGGCCCATACCTCTTCATGAGCGCCGGTAAACAGGTTCAATTCAACTGCAAAGTAACCGGAATCCCACCGCCTCGGGTCCAATGGTATGTGAACGGAGATGAAATCGAGATAGAAAGACGTCTTCCCTACCAGACAAAGGTGTTTGTAGACAGCCAAGATTTGAAGAAGCTACATGTCAGAGCCTCGGTCAATCTGTACATGGACTACAATGTTACTTGCACTGCTATCAATGAACTAGGCAGTGCAAAATCCCAAGCAATGTTGATTATGGCTGGTAAGTTTCGTAAGCATTTGTGAGCATGCTGTGTTATCCAGGAGATGCTCTATATTGAATGTCTAGTGTTCTCAAAGTCTGTGTGTATCCCTGTCTGTCTGTCTATCTGACTGATTCTCTCTCTCTCTCTCTCTCTCTCTCTCTCTCTCTCTCTCTCTCTCTCTCTCTCTCTCTCTCTCTCTCTCTCTCTCTCTCTCTCTCTCTCTCTCTCTCTATCTGACTGATTCTCTCTCTCTCTCTCTCTCTCTCTCTCTCTCTCTCTCTCTCTCTCTCTCTCTCTCTCTCTCTCTCTCTCTCTCTCTCTCTATTTCTCTCTCTCTCTCTATACATCTCTCTCTCTCTCTCTCTCTCTCTCTCTCTCTCTCTCTCTCTCTATCTCTCTCTCTCTCTCTCTCTCTCTCTCTCTCTCTCTCTCTCTCTCTCTCTCTCTCTCTCTCTCTAAAATCTAGACTGACAACCTGCCTGTTAAATCATGCACCTGCTTTCAGGCGTAAAAACCCTGTTGTAGAGGTCTCAGTCCTCATTTGTTAGACTTACCTGTCTTTATAAATGTAACTTACTCTCTCTCGCGCTCGCTCGCTCTCTCTCGCTCTCTCTCGCTCTCTCTCTCTCTCTCTCTCTCTCTCTCTCTCTCTCTCTCTCTCTCTCTCTCTCTCTCTCTCTCTCGCTCTCTCCCTCTCTCTCCCTCGATCTCTATCCCCCCCCCCCCCCCGCCCAAACCAAGTGCAGTCACCTGTGAAGTAAATACTACACTGTAGTTTTTCATAGTTATCTGTTTGGATATTCGCACAGTCATGGTCTCTTCTGAGTCTGAGTATGTTGAGTATATGAGTGTGTCGTGTGTGTGAGTGTGACACAAGCTGTTTCTCTCTGACCGTGTATTCCAAGCTATGATTCGCTTCATCTGACCATGCCCTGCACGGTCCATACGCCCGAGATCAAACATGAAGTACATGTGAGTTTGAGAATTTCTGCTCCTGACAATCATTGTATGTTCCTCGGTCACTGTTCTGTTTCGCACACAGGCACGGCTGAAAAAGTGGACGTCTACGAACACGAGGAGATCAGCTTGACTTGCCTGGACCTTCCTGATCTACAGGACGTCAGTTGGAACGACTCGTTTCAGGTCACAACGGGCAATGCAAGCATTGTCCTCGGTCCACCGGCTGTACGCTATAATCAAAGTGTGATTGTTTGCTACAACAGAGAGGTGGACAATCTCAAAGCCTACGTCATCAATGTTCTTCCTGCTGAGTTCGTAGGAGAGTGACATATCTAGTAGCAAAATTATACTACAGTCCTGCTCAATGAGATCCAAGCGCGTCAATCAAGTTTGTGCCTTGCACTTTTTCACAGCCCAGTTTTCGCAAGTCTATGACTGCGCAACGCCCTGCGTATACTTGAGGAATGCAAATGTATTTCATTGGGCAGCAGACTAGTATGCATAGCTTTCTATTCCTATCACTGTAAGACATGTATATATGTAGGACTCAGTGACCAGTCAAGGCCCCATGACCAATCACGGTCCCCGTGACCAGTCAAACAGTCACAAACTCCCCATGACCAGTCACAAATTAGTTTACCAGTCACAATGCAACATGACCAGTCACAAATCACCATACATGTACATGTGTAAAGCACACAGTTCGTGACTGCTCGCGGAGTGTTTCGTACTGCAGGATTTGTTGTTGTTGTGGTATGTACCTACACCTCACAGTTCCTCACTCTATCACATTCACCTGCTTCCACGCCTTCATTTCACTCACCTTTTGTAGTAGCTCACACCGTCGGAACACTCTCACATCTTTTCTTCTAATTTCTTTCGTCTTCTCTCCCACTTTAGTTTTTTTTTCACACCTCACCTTGTATACTTCCCACTATCCTATAGACCTATAAGTAGTTTGTTTCTCCGTATAGCCTCTATTGTGAGGCGATATTTCCCTGATGATAGTCTCAAGAAAATCGATTAGGAACATCAATTTTTATACATGTATTCTCATTCATCATTTCGTAATGTCCGCTTCACTTATACTATTAATCGCATTAATAAAGTTATTGACTCCTCGTCGCCTATTCAAATATTAAAATGTAGGTCCATCGGTCCAAGACAATGCCACACAGCGCCCAGAAGGCTTTAAGTTCTTTTGAAAGCACCTAAAAATAACCTGAATGTAACAGGGGATATCTCACATTTGCTGTGCGGCCCGAACCGTAACTGATGTTATCACTTGGCCATTTCCTTCCGCCATGCTGGTCTTTTGTAGCTCTTTTAATCTCTTGTGCTTCTGTTCTGTTATGTTCTCTTCATTCACTTCTCTACAGTGGTGCCAATGTCATGAGGCCATTTGCCTACTGTGGTTGCCACTCTACATACAATACAATACAATACAATACAATAATTATATTCACCAGCCTGAGTGGCTCTTAAAGAGAGCATAACTTACCAAAGTGCACTTCTATGGTAGCCGAGTAGATGAGTTGTGTTCTCCTGCGCATCTCACATCGATAGACACCGTCAACCTCATGAGTGTAGGTCTGATAGTCGGAAGCTAGCATATCTGAGATTTGAAGTATTCTGTTTCCCTCCCCTAGTGAGAGTGTAGCTGAGCAATTGGGCCCGAGAGAAGTGGTTGAGATCAATCGACTGCCCTTGAAGAACCACATTGTTCTGAGCGGCTCTTCTCCAATGGATCTCCCTGTGCTCCGAGTGTAAAACTCGGTGCAGTCGAGCGCAGCATGAAGTGGATAGGCGTGATCCACGGCAAGATTCTGTTGTCGAATAACAAGACGGAATGAGTGACGGTCACTCTCATCATCAATACTTAGAGTAAGTGTCATGCTATTGATTTGATGTCCATGATATCCTGTAGTATGGCCAGGAGACAACAAAGTGGAAACACAAACCCCAAACCAGAATTAGGTATAGTAGAAGCCAACTAGTACACGTCAAGACATACCACCGTTATTAGCTTCCAATGGTTCGATGGTGACTGACCCCAAGTCTATAGCTAATACTCTCAATACGCAATTCACATCAGCTGGTATTCCAGACGACCATTCCTCTCCAATACCACCTCTGCCTCAAAGGACAACTAGTACACGTCAAGACATACCACCGTTATTAGCTTCCAATGGTTCGATGGTGACTGACCCCAAGTCTATAGCTAATACTCTCAATACGCAATTCACATCAGCTGGTATTCCAGACGACCATTCCTCTCCAATACCACCTCTGCAACGTTCTGCGACTGTGTCTTCTGATCTGCGCTCTATACATACCACCACATCATCTGTTCGCAGCTACCTAAAAAGACTAAAAAGCAACAAAAGCCCTGGTCCTGATGCCCTACCAAATGAAGTTCTCAAAGTTCTGGCTCCATCTCTGGCGTACCCACTGTGCCTTATATTCAACCTTTCCTACTCCTCCGGCGTATTTCCTGATCGTTGGAAGATCGCTAAGGTCACGCCCATCTACAAGTGTAAAGGCTCCCGATCACAAGCCTCAAACTATCGTCCAATATCTCTTCTCTGCTCCCTTTCAAAAGTATGTGAAAAGGTATTTTACGACCAGTTGTATTGCCACATTTCACCATGCCTTAGCCCTTCCCAATCTGGATTTCGGCGCAACGACTCAACCTCTGACCAACTAGCTCGTCTAGTACAAGACATTGCCACCCTTCGTGATGCTCGACACCATATTGCTCTCTGTTTCTTTGACTTGGCAAAGGCCTTTGATACTGTCTGGCATCGTGGCCTCCTTGCCAAGCTACATATTGTCTTTGGTGTGTCTGGCCCTGCTCTGTCCTGGCTGGAGTCCTATCTGAGTAGCCGATCCCAGTTTGTTTCTGCCCTCTCCATCAACTCTGATCCTCTACCAGTGTCTTCTGGAGTTCCCCAAGGCTCCATACTTGGACCTCTTTTGTTCGTAGCATACGTAAATGATTTACCCTCTTTAGACCCAGGTGTCTCGTTATTTGCTGATGATACAACCCTACTGTCAGCATCCTCGTCCTCAGCGGCTCTTGTACCTCGAGTGTCGGCTCAGATATGCAGTGTCCTACGCTGGATGCAAACATGGCGACTTAGACCCAACCTGACTAAAACCGAAATAATGTTCCTTCCCCCAATCTCATCCATGTCACTTTTACACCATCCTGATTTCCCAGAACCCATAAAGGTTGTTTCCAACCATAAACACCTGGGAATAATGCTTGATGATCGTCTCTCTTGGTCTTTCCATATTGATGCTCTTTGCAGCCGTTCAAGCTCTGCCCTAGGTGTTATACGTCCCCATTGTTTCCATCTTCCTTTCAAATGTAAAATTTTGTTTTACAAACTGTACATCCTGCCTCTTTTCATGTACGCTGCTGTTAGCTGGTGTGGCTTGTCCTCGGTTCTCGCTGAGCGTCTCGAAATCCACCATAGAAAACTTCTTCGTATCCTGTTTAGTCTACCCCCTCTCTACTCTTCTGCTTCCCTGTATGTCCTTGCAAATGCTTGCCCACTGTCGACCCACCGTCAAAAATTAATTTGCACTTTTGCTCACAAATTTAAACTAGCTCTACATCCTCCTCATCTTAACGTGTATAACTGGTTCCGAATCACAGATGGCTCCCAGACAAGATGCTCTGTTGCCCTCCCCTTGGCTAAAACGTCCTCCCTTGTACGCTCTCCACTCTTTGTTGCTTACTCTGCTTGGCTTGCGCTGCCCGCTACTACGCGCAATGCCAGTACCCTGGACGCATTTAAATCTGCTCACTAGATTCACCATCACCTGTCCCTCCCATGCTTCTCCGTCTTGACCATTACTTTTCTTCTTTTATTCACCATGGTTGGTTAACACCCACATCTCCCGTACTGGCTGATTTTCTTCTCATGCCATGAGGTGTTGTCTATAATAATAATAATAATAATAATAATAGAATTGCTAAGCATGCACAAATGCACCGCTCCCCCTCTCTGTCAACACTCGTGCACGCTTCCTCCTCCCCCCCCCCCCTCCCATTCACCTCTCCTCAAACACATACGCACACACGTACTCAAGTACACAAATGCAAATGCATACATAATACACAAATGCCCCTAGAAAGTTGTTCCTTCTGGATTGTGGTGAGCTCGATGTTTGTTAGATTGATAATGGTGCTGGAGTCAATGGATACTGAACCGAAACACTTGTTTCTAAGCCATTAAGGTTCTTAGAAAATTTAGCAAGAAGTCGAGTATGTTGTTTGCAATCATTCTCAGCGACCAGCATTGAGAGGCGGAGAAAGTCATGGTTTGACAGAAACGTACGGACATGACGATACAGACACCGAATTTGTGACTGTACTGTCCAATGCATCTGTAGATCTAGCTATGTCATCTCTAATGACTGTTTTCTCTATAGCCAACGACTGAAAGGCTTTGGCTTTCTGGACTCTATTCTGGATGGCGTGTGGGCAAACACCACACTACAGACATTGCTGGAGAAACGGTATAACTATGAGCAATACACCTAAAGACATATTGCTTACGCAGCACCCTATTCAGACATTCTGTCTGATCGCCGGTGCATCTCCGTTTAGAATTATGTGAATAATCGACGAAAATATTATTGTACTCACACTTCTTTTGTAATTATTTCACACTAAACCATTTTACCAACGCATTTTCACATACATGTCTCAATATCACTATCTGACTGTATATTACCGTACTGGCAATATATGTTGCCGCAGTGAGGCCATGAAGCGTTACATTGGCACATGTTTGCCGCACGCAGGGCGTTACATGCAAAGTCGCACAGGAGCCGTTACACAGGTTTCTATATTGCCGCAGTCCTTTTTTTGCTATTGCCGCATCACTTTTTTGCTATTGCCGCATCATTTTTTGCAAACTGCAATGAAAAGATATCGCCGCACCCCGCCGGACGCGCGTTACGAACGCAACGAAAATTTGTCGCACTAGCCTGGTCGCGCGTTACGCCGCACCCCCCTGCGTTACGCGGCAACATATATTGCCAGTACGGTATCTCGTTACCTTGGTGGACTGTTAGTCATAACTAGTAACTTATAGGTTTTCGATCAGTCTCGTTTTCTCGGCCAGCCAATTTGGGGAGAGCCTATTGTAGAAAGCTTAGGGTACTCCGTAAGAAGGCCCTAGGCCTGTGGGAATGCTCTATTCAATTTTTTTAAATTTTGAATAGGGCATTCCCACAGGCAGGCATAGTGGGATGGTCTAAGACCATGATTGAGAAACAGAGGGTACCAGGTTCAAGTCCTGCTTGGAAGCGGAAGGATTTTTTCCAGCCGTGCTGCGACCCACAGTTAATTGGGAACTCGTGGCCTGGCACGAGGAAAACATGGATGCAGTGAATGGGATTTTCGGTCTTTGACCACTTGCTGGTGAGCTGATCTACTCACCTCCCACCGCTTTAGGAGCTGCATCTGCGCCTTGATCCTTGAAGGGTGGTGGCGTTCCTACGGATGCGGAAAACCCGGCTTCCAGCCGAGTCTCACGCGAACCGTGAAAAAAAAAAAAAAAAAAAAATTCCCACCGGCCAAAATAAATAATAATAATAATAATAATAAGGCCCCCTTGAATTAATTCGTTGTTTCGGGTCACTTCACTCATCCGTACCAAGGTCGGTCGGTCGGGTTTATTTTTTACTTTCTCCGTATACAAAAACTTCGTGACTTTTTTTGAAGGCTGCGCACAGCTCTGGAATTGTTCCGTTTGACTCGGAATAACACTCGTGGCATTGTCTAACCTGTTTACAAGCTATAATATTATACAAAGAAAAAGCAACTCAGACGAATGTGATTGAGTTTATTCAGAGTCTTCGTCGCTCCTGTCATTGTCACCTGACGACGCTGACGCCGCATCGCCAACAGTCGCTGCTTCCACTCGCATTTCGTTCAGATTCTTTTCAGCTGCAGTGATGATCCGACGCGGAACTTTGGCTACGTCCTCTTCATCTCCAGTGCTTTGTACGAATCGGTAACGACTATATTCAGTTGTTCCAACCCGCGACCTCCATTATGCCGTGAAGCGAGTCGCTCAAGCACATCCACACGCTTCGCATTTTCTCGGCATGATAATCCTCCCAGAATTCTACAACGGCTTTGAGGAGGTCCCTGCGATTCCCCTAGACGACGACGGAGACGTCTGACTGGAGAGAGGCGAAGAAAGCCAGGTCGTCGACATTCCGATGCGGAGTCAGCGCTGGTTGCAGGACGACTGAAATGTTTCATCTTGCCGTGCGAGCGGAAGCGATTTATGTTCTCACGTTGCATATGGGGCCGCGCACCGCAAGTACGAACCTGGCCAGTTTCATGGCAGCGATCGATCGAGTGCTAGCCGTGTTCCAGCCGCGAGCTCCACTTCGTCACGGTGTCAGTTTCGAACAAGTGTTAGTTTTTTTCATTTGACTCGTGAGTTCCTGTCGGCAACGCGTCCTCACACGCATGGCTTCTATGGAGAATCTGTTCGGGGGTCAACCAAACCTACCTCAACATGAATGTGGGTTGTGATGACAGCCTTTGGCACGGTTCGTTGAGCAGGTTCTTGCTCTAAAACACCGTTGAAAAAAAGTCACGAAGTTTGGTATACAGAGGAAGTATTTTATTTTATTTTTTATTTTGGGTATTGCATGCCATGCGCCATGTGCATACATAATATCGAATTGCTTTTCTTCATCAAGCCAGTCGATCAAATCCAGACTACCCAGCGCCTTCAGATCTAGGTCCCAAGCTAGCTCCAGGACCAGATCTTGACCTCGCTAGCAAACGAGTCTGACGAGCAGCTCTCACCAAAACGTCTGTCAATGAGCGACGCGGTGGCGGAGCTGATGCTGGTTAAGGACTGATCGCGGATCGGAGAATACAACGTCGTCACCAAGCGCTGCATTCTGTCATTTGGCTGCTTCTGACTCTGAGATTGATGTCTGGACTGGTATTATTATTTTTAGGGTCGCGTGTGTACACAGTCCTGTTGTCATGTAGTCCTGTTGTCATGTACATTTGTATGCACAATATAAAAAAACATTTTGCAGTCGGGTGACCCGAAACAACGGATTAAAGGGGAAGTTAAGGCTAAAATCAAAATTTCACCAGTTGTAGTCTTCGGGGTGCTGAGTCGAATGGTCTTGGTCCGAGAAAGCTGAGACGCTCCCTTCCTACTTTGATCCCAATCGAACTCGCGCACTTCCACCGAAACTGGGTGACTGCGCCCTACTAGATGGGGATTTGTACGCAAAATGTCACTAAAAGCGCCATTTCGTTCTTATATAAGCACGGGTGACCGCGATTGGCCCACATGTTGAAGTCTTTTGGACGCTGAGTCGACTGGTTTTGGTCCGAAAAGGCTGCGATGCAGCATTCCTCCTTTATTCCCAATCGAACATGGTTGAACAAGCGGTCACGTGCTCCTGCGTTCCCAAATCACCTGGTCACCACGCCAGCAGGCGACAACTTTCACACCAAGGTTCAACTTGAGTTCAACTCGAGTGACAAGACTGCACCCAAAAAAGGTCAAACAGGCTAGTAAGTTGTACCCTGCAGGCACGGTGACCAGGTGACTGGTGTACGCAGGAGCACGTGACCGCTTGTTCAACCATGTTCGCTTAGGAATAAAAGAGGAACGCTGCATCGCAGCCTTTTCGGACCAAAACCAGTCGACTTAGCGTCCAAAAGACTACAACATATGGGCCAATCGCGGTCATCCGTGCTTTTATAAGAACGACATGGCGCTTTTCGTGACATTTTGCATACAATTACCCAACTAGTAGGGCGCAGTCACCCAGTTTCGGTGGAAGTGCGCGAGTTCGATTGGGATTAAAGTAGGAAGGGAGCGTCTCAGCTTCCTCAGACCACGACCATTTGACTCAGCACCCCGAAGACTACAACTGGTAAAATTTCGATTTTAGCCTTAACTTTCCCTTTAATTCTGGGTGGCCTAATAAACTTGAAGAGTTTGCAGGCAACCTGCCTACACTCAAGAGGGCACTGCATTTCACACAAATCCATTAGAAATAATTATATCGTTTCAACGATTCGGTCTTCATGACCATCATCAGGAATGGATGCAAACTATTCAAGTGCAATGAAGCTGCGTGAAGCATCCTTCAACATTTTGAGATAAGGCCATGGTAAAAATTATCTTGATTCTCAAGTACGCACGCACCGATTTTTGGCGGCGCACCGACGATTTTTTTTAAATTCCTATGCATGCATATGCACATATGCGCACATGAAAACTGTCCATGCGAAAGGCATGAATCAGGGAGTAGTAAAATACCGGTATTTTTCTACTCCATGGCCTGAATATTATGAACATGTGACCATGTACATATGTGTGACCCTATCTTTGGAAATAAAAAGATTGTGGGAAAAAATCGCTTGCTCGCACCGATTTTCACAGGCTCATGACTTGAGAATCAACTTTATTTTTTACCATGGCCTAATAATAAAGCCTGAGGTTAATTCACTTGCAATGGTCAGCTCTCCCAAAATTGAATGTTGCGTGGGTGCAAACAGGCCTACGCATAACTGTAGAACAAATTCTTACCCAGATGGTAAGGACGATACGGTTTGCTGCCCCTCACGGCCTCAGCCATGAATACAAAGCATTGGGTGTGCTCCAGTCAGTAGGAACGTCAGACCATCCCAGTGCCGTCTGTGAAATCAGCAGTAAATACAGCAGTGCCAAAGCCAGCATGGACGGAGTTCTTGTTCCTCCATTCAAGTAGTTAGTTCGTCCGAGCTGTTTCGCTGGGCTCCGCTCGCCGGCGACCAACAATGCTACCGTCTCTCATTGTGATTTACACGCTCCACTAAGTCTACATGTATGTCTATGGGCTCAAGGAAAGGGTATGGTCCAACCGTACATTGACCTTTTGCCGGCGAGGTGACCACTTAGACCTACGTCACGTCGTTGAGCACCACGTTACAACGTAGGCCTTTTGACGTACTTGATCACGGCGATCGGGATGCGCGATACGTGTTTTGCATACTTGGCTAGCCTTTACGGCTTTAGCGAGACGTGATTATGGATCGACGTCGTTGCCACAGGAACAGAGCAGAGTGGCGCGCGTGATTTCAAAGTTCCTCGCGGGAAATGTGGAAGGAAAGACTTTTTTAGTAAACTACTGTACAATCATGTACTAGTACTTCGAAAATTAGTTGATTTCCTTCAAGGAGAGAGAAAGAGAAAAAGAAAGAGAGAGACCGCGTGTAGAGCACCTTATGCAGTTTACCTAGTAAGTTGCAAACACAGCGTTTCTGGGCAGTCGATGATTGTTGATGGCTGCCAGATTTCAGGATGCTCGAGATTTGGAGCTGTACATGACATGCGTGATGGACGAAACTACCGGCTTCCATTTGGCGTCGTAGTTAGTTGCCAAATTCAGGAGTACAGTGTTCCAGGCAGGCGAGCCACGAGAGAAGGGCTTTTCGCTCGACGCTGCCACTACTTCTTTCGACAAATTGATGTCCTCCTTGGCTCCAAAACGAAATTTCTGGCACACAGCCTTAGTCTGCGTGTCCTCGGCAGCCATACCGAAACAAATTTTGCTCGTAGAAGAAGATACCGGAAACACAAAACAAAGATAGCAAAGAATAAAATTACGCCTAGCGCCTCTCAATCGATCGTACGCGTACCTCGTGGCCCAGTCGTGGGTTACAAAACAAAAACTACAACCAAGAGTTCATAACTCTGTCCCTGCGGGAATTTGCGGAAAAAACTCTCGAAAACTTGCGCAAGAAATTGCGGCAGAAAACAACAAAATATGCGACGAAAAGTGCAGATTGATGCAGAACTTGCCAGGAATTCGCGGAATTATTTGCAGAAAATTGCGGATTTGGGCCAAATCTCGAAATTTGTTGCATCGTATATCTACTCCGGAGTAGTACGACAGTCATACTGCACTGTGCAAATAACCTACAGGATCATGGAAAACGTCCTCGCCTTGTAACATGCTGTCAAAATCGAGGATCATGGAAAGCACTGTGTGAAAAGTGCATGGAACATGTGAGATATAGTGCAGAAAACAACCAAAAACGTGGGAAATCGAGGATTTTGCGGAAAATCGCGGGTTTGGACCAATATCGCGAAATTTGTTGCATCCGTGGAATCGCGATTTCCTGGAGGGCCAGATAACTGGGGGTTATGAACTCTTGCTACAACCTGTCCCCGGGGAAAATTGCGATTCCGCGGCCGCGCTTTTTTCCGCGTTTTTTGCGATTTTTAAAAGATCGCGTTTTCCGCGATTTTCCCCCCGCGTTTTTTGAACTTTTTTGTTGTACTACACGTACACACAGTGCCCTGTTCGGTCAGCAACGTCTCATCGTGGCGGCTTTTTACTCAAATATGACGAGTGCTTACACCAGCGACTTGTAACTGATTGATTTCACTACATACTCACTGAAAATTGCCGCACATCAATATTATTCACCGCATATTTACCGCATATTTACCGCAAATTCACCGCAAATTATGCCATATTATGCCGCGTTTTCCCCGCGTTTTTTGCGATTTTTTTCCGCAATTTTCCCCGGGGACAGTACAACTTAAACACATCGACGTTATTTGAACTCTTGCCCTCTTGGTGCAAAGTGCAAAGGCAAATTCCTACGTCCTGCCACAACGTACAAAAGGCCTTTTCACGTCGAAAACGTTGCCTGATGAACGTACATCCTACGTCGCGACGTGACCCCGAACCCGGAGAAGGGCCTACGTCAGGCTTACGTTGTAAACAACGTGGTGCTAAAGGTCCCTGCACCAGTACAGTGGGCACAATGAATTATTTTGCAATAGTGAGGTTTTGCATTCCGAATTTCGGTTCGGCGTTCTTCCGTCATTTGTCGAACATCAAAATGTCGAATTTTCGCTCCAACGTTTGGTGTGCAAGTCGAAAATGATGTGTTTTCATGTGAGCCCCAGCATCAGCAACGTCCTGTCCCAGGCTGCCTTTCTTGCTGATTCCAACGGCACTCCAGGCGATAGAGAGTAGACAGGCAGTGGAGAGGAGCAATCAGATGTAGCTGGCGATGCTGATGCGCCCAAGACGCCTGCGAAGCGATGCCGAGATAAGAAACCTCTTTGAATAAATCACGCGCTAGCGCTCTTCTACAAGAAAATTCATCCGAAAAAATATTTTCGGCAAAGTGAGCTTTTTCCGAACAAACATGCCGAATCTTCGTGTGCATTTTCGACCTCGCTCCCACGCGTGCCGAATCTTTTTGCCGAATTTCGGAATGCAAAACCTCACTAGATAATAAGTAGGGCTCAAACGGTCACGGTTTTACCCCTGACGGTTAACTGCTAAGCTAACGGTCGGTTAACCGGTTATAACCTATAAGCCACGGCAATCCTGCGGACTCTTTTTTAACCGTATATTTGACTATACTCATTCAAAAAATGTACCCTATTCAGTACAACGCACACTTGTACATTCTCTTGCATGCTCATTCATACATACTCTCACACCAAGAGACCAGATATGACCGAGTTGACAGCCCAGAAATTGCGTACGCGTGCGACAGCCCGCGAAAGTGCACACTTTGCAACGACCTGATACTTAAAAATTGACTGAAAAGTTACTGCGCAACCGTTATCTTTATCGGTTAACCGTTAATTCTTCGTAACCGGTCTGCAAACGGTTAATCGGACTAATCGTTTGAGCCCTAATAATGAGTCGTTCTAGTCCGTGAGCCAAATCTCAGAATCGGCCGTGGACGCTCTTGAGTCCACTTGTGGCATGGCAGGCCGCTCTTCGAAAAGGAAATGTTACAAATACTACACTGAATCCGATCACAGGAGGCCGGCTGTGGTGGTGAAGCAATTCTGAATGCTGTGCGCCACTCTCCTCGCTGCTGTGCAGTGTCGAACCAATGTCCTTCAAGATGTAAGTGATGGATGTCTCTTCGGACAACATCACACCAATGCTGTCGGGTTTCACACACACACACACACACACACACACACACACACACACACACACACACACACACACACACACACACACGGCGCACACCTTGTCGACAATTGCGAAATCTAAAACCCACCAACGGCCTGAAACACGGATCGCACTGGCCGCAGTGGCTGTGGCAACACCGTGCCCCAACACCAGTAGTAGCCTGGGGTGGTGTCACCAACAAAGGAAAACGCCTAGCACGCACATGCACGCGCGCGCGCACACACACAAACACGCGCACATACACACACCCAGAAATGCGCACACACACACGTGCGCACACACACATAAACAGCTAATGGTATAGTATGTTGCCCGCAAAGCAGGCAGGTGCTCTGGCTTGGACCTCCAGCAGCGCTGGTTTCGCCCTCGCTACTTGTCGTCTTGCCCTCTCCAGTGCTGCCTGCAACAAAACATTCCCTTCCGAAAACTCTGGGTGGACCAGTTCTCGGTGTTGTGTTTACACCGTGCTCTGCTTTCATAATTACCGGTATGGCATTCGCTGTTCGTATCAACCACTAAGCTCCTGGTAGGTGGCCCCTTATTGGCCTTAGGATGTGGCTCTGGGTTCACTACTACATGCACATCACTGTCAGCAAGTATAGACAAAGCAAAATCAGAGGCACTGGTCTTCTCCAGGTTTGCAATTGCTATCACATGGGTGCAATTGGTGTAGCACTTTCCATGATACCAGCCACACCATTTACTCCTCCCTGAGCCCTTGTGCTGGCAGAGAAAAGCCCAGATATGGTCGTCCTTCTCTCGAGCAGCGCTGACGATGCGACACCAACTTGTAGTCTCGATATTACTCACTGCAGGCTTCTCGTTTTTACTATATTGGGCGCTGTGACACAGACACAAAATTCCAGCAATATTACTCCGATGGGCTGTCATTTGCCACTTCGTTGCCGTCAGCTGCCTCATCCAGCACCTCGCTGCCACTAGAAACGTCTTCCTCTTCTTCCATTGTTGTCAAAACAACATCAATGTACACGAAAGGAATAAACTTCAATAAAGTGATCACAATATCCCAAGTCGATATTGTCGTCAACGTCGTCATCTTCTAAAAAATAAATTATTTTTCCTCACTCTACGCGAACTCGTGCTTTGCGCTTGCTCATACGATGCACACCTCACCACCCGCGTAAAAATATTTGTTCTCACGGTGGAATTTGGTCGAGAAAAGAAGCCCTCGCGAAGGTCTCTGGATCGGTTCTGGAACGTCCAACAAGCGAAAACGTATCCTTTGTGATGTCCTTGACCAACACTGTAAGCGGCGATTTGTCCCTCCGAGAGTGCAACGGCACAGTTGTGATTTTGAGTTTTGGCTCATGGACTATTCTGTTTCGTTGGCGTGCTGAAATCGTACCTTGTCTTCCGGAGCGACCGCTTGAGAAGTAAAGTAGTTTGTCGTTTATTCTGATTCTTCTTTTTCTGTTTTGTGCCGTGCTCGTCATGGTTATAAGTTGCAGTTGAGTGTGTTAGAAGCTGTTTGTCAACGTATTCATAAGCCTAATCTGTGTGTCCAGAAGGACAGCATTATTCGTTTGAAATTGTTTTAGTAGCAGCTTGCTCTGTCTGTTTGGCTCTGGTTGGCCATGGTGTAATATCTTGTGTCACAGTATACTAGATGTCCTTACAAGTTCGTTAAAAGTGCTTTCGCAGTTTTTCCTGTTATTACCTTAGTGCTAGGATTATCATTTTCATAGGTGTTGTTTCTTCTCACTCCATTTCTCTTTATTAGTATCTTTCTGGATTGTTCTTCATTAGTACAACGTAGCTTCCTGAGGAGTGTTGTGCGAAAACTAGTTCGAAGTACAATTTTTTGTTCATCATTTCTTCCATATCACATTTTTTCTTTCTTCCATGTTCTTCACTGCTTTCGTATCCACTCGTTTTTTGAATACAATAAAAGCCTTTGTGAAATGTCGGTTCAGCTCGTTCTGTTGATCGCAATTCTAAAACCAATGGTTAAACATTTTATTTTTCAACTCGCATGGTGAGCCAATTAAATTATGGTGAAAAAGGAGAAGGACAAAATGTTACGAGTTATGACTAACTGTCCACTAACGTAACCAGATCTTATACAGTCAGCGAGTGCGACAAAATGGCACAAAACTGACAAGGAGTACTGAGACATTCGGCGACCTGACACCTAGCTCGAACACTTCTCCAAGGCGCAAACCAACAACCTTCCAACTTGGAAGGCTCAGGGCCTTCCCCTCTTGGACCTTTCCGAACCTGAGCCTTCCAAGTTGGAAGGTTGTTGGTTTGCGCCTTGGAGAAGTGTTCGAGCTACATGTAGGTGTCAGGTCGCCGAATGTCTCAGTACTCCTTGTCAGTTTTGTGCCATTTTGTCGCTCTCGCTGACTGTATAAGATCTGGTTACGTTAGTGGACAGTTAGTCATAACTCATAACATTTTGTCCTTCTACACAATTTTATTTTTTGACTTCGGCCGTTATGACTATTACTATGATGACTACAGTATTCACTTCGTCTTGGGGGTTAGATTTGGGAAAGTTGCCATACTGAGGTGTGAGCCCGCCTCTCGGAAACATTTTTGACCATGTTGACTGTGTGGATATCGCACACTTCGCGTCAAACTCGACTGACCTCATTTATTTTTCTTGTGTACAGGACCTATCAAGGGCGAAAAAAGTTGAAAGACTGTGCCAAGCTGGGACTGTTTGGCCTAGCTAGCCCTAACCGAACCCTATAACCCTTGGGATGAAATTTAGAGTTGCACTGTTGTACTGTTAACCTGGCTTGGTGCGAACGAACTCAGTGTAAATGGACTGAGATGAGCTTACGCCTCGTGATCATCAATGTCCGTCATTTAGCAACACGGACCCGCCAAGGAAAAATGAGCAACAGAAAACTGTCGGATTGAAGACTAGTAAAGTTGCCCTTTGAGCACACTTCGGACCTCTTCTGCGAGAGTAAAGAAGCTCTTGTTGTTTTCACCCTAGCTGAGTCTTCTGTCGTTGGAGCGGCCGGAGAAAATGATGGATGCATTTGGATCGAGAAAAACGCGAATCCTGGGCCTTTGCTAGCTGAGCTTGTACCGCAGAGCAGCACATGGATGGCTTGGAGCAGCTTCACTTCTCCTTTGCCTGAGCTCCGTGACCTGTTGTATTATGTGCGATGGGGAGCCATTCTGATTACTTTATTCGGCCAGGTAAGATGGAGAGTTAATCAAGCGTTCAACGTTTGTTTGTATTTTGGTCAGGAGATTTGCAGCACTTGGCACGCATACCGTCATTATAGCTAGCTCCACACAAAAGGCACAAATGAGGATCTTAGAGTTTGTCACCATCATCAGGCGATGCCGCTTTAATTACTTCTGTACGATCCCAGTAGCCGATGTCATTGACACGGCTGTATCCCTACTGGACAACCACCACGGCTGTATCCCTACTTGACAACCACCACGGCTGTATCCCTACTGGACAACCACCACGGCTGTATCCCTACTGGACAACCACCACGGCTGTATCCCTACTTGACAACCACCACGGCTGTATCCCTACTGGACAAGCACCACGGCTGTATCCCTACTGGACAAGCACCACGGCTGTATCCCTACTGGACAACCACCACGGCTGTATCCCTACTGGACAACCACCACGGCTGTATCCCTACTGGACAAGCACCACGGCTGTATCCCTACTGGACAAGCACCACGGCTGTATCCCTACTGGACAAGCACCACGGCTGTATCCCTACTGGACAAGCACCACGGCTGTATCCCTACTGGACAACCACCACGGCTGTATCCCTACTTGACAACCACCACGTCTGTATCCCTACTGGACAACCACCACGGCTGTATCCCTACTGGACAACCACCACGGCTGTATCCCTACTGGACAACCACCACGGCTGTATCCCTACTGGACAACCACCACGGCTGTATCCCTACTGGACAACCACCACGGCTGTATCCCTACTGGACAAGCACCACGGGTGTATCCCTACTGGACAAGCACCACGGCTGTATCCCTACTGGACAAGCACCACGGCTGTATCCCTACTGGACAAGCACCACGGCTGTATCCCTACTGGACAACCACCACGGCTGTATCCCTACTGGACAACCACCACGGCTGTATCCCTACTGGACAACCGCCACGGCTGTATCCCTACTGGACAACCACCACGGCTGTATCCCTACCGGACAACCACCACAGCTGTATCCCTACTGGACAACCACCACGGCTGTATCCCTACTGGACAAGCACCACGGCTGTATCCCTACTGGACAAGCACCACGGCTGTATCCCTACTGGACAAGCACCACGGCTGTATCCCTACTGGACAACCACCACGGCTGTATCCCTACTGGACAACCACTACGGCTGTATCCCTACTGGACAAGCACCACGGCTGTATCCCTACTGGACAAGCACCAAAACAGCCTCGGCATGGTCGGCCTCGGTGTGAACCATGTGAGGCAAGCCCTACAATTCGTGCTCACTGACAATGTGTTCGAGTTTGGGAGCCAACAGTACTGCAAGCTAAAGGGCATCACAATGGGAAACCATCTTGCGCCGCCATTTGCCATCATATTCATGGCATCGTTGGAATATTCTGCATTGGTGCTGCATGAGAATCAACCTTGCCTCTACAAGAGGTACATCAACGACATTATCATCCTATTGCGCTATGGCCAGGAGGCGCTGGAGGGTTTAGTCGAGCACATGAACAGCCAACACCCAGTCATCCGCTTCACAGTCAATCATTCATATCACGCCATAGGCTATATCGACTACCTTGACCTGACAATTTCCATCAGTGCGGAGTGGCACCTTCAATGAGAGCTTTTCATCAAGTCATCCCACAGTGGAGTACATTTGTCGTACAACCCAACAGTGCCAATGGCTTCCAAGCGCGCAGTAGCGAAAAGAACCAGTTTGGCAGGGCTATGAGGAACGCATCGACGGAAAAGGGAAGGCAAGCTGGGATTAGGAAGATTTTCTGCACTGCTGAAGGCAAATGATTACCCGGACAACAAAATACACTGCGCCATGAAGAATTCTGCTCGCTTCACAAATGCAAGAAACCGGACCAAGTCATCCTGAAGTTGCCGTTTATCAACGAAGCACTGTCCCCTCGGGTTTCTCGACGTGTGCGCCAGTTCAGTCCTGATGTTCGTCTTGTGTTCACATCTGGTCCATCATTGAAGAGAAAACTTGTTTGGTCATCATTGTCTGGCCGTGCATGCCCCCGTGAGGTGCAGAGGGCAAAGGTGAAGCGTGGTCATGGTGCACCGATGGTCTGTAGAGCATGACTGTAATGTGGGTATATCTGATCGTGAATGTTTGGCGAAGAATGTTGTCTACAGTAGGCTGTGCAGTCTTAGTCAAGAGCTGTACGTTGGGAAAACCGAGTGGCCAGTGTGGGAGCGGTTTCCGGACCACTACCGAGAAGTGCAGGCGATGGCGGAGAAAGCTCCCTTGGGTAACCACCACTAAACCCACCACTGAGAATCTCACACATCTTTTCAATTTCAGCCCTTCCACCAGGCAAAGATTCTCGGCAGGGAATGGAGCCTTCTCTTCCATTACGCAAGCATCTTGAGGCAACAGAGATCAGAAATCGACGACCAAAGGTGAACAGTGACCAGACATGACTGATCTACAAAATGGGCATCCCACACAATGAGCATAAGATCTCGGATTTGACACCTCGAATGGATAGTGACGCCTGACTTGAGAACTTTAGAATACTTAATAACACCACTCCACACTTGACTCGTACCCCCCCCCCCCCACACACACACACAGAACGTCATCTGCTTCACTACCTCTCTCTCTCTCTCTCTCTCTCTCTCTCTCTCTCTCTCTCTCTCTCTCTCTCTCTCTCTCTCTCTCTCTCTCTCTCTCTCTCTCTCTCTCTCTCTCTCTCACACTCACTCACTCACTCCTTTCTTCCCGGTTGCCGTGCTTGTGACTTTTTTTTCCCTGCTGCCGTGCTCATATTAGTTATCTAACTACAGCTGTATCTTCTTCTTGGTTCTGTTTGTCCGCTTATTATTATATTTTCTTTTCTCTTATTATCAGTGGGACCATTGTCATTAGGTTTAGGCCTGTTTTGGAACTCCACTTTAAATAAAGCCAAACAACAACAACGTCAATCATGACTATCTCACGCCCACTTTGCACTTGATGAAATGCTCACTTACATTGTTATGTCTGTCTGTCTTGTGCCTCAGTGCTAGCTTGCATCTTGTTGCAGAGTACATGTATTGGCATGAATTCCGTCCCTGTACTGTCTTATATCAGCCATCTTTGTATCTTCTCCTTTAACCCTGATGATGCCCTCCTGGGTGAACAGGTGGAACAGTTGCTGTACGTGGTGTAGCCAAGGACTGTTCGTGTTTTGCGAATTGGAGGTGAAGTAAAAAATGACAAGGCTAGCTACAATGGAGCTGCAAAACTCTTCGAGAAAGGCCTTGTTTTTTGTTAGTCTACACTCTATACAGCCCTGTCTGTCACTGAATACCTCTGTCTCTTTTTCCGTTTCTTTCCTTCAACCTCTTTCTTTCTCTGTGTCTCGCTAATTGTCCTTGGTCTCTCCTCCCTTCTCCTTCTTTCTCTCTTCCTTTCTCCCTCTTTCTCCCTCTTTAGTTTTTCCAAACTCCCTTTGCTCTTCTCTCTCACTCTATGTATGTCTTTCTTCCTGTATCTGCCCCTTTCTCTTTCCTGCTCGCACCTCGTTGACCTCAGGACATGCAGCCCAAACGCCCCCCTACAATAGCTAGTCTACTGTACCAATTATGATTTTTCTGGACAAATACCTGAGGCTGAAGAAAATTCACCGATCATATTATGTTTTCAATGCTCATGTTGACAATTTTGCAACTCCCCCTCCTCTCTCCCTCTCTCTTTTTCTCTCCCTATCTATCTTCTCTCCGTCTCTCTTTCTCTCTCTGTCTTTGTCTGTCTTTCTCTCTCTATCTGCCTCTGTGTCTCTGTCTGTGTCTGTGTGTGTGTCTCTCTCTCTCTCTCTCTCTCTCTCTCTCCATACCCGCTTACTCAACCGTGTTCGATTGGGAATAAGGGCGAACGTTGCATCACAGCCTTTTCGGATCAAAAGCAGTCGACTCAGCGTCCAAAAGACTAAAACATATGGGTCAATTGCGGTTATCCGTGCTTTTATAAGAACGAAATGGTGCTTTTAGTGATTTTTACATACAAATCCTCATCTAGTAGGGCGTAGTCACCCAGTGTCGGTGGAAGTGGCGAGTGCGATGGGGAATAATGGAGGAAGGGAGCGTCTCAGCTTCCTCGGACCAAGACCATTCTACTCAGCAGTCAGCATCCCGAAGACTACAACTGGTAAACATTTGATTTAGGTTATACTTCCCCTTAGGAGGCATACAAACACAACCTATTCGCAAGAGACAAGGAGAGAAGCAAGAGGAAATCAGAGTAATGGGAAGATTAGTGGTGACAAGAAGAAACCTGTGCTGGTGAGGCAAGCCAACAACGCAACGTAATCTATTGACGTTACCGCGATCTTTGGCACAATACAAACGCATGAATGTTGGCGTGTCTTAACGTCAGTTACCTTAGAATGGCGTAGTTGGCAATCTTCGCTCGCATTGATCCTAATCTTTGCCTTGAAGCTTGGAATCAAAACTGTCAGATTTTGCTCCATGCAGCTTATCTAGCTAGTACAAATGAGCCCTTTGATTCAGCAAGCTGCGTTCTTCTGATTCTGCTGTAAATTTGGTGTTCATTGTCTTTGGATAGGGTATGGCATGTCTTGTCATGGGTGAGATATGACTGGTATGTATTGGTGTACTGTATCCACCTGCAGAAAGGTCTATCAAACTTCATCATACTGCAAAGTAACACAGCGTGACATGACACAACCTAAGCTTAGAATTTAGCCACTTAACTCCATACTTCTTTGTAGATGCACCTTCCTTCTTTACGTAGACTAGCAAAGCAAGCTACAATACATGCACATGTATACTCGGGTCTCAGTTAGGCGTTGGCGGATAATTCTCGAAAAGGTGGCAGATTCTGTTCGAAAAGCAGTGAAATTGGCAGAACCATACAAACCTTATGGCGGGCAATTCCTCGAATTCTGCTCCATTTCTTTATCCACATACCAAACATGCATGAAACTTACCAGAAAAAGTACCGAATTCTGCCAATTGTTCTGCCGGCATTATCCGCATATGCCTAGTCTCAGTGGATGGATGGTCATCGCACTAACCCTCATTGTCTAGATGGTATGAGTTATCGTCAGATTTCCATGCGAATATCAGTGGCAGGCATTGAGATAACTAGACAACCTGCAGAGAGCTCCAGCGGAGATGTATTGATGGACTGAACTACAAGCACACAGCAGGGGACCACTTGATATAGAAATCGAAAAAGGTAATTATGGGTGTGTCGCCTGCGTTTGCCCAAGTATCCCCCGTGGATAGATTGAAGGTGACATCAGGGAAATAATTCTATCATCGGGCGCAGCCCGACATACTCCTCATCACAACTTGACCATGTCCATGGTACAAGCCGATGTATACTTTATAATATCAATAATCTGCGAGATCTAGAGTAGATGCACCAGGTATGCCACCATCACTTTTGTCTTTAGCATGCTTCCGCACCGTCGAGTGATCCCATAGTGACGTCAAACTATAATATATTTTGATATTTTGATATTTTTCTTGATTCAAGCTTGAGCGATTTTCTAGCATGCAATGTCTCCCTTTCCTCGTCTGTGATGATGTTGATCGTGATGCAAGGGCCTTATTCGGGGAGGGTTATGGTTATTGAGCAGTAACATTCCCACAACGTCAAAAGAGACTTGCTGACCCCTCCTCATCAATGCTGTGGATCCAGTCTATGATTTGTGTGGAGCTCTCCCAGAGGTTTATGCCAGTTGACATTCTTACTGCACGGATGACCCTGTCTAATATGGAATTCCTGACAGTGCTGAGATGAGATTGTGCAGGACTAATGAGCCAACAGAGGAAGCTGTTCTGCAATTCTTCTTTGTGATCTTTAAGTGTGACGAATGCCTCCGACCTCGCCATTACGTCACCACAATGGCTGACCTAAAGTTAGGTTCGCTAACTGCTTTGCCTCCTTTTTGATTTCAGCATAGGTGGCCTCGGATGCGTGCACAGTGTGTGGTGACATTGTCCTGGAGTAGTGTCCACACTAATGTACTTTACGCTGCCTTCGTATAGGCTCTTGGTTTTGTCGGCTCTCATCGTAATGGCATTAGTGTTCGCGAGCATCTGTATGTTCTCCGTGAGCCTGTCCTGGATTTCCTCCTTCACCCGTTGGAACTTCACCTATGCTAACACGTTCAGTAGGTCGGTATGCAAAGCTTTCAGGTGAGGCACTGCTGGGGGCGTCTTTGACTGGGGAAGCCGTATGTCTCAGCATTCATCATTTTGCAATCGTCGTTCAGGTCGAAGTGCACATTCCAGCACATGTGGCGTACAATGCTCTCAACTGTTTCCACTAGTCTAGGCGGTATTGGGAGGGACTTGTGTGCAGGATGGGGATGTTCCCCACCAAATACCTCATGCCTGTCTGTCTTCGTGCGTCCATAGTTACGATGTGTGGAAAGGAATACTAGATCTCAGGAGCCAGAGAGAGAGAGAGAGAGCTTCCAATAATCAGAAGAGAAGTAGATCTCGTCCTGCACGAAGAGTGTTAAATTGTACTGACACGCACTAGATCAAATCCATACAGTTCAGTTCGGCCCTCACCCAAACCGTTTTTGTTGCCACTCCGAATTTCAGAGTTTCAACAAATCAGGAAACATAACTAACTTAGACAGAGGTCTACAGATGACTGCAATATTGAGCTAGCTGCTTGGACGTTACAAGATAGCGTCTATCCATGAGCGACACAGACTCACACTGCCATCTGGTGTTCACGAGGTGTTTGTCGCACTGGAAACAGAGCGTTTCTGTAAGATCGTATCCCTACAGTCCGTTCCATATATGTGTGCACTCTTTTCCAGTCAAAGGGCCATTGTGTATGCCCCATGGATTCTACATGTCATGTAGAATCCATGGGGCATACACAATGGCCCTTTGACTGGATGGAAAAGAGTGCACACTGGCCCTTTGCCTGGAAAAGAGTGCACACTTATATGGAATGGACTGTAGTGATGTATTGATCCGGGGAGCACTATATAAGTGGTGCTCTTCAGGCACAATCTTCCTCAGCCTACTCATGCTCAATTTGAGTGGTGAATTCCCTGAAACACTATTACATAGTATTGTATTGAGCAGGGAGTGGTGCTTTCTTGCAGGTTTTCCGAGTGGAAGGTTCGATGGGCTTCTCATGTTGACGTACATACATGTATGTGTGTACAGTGACTGGCACTGAATGGTAGAGGAGAAAAGTCTCTTGTACAGGAAAATCAAATGTGCTTACATTATGACACAAAATCTCAATACAAAAAAATTGATCAAAACGCCAAGAATCTGAAGAAAAAAACTCAATCCAATCCTGTGTTGCCACAACCATGATAACGGCAACTGAAACCCAACACAAATCTAAGAAGATGGCAAGTACAGACAGTTGGCGGTCACGCGGCAACAAAAATCACCAAATGTAAGCACTAACAATGTTGAAACAGGAGTCCCTCATGCCATGTCACACGACATGTTGATGGATATAACATGCTAGTGAAAACTTTCTTCCCTTTCAGACAAGCGTTTTCATGGACAACCAAGATTCAACAAGAGAGAAATCTAGGATCTCCAATGGACCACAGCATAGAGCCAGGAAATGAACAAAGCACTGTAGAGGCTAAAGCAATAGTGATCATGTCTCATAAGCCGTGTTTCTCTCTTTCTCTGTGTTTATTCTGTATTCTCTCGTATCTCGCTTTTTGATTGGTCTAACTCTCTCCCTCTCTCTATTTCTCTTTCTCTCTCTTTCTTCCTGGATCGTTATCCCACTGTCTCTCTCTCTATTTTATCTCTCGTTCTTCCTTCCTTGCATGTTCGTTATTTCTCTCTCTCTCTCTCTCTCTCTCTCTCTCTCTCTCTCTCTCTCTCTCTCTCTCTCTCTCTCTCTCTCTCTCTCTCTCTCTCTCTCTCTCTCTCTCTCTCTCTCTCTCTCTCTCTCTCTCTCTCTCTCTCTCTCTCTCTCTCTCTCTCTCTCTCTTCAAGCCTCTCTACACGTATCTCTCCCTCTCTATTCAAATCGTACACATAATTACTCATGCACGAATAATTATTGATAGTCGCATGAGTGTGGAGGTGTTTAGTACCTTGAATACCTACATGTATGTGCAGTTCTATGGCTAAGAACATCGTCCCCCCCCCCCCTCTTCTGCTTTTACATGTACTTCTCCGCTTACGTATTATTCACATTAGTCTTCACACATCGGCTCCAGCTTCGCATTAAAAAAATTCACGGTTCGCGTGAAGTCGGCTGGAGGCCGAGTTTTCCGCATCCTTAGGAACGCCACCCCCCCCCCCCCCACCCCCCCACCCTCCTCCCTCAAGGATCCGCATTATTCTACATGTATTTCTATTTCACACATGCACTGTACCTATCCACGCACGAATATTCTTGGCTTTTACCATTACCCACTGTGTTGCTGCACTGCTGCTTCATTGTCCCGATGGATGTGCTGCTCTTCGTTGCTAATCCGCTGCATGTGCCTTTGCTACTCGTGTTCCACCGTGCCTTGGTCATGGCTTTAAATAGCTGAAGTGGTATTTTCACGTATTTTTCTGAGATATTAGCCAATATAGTTCTTAAATTGTGTACATCCTCGGCAACATTCGTAACACCTCCAGGGTGTGGCACGTTTTCTCGGAGATCATCGAGCCTAAATGGACATGATGGCTAACTATAACTAAAGACAAAAGCCAAGAAAGAAAACACATAGCCATAAAATGCAGTTGACCTATGATAAGGTGATGAATGTACCTGATATGAGAATCGTGTCAGCTACGGCGTTCGTCTAAAGAGTATGGTGGGTTGGTTCAGTGGTTACTACTACATGTACATGATTTATTCAAAGCCCCACATTAATTAAGTGAATAATAGCAAGGAGGTATAAAAGAAGAGCTAAAGAGAAAAAGGGAAACCAAGGAGGAGTCCAGGTGGAAAAGGAAGGATAAGAGCATTGAAAGAATCGGTCACGCAATACGGGTAATGCCCATCGTGGGTAGGATTATTATTCACTTGACATCCCTACGCAAGAAGTAGGTTGTTCTGAATAATGAAAATACTTCAGAAGTAATCGTGACTTACCGGTACCAAGCATGCCTGCCAAATATCCAAAGGGACGAACGAAAGAAAAACGCAGGGCAGAGCAGAAAGAAAGAATTATTAGTAACTGGAAGAAAGGAGAAATGGGGAGGGAATGTGAACTGGGAAGTACATGTACATGTACATGTACATGTATGAGCTCCAGTGAAACGCACTGGGAGGAAGGCAGGGAGAGAGGTGGGAGTTGCGGTTGTGTGTGGTGAAGGGAGTCTGAAATACCGTATTTCCCCGACTATACATGTAAGTCGCACCTTTTTACACTAAAATTCAGGGTAAAAAAGGGGATGCGACTTACAATCGAGCATGACTTACAACTGAAGTGAATATATCGCAACAATATTGCTCAAACCTGAAAATGGGGGTGGGACTTATAATCGAGTGCGACTTATATTTATAATCGGGGAAATACGGTAGGAATAGAATGATGCAGAGCTGGATGCGTGGTATGAATATAAACGTGACCACAAGCTGTTTCCAATGTTGTCCGATACGTGTACGATACGCTTGCTATAACGATGCGCGCTAGCGTAGTTTCTTCAACAGAACTGTGAACATCTGCATATACATGTGTCACCACACACGTACACGTACATGTACATGTACATGTACATGTATACATTCACGTCATATTCATCTACACGTACATTGTTATTCACACTATGTCCAGCAATATCTAGCCGCACAAGTATTTCTCGGAAGAGACTAGCACATGCATGCTGAGGTGTAGCAGCGTGATAACTACGTGTACGTGCATGACAAGTCCGCAGGGCAAGCGATTGCATCTCCACTGAGATTATGGACTAAACCAGTGACAGTAATGACAGCGTTTTGGAGAACATCCCCTCCTGAAATGCTCCTTATCAATTCTGACTCCATGGAGGTGATGGCTGCTCGTGATTAGCAGCTGCTGTCGTGAATTCTATTGATGAATAATTTTGGTTCGTGGCAGTAAGACGCCAGAGTCATTGATTGGGAGCAGGGGAAATCTACATAGTCATTATGCATACTTGAGCAATGTCATGTACAATGTAGCTTCGTGGCTTCGTGGCGGGCATATTCTGGATTTATGCTCACCGAGTCACCCGTCATCCAGCCCTACCAGATTCCATACAGCTCACGGAATTATGACAGTGATCATGGTGACGTGCCCTGTACTCTAGTGTAGTCTGTAGTCTGTACTCTGTAGTCTGTCGTCTGTAGTCTGTAGTCTGTAGTCTGTAGTCTCTGCACCTCAGACATCAGACATGACCATCGCGGAAGCGATGATAGCGAACAGCTATGTTAGACATAGCAACTAACGCTACTTGTGCTGGGATTACACCATTCAACAGCTTGCAAGGCTGATGAACACACACACACACACACACCACGCACACACACCACACACACATACACACACCACACACACACACACACACACACACACACACACACACACACACACACGTGTAGAGTCTGGAGAGACCGTCATGCATAACAGGGCACAGGTGACTAGCGCTTGGCGGCGGTCAGTCAGCCGTCACCTGGGATATGACAGGACATGACATGCCATGACAGGTGCACCAAATCTAGACGTGCGAAACACCAGAGGACTAGTGTTAGTAAGCTGTCAGAAATGAGGAGTGCAGGGTATTTCTCAAGACATCTCCGGTGCATAATACTGTATGTACGTCATTTCCACTATCACTCGTATCAGATCATTATCAAACAGAAGTGGCTGCTTGGGAGTGACACAGATACTGGTGCTACTCTGACTATGTCATCGCGGCACATCTACAGTGTACATGGACTGCTACAATTAACCATAGTAAGAGTACGGATACTTTAAAATGGACATCCGCTACCTTCATCAGTACAATCATGCTACGACTGCAACCCTAACCCTAACCCTAACCCTATCCCCATGTTCCAACATACCGGTACGAGCCAAAATTGAAAATACGTTTCCATTCTGGCTAAACGCTGAAACAGTGATTTCCTATTGACTTTTAGGTTTCGTCGCGAAGTAATCTGGACAGCTGCTGTGGCAATTACTTTTTACATATTGCTGGCTAGGCTGTGTTTGAATGTTTGTTATTGCCTCCACTACTGTACCTAGATTATGGGCGGCATCCTGCTGATCAGCACACCCATTTCAACTCCCTCACACTGCTTATGAATACTACTGTCCGCACTAGTACTAGTACTGCTACTAATTCCAGTGGTTGTGATTCTGAGCCAATACAATGCAATACAATGCAATACAGTGCAATACAGTGCAACCCAACACAGCACTGTACATGTACATGTACGTCACCAGTACTCAGTGCATGCAGTGTATGGATACTGACCTGTACTCGGCTGTAGTAGGATATACATATAACAAAAGGCTGCTACCTGTACACGTCATGTACATGTACATGTATGTCATAATGTGTACATTGTACATGTATGTGTACCAGTAGACAACTCGATGTCAAGATTGACATCCCTCTGGATACAATACTAGTACATCGTAAACACGATAATGACGCACGAACACACACACACACACACACACACACACACACACACACACACACACACACACACCATTGGACCATTGGACGCCCATCGCCAGAGGCGATGATAGCGATGCTAGAGCAGAAGCCATAGCAGCTTGTACTGGGATTGCACCATTCAACAGCTTGCACGGCTGAAGAATTGACCGCCACTATTCAGCCTGGTCTACACCACACAGCTACATGTATGAAGTGGCTTTTTCTGGCCAGTGAATCCCTACTTTTTGGTCTTTTTTCATTTTTTTCCCGCACACACACACATCACACCACATACTTCGGCATGCACTGGCATGCACACACACACACACATACACACACACGAACACACACACACACACACACACACACACACACACATCCACCCTACATACATACATACATGTACATGTACATGTACATGTATACATGTACATAATAATAATTAGTATTATAGTGATATACATAACAAGACACACATCATTGCCCCATAGCTGTGAAGACTACACAGGATCTGTGAAGTCACACTTTATAAAGTGACATTACTTGTCACTAGTGTACCGTGGCATGTCAAGGACACGTGGTGATATGGACCATGCACATGTCAACATCATAGTCAGCAGGCAGTGCAGTGCATGACTCTCAACTGTCATCCAGATACATAATTATAATAATGTACATGTTCAAAGTGTTCATACAGGTATAATGTACATGTATTGGTAAATGTCACATCTTACCGAGACCAATGTGATTATTATGTTGGATAGCATCATGCTGTTGAGAGGGTAGGGCAACCACTAAGCTGATACATGTTCATGTACATGTACATGTACATGTACATGTACACACCTTCAGCACTTCAAGTCAATCATTGTGGTCATGTGTTCGCAGACTGATTCTGGATTATCTTCTCAGTGAAATGTTCTGTCAATCTCAACCCGGACTCAGTAAGATTAGTCACTCTAAGTCATTGCTGCTGATACTGCTGCGGCTGCTGCGTTGACATTGCTACAAACTTACATCTACATGTACATGAACTTTGCAAAGCCGATAAGCGAAATCTTCTGTTTTTCTGTTCTCTTTCTGTTGTACCCGATCTCCCTTTGATGTACCGCTGACTGTACGCTGAAGATCTAAGTATTTTAATTCTCATTCTCATTGTAATTATAATTTTCATATTTGATTTCATGTTATTGGGTTCTATGCCCGTTTGAATTTTCGAATCAAAATAAATACAAACAAACAACATGTATTTGCATCTCACCCGCTGTCTGAGAAGAAGTCAGGAAGTAAGGTGACCGTGTCGAGGAGCACAATCTGATCCGATGATATTGAATATCACTCAGTCTCACAACCACAACCAACCCACCGTACACGTACATGACTCATGAGTAACATGACGTACATGTATGTCAATAGCTCTTCCCAGTGAGGTGGATCACACATACATGTATACGATGATGTATGCAAATACGTGTAGTTCCACACTGGAGCTCTTATTGTGGTGAGTCTGGTTGTCTGAGAGGATGCACCACAGACCACATCCTTCCTCAAAGGTGGCAGAATCCATGCCATCGCGTCACTATCATGTACATGTACATGACTGTGCACTAGCACTAGTAGTGTGTATGCATTGTTTCTTCCTCCGAAGTACATCGTACACGTACACGTACACTACTTTTCCGGCATTCTACTATTTTCAGGCTCTGGTTTGAAAATACGGAATGCGCCGGACATCATCACATCATGTCACAGTGCATGTACATGCAAGCGTAGAGTGTGTACCATACAATGTACAAATACAGTGTACATGCAAGCGTAGACTGTAGGCACCGGCCGATAATGCCGGCAGAAAAATTGGCAGGTACTTTTCTGGTAAGTTTCATGCATGTTTGGTACATGTATGTGGATAAAGAAATGGAGCAGAATTGGAGGAATTGCCCGCCATAAGGTTTGTATGGTTCTGCCAATTTCACTGCTTTTCCAGCAGAATCTGCCGGTGCCTAGCGTAGAGTGTATACCATACATTCTACATGTACATGTACATTTACATGCACGAGGATACGCACGCTGCTACCACTGGATCGATATAGCTCCCCATCTCCTTCCATCAGCTCACAGCTGGAGACACCACATTCTGGCACAGTTGGATGCTAACCATGTTTGCAAAGCTGCAGTGAAGGCAACCTACCTATTTTGCTGTGCGACTTATCAACAGGATTAGGTAACCTCGGTCTGCTGAGCCTAACGGAAAGCATATGAAATTCAAAATGGTGCTGCGCGAAAGACTGTTCACTGGTTCATTGAGCTGGCACTACAGACTCACACAGACTAGTCTGTACTTGTACATGACTTCGTACATGACTGTACAATCATTACGACATTGGATAAACCTTGTATTGTAGAAACACGTTTTTAGTTTGACATGTAACTAACTTTTCAAAAGGATGAAATCTGAGCGGCGACCATGTCGAGAATGCGGAACGTGTGAGAGCAAGCGATATCGGGATTATCACACATTTTTTTAAATTAATTTTGAAAGGATTGAGAGAACTTCAAATAAATTAATTCAAAGGATCAGTCGGGGAAGTGAACTGCCTGAAAAGACAACAAACATGTCAACCCCACCAGGACTCGAACCCGGTACCTTGGAAAGTAATACATGTAATAGTAACTGTTGCTTGTCATGAGAATTGTTTAAAGGGGAAGTATACCCTAAAATCAAATTTCCACCAGTTGTAGTCTTCTGGGTGCTGAGTCGAATGGTCTTGGTCCGAGGAAGCTGCGACGCTCCCTTCCTACTTGAATCCCAATCGAACTCGCGCACTTCCACCGAAACTGGGTGACTGCGCCCTACTAGATGGGGATTTGTATGCAAAATGTCACTAAAAGCGCCATTTCGTTCTTATAAAAGCACGGATGACCGCGATTGGCCCATATGTTGTAGTCTTTTGGACGCTGATTCGACTGGTTTTGGTCCGAAAAGGCTGCGATGCAGCGTTCCTCCTTTATTCCCAATCGAACATGGTTGAACAAGCGGTCACGTGCTCCTGCGTACACCAGTCAGCTGGTCACCGTGCCTGCAGGGTACAACTTACTAGCCTGTTTGACCTTTTTTGGGTGCAGTCCTGTCACTCGAGTTGAACTCGAGTTGAACCTTGGTGTGAAAGTTGTCGCCTGCTGGCGCGGTGACCAGGTGATTTGGGCACCCAGGAGCACGTGACCGCTTGTTCAACCATGTTCGATTGGGAATAAAGGAGGAACGCTGCATCGCAGCCTTTTCGGACCAGAACCAGTCGAATCAGCGTCCAAAAGACTACAACATATGGGCCAATCGCGGTCATCCGTGCTTTTATAAGAACGAAATGGCGCTTTTAGTGACATTTTGCATACAAATCCCCATCTAGTAGGGCGCAGTCACCCAGTTTCGGTGGAAGTGCGCGAGTTCGATTGGGATTCAAGTAGGAAGGGAGCGTCGCAGCTTCCTCGGACCAAGACCATTCGACTCAGCACCCAGAAGACTACAACTGGTGAAAATTTGATTTTAGGGTATACTTCCCCTTTAATTGTCTTTCTCATCTACAGTACAGCTACATGACTATGCAGCGTTTGATGATAATTATGCACTCGTGAGTCATGCACTGATCACGCCGTGATGCCACTGATGGAGCGATCCTACCTGCCGGCTGGGGATACCCCGGAGGTCCAGGTCGCGATCACGAGTGGCAGTATCAAGGTCGCGCTGGTGGTGTCCCAAGACAAGACCGGGTTTCGGCTACTGACAGGAAAAGACTACAGCTGGCGAGCAGGCAGATCAGGCTTGCTGCCGACATACGCTCATTTTTGGTCAAGCGATCGACCGCCGAATGCGTGGGTGTTGACGGGAAGCGTGCATTGCAGATCTTGCTCGACATGGCTACACTGGCGTGTGATCGGCGCCACTGACACGCAGCTGAATAGGATGATGGACAGGCCCATCTCAGCCTCTCGAGAACAGATCCACCAGGCACCAGTCACCACTGCACTAGCACCAGTACCATGAATCTGGCAGTATTACTCTTACTTAGTCTTAGTCTTACCGCTGCATTTCCCCTACTGCCCAGGCCTTAGCACCACGTCTAGCCTCTTCTCACTAATCTCAGTCTACACACTACACAGCGCACACCGCATGTACTGACAAACATGTAGCCATTACCTGCCATCGCATGACGCTAATGAGCAAGGCCATCCAAAGAGCAGCCATTAGCCGTCAGACCCATCCCATGCCATGGCGGACTCTGCAGTCTGCACCACAACAAGCTACGGGCAAAACGTCACAGGCGCTCATCAGCTCAGTGCAGTGAAAGTGAATCACTAAACTCTTTCGTCTCTGCCTAGGCTAGCTCTAGCGTCTAGGCTAGCTTTCTACACTCTGCATCTGGCAGCCCCTCAACGGTCCTCACTCTGAGCCAAGTGGATGGCGCTTTGTCTTTGTCAACACCCAGTCTCCTGCCTACGCGTATACGACATACATGCACGGAGCACTAAAAGTACCTAAAGTCCCAGTCACAGTCATGTACTGAGTAGTAGCTGCACGCTTGGTGTCACAAATGAGTGTAGTGTAGAGAGTGCAGTGCCAGCGCTGAGTCGGGTAGCAGGTCAGCTCTACCGGTAGTTCGGTCCTGCATATGCGCATGCATGCAGGCTGCAGTAGGTGGCACAGACACACTGGAAAAATTCTCCTTCCATTGAAGCGAGGAAAGGCAGCAAAGAGTGGCAACGGGTGTGATTTGCACACCACGCGACTGCAGAGTCGAGTTGTAAACGAACTGGGATGAGCAAGCGTGTCGCAAAGGTGATACTGTAGACTCCGTATACGCGTAGCCTGTGATCAGTGTTACTAGTGTTCCGTGAGGAGTGAAGTCTAGCTTGTACGCCACGGAGCTGGTCATTGTTGTCCATGCAACGATCCATACTAGAAGAGAGAGGGAGACGAGAAATGGACTGATAGAAGCCGAGTTGCCATTTGAGCACACCTCGGCGCTCTGAGGGAAGAGTGCACCTCTTCTTGTGTTTCGATCCGTGCTCCAGTCCCGTGGCGTTGGAACAGCTGAAGACGACGATGGATGCAATTGGAGGAGAACGGCGCTGCCGGTCCGTTGCTAGCTTGTACCGTGGAGCAGCACATGGACGGTTTGGAGTGGTCTCTCTTCTCCTTTGCCTGAGCTTCGCGACCTGTTGTATGGCAAACACTAACCAAAAAGTGTACAATTATGCAAAGGGCGGCGACGAGAATTGGAATTGGATTCCACCCAGACGTTTATACCAGGGTAAGGCATAGAGTCGAGAGAGTATAGCGCTCATGGTTTTAACCTTATTTTCATTTTGACTGAAGCCATTTGGGCCTGGGCCCTGGCATTACCTTGTTTACGGTTCCTGGAGTGTCTGAAAATGTCTCCTTGTTGATTCACGAAACAGAAACAGTCACTGTATTGTAGTTCGAGGAGAACGTTGAAGTCAACATGGTCAACCCAGCGTATGACTCATGAGTGTATTGTGTGAAACTGCTGCTTGTGTCATCACTGACTTACCCTGTAGTCCTTGCATGGTCCAGGAGCATGCATGGTCTCTCAGACTCTTCTGGATCGACCACTCTCATAATATGGTTGTTGCTTGTTGGAAACCGCTGTTGACGTTGGTCCGAGCGTGTTTCTTGGTTGGCTTGTTCGAAGGATGTATTTTGGCGATGCATGCCACTGGCTCGTGCATCGTCTTAGTTTTGCGTGCGTATCATAGATAATAGATGATAGAATGCAGAGGCACTAGAGCCGCTAGAGCCGAGGAGTGCTTGTGCCTTTCGCAGCACCGTCGCATGGATGTGTACGTGTGTAGTGTGGTCATGTCGACTGTGAAGTAGCGTCTTTGTCTTGGTCAGTATTTCCGCTTTTGTTCCGTTCCAATGCCACTGTCGACTGTCCGTGCACTGACCCTGTCTGTAGGTTGTTCTGTTGACATGTATAACCTTCTAAACTAAGGTTCGTTGAGTAAACTACTTGTAGGCTGTGAAACACGCTCCGAGCCAGACTCTTCGTGTATGAGTGATACTATAACTCCGATACACCAGCACTGGTACAGTGGTAGTAGCAGTATGACATTGTTATGATACTTGGTCCGTAGCTCTCTGTCTCTCTGCTTCTTGTGAAAAGTCTGTAAAACGACGAGAAGAGGTCTTTATCGATGCTGTTATGCTGTACTAGTACTAGTATAATAGCACTCTGCCTCTGGCACTCAACACACCCAGTCACTAGTCTGTGTACAAACTGACTTTTGACCGATTCTGTTGCTACTATGTCCCAGAAGTACATGACTGTCCAAGATTTCACAGTCCATAGATCTATGCTCTGATATGTAGATCTACTGTACAAGAACAAAGTACAAGTCATGTAACAGTGGAAGAGAGATACACTGATATGCAGGCTCACCAAACCACAACTTGCACAAGTCAGAGACAATGTGTTGCAGAGAGGACGACCTTGGCATCCTGGCCTGTCTATGTTTGGCAGGGTCTGCAGCTGAATCCGGGATATCCGAGTTTGGAACCTCGTGCAGCACTCTCACTCAATGTCTATTTGTAGGCTCTGATCAACTTACTGCTTGCACAGAATCAACATGTGTTGGCTTGGCGAAGCAAAATACATGAAATTGTTTGTGACAAAATCGTATCCTGGATGTAAAACCTTTAAATGGTGTGTGTAAGGGTCAGAAAAAGAGCACGGTTTATAAAACCATGATGTGGCCCTAACACCTCCGCTCTTCACCCCGTCTCAATATACAGTCTTGTGATAAACGCACGAATATTTACACAATCTTTGGGCATAGTCATCCTTAGACTGCATACGTTCAAAGTTTCAACCTCACAAATATCGACAACTTGCGAATAATGACATCTTTCTCATGCGCGATAAACGGTCGTTGTTTGCAAGCTTTCTCTTTATCTCTAAGAACCCTACCTTTCCAAGTTTCCAGTTGTTAGTTGACATCTCTGTGAAAAATATGGGTATGGTACAAGTGCAAATAGGTATGTTTTCCACGAATATATCTTCATCCTTTTCATCGGATCCCCAGAGTGTTAAGATGACAGTACGATGTAGGACTCTAAGTCCTGCTTCCATCAACTGTGAATGCTCAAGGTCACTTGCAAAGGAACTTTGTGACTAGAAGAAGTGCATGCCATTTAGAGGAGCATGAAGGGAGGCAAACTATCTACTTGTAATTGAGCAGTAGGTGGCAAGTTGCTGGAATTTGTGTGTTGATTATCCAATCTACAACATTTCTTTGTCAATGTTCCATACTGCCCCTGAGTAATCCCCCCCCCTCTTTTCTCTCTCTCTCTCTCTCTCTCTCTCTCTCTCTCTCTCTCTCTCTCTCTCTCTCTCTCTCTCTCTCTCTCTCTCTCTCTCTCTGTCCCCCTGCCTCTTTCTTTCTGCATGGATCGCTCTCTGTATATGGGTGTATACAAGAACGAAGCTCAGGAATGTGTGTGTTGGGGTGTGGGTGGGGTGGTGGCGTGTGGTGCACCACAACTCCTAGGCATTGCTCTTGCCCCACTATACTTCATGGAACAAATTGTAACTTGGTTTGTGCAGCTCAGCTGTAAGTGATGTGGCTACCTTCGTCCTACAAAAGTAATTTGCTGTTTGTAATACTAGTAGGCTATTGCGTAGATCCAGTATGTGAAAGGATAGCATAGCTGGTCACAATATGGTGCCCATCAAATGTCACAGACAGGTGTTCTCTGAACTCCTTACTCCTCCCAGGCATACCTGGCGTAATGTCTCAACAACTCCCCATTAGTATGTGGCCAAAATGAAACGTTATATCTTTGACATTGCGCACTTAAAATTATATCATTACTTAGGCTTTCTGCAGTGGCTGGTGTTTCCATGGTTTTGGCTGATGACTGGTGTTCAATGATCCAAGTGATACTTCTGTGCAGAGGGGTGCACTGAGACAGTCTGTGAGAAGTCCCATCTAGTGGCAGTAGTGGCCAGTACTCAAGGTTCAATAATTGCTAACAAAGTGGGGGATAGTGATTGAACTGTACTGTTGAAAGGAACACAAAGGAACTCAGCACAACTGGTCCTTCAACGCCTTTCAAATTCTCATGTTACCCATTCCCCGGCTGAAGTGGTCCTCGGTGTGGTGGGGTTCTGGTCTTCCAGCGTCCTGGTGTGGTGTGGGATGGCGTTCTGCATGCAAGGATCACGGCCACTGCATTCTCCGGTCTCCAGTTCTTATCTACAGTGTGAAGTGACAATATGCACAGGTGTTCCTTACTGTTAATACTCACCTTCCAGCATCTTTACTGGTAATGCTAATTGGTGACAAGTAAATCAAACATTGAAAAATAATCCCTGGGGTGCTGTGATGGGCCACGTTCCGATCTGGTTCAGTGGTTAGTAGAATTAACTTGGGTGTTGGTTTGCCAGTTACTTATTGAAACCGTGTGTACTGGTGTGCCCCACCACCTGAGCGGGTCAGTCGGGCAATAGGCAATGTGTAAGTTGCATTGCATTATCATGTACATGTACATGGATGGTGGTTGTGGTATTCCAGTCATACTCTATATGGCCCTGTGCCAGCCTCACCCTCATCCCACCAACATAATGGTAACGTGTTGTGTTCTACTGTTGTATGTGTGCAACATTCTCTGTGCAATACCTTGGCAAATTTATTTCACAATGATCATCCTAAACAGACAGACACAAGTAGAAATGCGGAAAACCTGTCAAGGCTACCACACTGTTAAGGCAACCACCTGTCCTAGAAGACTGTTGTAGTACGTTATGTCGTGTACGTCGTGTGTACGTCGTGTTGGTGCATGCACGTGTTGCTGTGGTGTGAAAAGCAGTCTTCGTCTTGAGTTCGTCATGTCTAGTTGTGTTTCCGTAGTCATCTTGCGATAAACAGTCTTTCAAATGTACTTATCGTCGTCCCTTTTGTATAAGTGTGGAGATGGCACGGGACTGGGAGCAAGTGGAGAAAAGGCAGTTACAACAAGACCACTAAAATTAGGATCAAGGGATGCCATCTCCAGTCAGATTACCCTGCATAAGGAGACCACCTCGCGGACACCACGTTTCGAAGGTCCCTTAAGTGGTCTTCCTATACAGATTTCACTCTACATGCACTGCCTTATCCGTACTGATCTCAGTTGTGCTGTTGACGCCTGCTCCTCTTTCTACAGCTAACTATGGAACCAACACTGAAGCCATGACTCTAATGTTGGTGGGGTACAATCGCACCGACCCCAGTCACCATTTCGTGGCAATACGACAGCATAACCTGGCCGTGGACAAGCGCTACATGTTGAAAGCGGAGCTCAACTGTCTGCTGAACTACTCTAAAGGACCGGATACAATCGCTCCCGAGAGCGGCGTTCACACAAAGTGGTATCGCAACGGTCAACGCATACGTAAAGACCGCCTGGAGACGTACCTCTTCTCGCTGACTGGCGAGGACAGATCCATTCTCTCGCTTACCGACTTTCAGGACAATATGAATCATACGGAGGAGCTCAACGGGGAGTATGTCTGTGCAGTCTACGATAGAGAAGGACTGCTCATCGTCAAGAAAACATTCGATGTCAAAATCTGTAAGTTTCCGAGTGAGAGTCTTCTCAGAGATATCTCACATTCCACAACATGGGGGGGGGGGGGCATGCACATGCATGGACAAGAACGGCACAATTCAATAGAAAAGGGAGAACATTTGGGCACTATTTTTGTTCGGCAGATTTCTCAGTTGCACCATATTATTGTCTGACTTTCACATGGCAACTGGAGTTAGCTTGAAAGTTCCTTTTCGTTATTTTTGTGCTTTTTTGTAGTCTACCCACCGGAACTCAATGGCTTTGATCGAAGACCGTTGATTGAAGAGATGGCCAAAAAGGTGTCGGTTCCCAAAACGGGTGTGATCTCTGTGCTGGCCAAGGGACTCTCTTGGGTTACGCTCGGCTGGAAGTTGCAGGTAGTACATTTGAAGTACAACGTGGCCAATGTCACCAAGATCATCATACAACTGACTGGAGCTGCGTCCAATCCCACACCCACCGAAATCGACAACCCGGCTGAGGAGGGACAAGTCAATATTACCGGTTTGGATCAAGACCAGGCGTACAAGATACGAAGCAAGACGTACAACGGACCCAACCACTCTTCCACAGGCAGGCGTGAAGAATTCCGTACCGATCGTAAGTGGAGAATGACATGTTGTCCTCACCAATCTGAAATCCCGGGCAGATACAGAGCTGGAAGCGATGTGGGAAGTGTTTTTGTATATCTATGAATGCACCCAGAGTTATCTAGGTATGCATGTAAATAATCTAGACCTGCATGGTGCCTGTTTAGTGTTCGGTTCCTTAGAACATTGAACATTCCGTTGGGTGTTAGCATTCTTGATGCAAGCTCCTAAAGGCTAAACACGTTGGCGTATGCACCTCATTCAATAAGCTTGCTGAATAGGCCAACAAAGGCTTGGTGGCATGTTAGATTTACTGAAGCGCCGTGACTGGTCTTTGTTGTTGTTTTTTCTCATGCGTTTTCCTCCCTCAGTCTTACCATCTGTTGAATGTGAGAACACAACGCTGACTGTGGTTGCCGGTAGCAACCAGACAGTGGAATGCTTGATTCGCGGACGACCACAACCTGACATGGAACTGCAAAGGTTCGACGTGGACTCGCTCAAGACTCTCCAGAACAAAAAGATCGCCATACTCTCTTGGTCCAACATGCACTATGGTATTGTACGCCCTTTCACCTGCTTCGATGTGTGGAATGAATACGACCGCATTCGAACCTGCATTCAGAAAATCATCTATTGCCGGCCACTGCCAGTACCAAAGAATGGCTTTGCAAAGGTCCTTGATGGTCTCACCCCGAACGGTAAAACGATATTTTCTTGCAAGGAAGGCTTCTTCTTGAATGGAACATACGAGCGGCAATGTGTGCACACCACATCCAAATGGGATCAGCACCAACCAACGTGCTTAGGTAGGAGCCATGGTCCATCGCGAACGCTTTGCACAACCTACATGAAATCTGTGGATGTTGAGGTTGCTTGTGCAAATGACAGTTCCCTATCAATTGTTTTATGTCAGTGGTCAGTATTCCAATTCCTTGTAGCGTTTTATAGTAAAGAAAGGACCCAGGAACTACAAGTTACGCTATAATGTCCACTAACACCACCAGTTAATTGAAAATCAGCTTGACAATCAGCCAACGTTCTTCACAGCTGATACTTTCAGCTTGTGCTTGTCTTGGTTGCGCTCACCTTTGCCTCCTATGTTATCGAAGAGCTTAGAACCTTCAAAGTTGGAAGGCCGTTGGAGTGCGCACCCAAGACGTGCTAGAGCTGATAGCCAGTTACTTGTAGAACGTCAGTTCCGTTCGTTCAGTTGTGCGAATTGTTATCGCATGAGCTGATTGTCAAGTAACTGGTGTCGTTAGTGAACATTATAGAGTAATTTGTAGTTCCTTGGTCCTTTTTTTTACTATCATGAATTAATAATTGGCTCTCCATCCGAGTCTCTCCTTGTAGCATTTTAGGTTAGGTTATGGAAACTTACTTCAAAAAGAATAGAATGGGATACGGAGCTTGGGTTGGCTGTGACTCAGAGTTTCACGCCTGTGGCGATCATCAGACAGCAATGATTACAAAAACTCAATGAATGTTCTTGATATAGTGTGGTAAGGCGCTAGTGGAATCAGAGAATTTAAATTTAAACTTAGTTCTATTATTTTTCATAACCCAATGTCTAATTAAATCCTTTTTTGGTGTGTGTGTTTGCTTGTGCGCGTGTGTTTGTTTGTATGTGGATTGTATGTGGATGTACGTGTGCATGGCATGTGTATGCGTGTGTGTTTGTTTCTATCTGAATGTGTGTGTGTGTATGCGCGTGTGTATGTATGTATGTGTTCTTTTTATTTGTGTGCTTGTGTATTTGCATATTTGCGCAACATCAGCACACACTAGTCCAACAGCGGAGATCAAGGGAGGCCCATACCTCTTCATGAGCGCCGGTAAACAGGTTCAATTCAACTGTAAAGTTACCGGAGTCCCACCACCTCAGGTCAAATGGTATGTGAACGGAGATGAAATCGAGATAGAACGACGTCTTCCCTACCAGACAAAGGTGTTTGTAGACAGCCAAGATTTGAAGAAGCTACATGTCAGAGCCTCAGTCAGGGTGGACATGGACTACAATGTTACTTGCACTGCTAGCAATGAACTAGGCAGTGCAGAATCCCAAGCAATGTTGATTATGGCTGGTAAGTTTCATTAGCATTTATGAGCATGCTGTGTTATCCAGGAGATGCTCGATATTGAATAACTAGTGTTCTCAATGTCTGTGTGTCTCCGTGTCTGTCTGTCTACCTGACTGATTCTCTCTCTCTCTCTCTCTCTCTCTCTCTCTCTCTCTCTCTCTCTCTCGCTCTCTCTCTCTCTCTCTCTCGCTCTCTCCCTCTCTCTCCCTCGATCTCTACCCCCCCCCCCCCCGCCCCCGCCCAAACCAAGTGCAGTGTAGGTACTTGCACACGCATTTTGTGCACAGTCACCTGTGAAGTAAATACTACACCGTAGTTTTTCATAGCTAATCTGTTTGGATATTCGCACAGTCATGGTCTCTTCTGAGTGTGAGTATGTCGAGTATATGAGTGGGTCGTGTGTGTGAGTGTGACACAACCTGTTTCTCTCTGACCGTGTATTCCAAGCTATGATTCGCTTCATCTGACCATGCCCTGCACGGTCCATACGCCCGAGATCAAACATGAAGTACATGTGAGTTTGTGAATTTCTGCTCCTGACAATCATGGTATGTTGCTCTGTCACTGTTCTGTTTTGCACACAGGCACGACTGAAAAAGTGGACGTCTACGAACACGAGGAGTTCAGCTTGACTTGCCTGGACCTTCCTGATCTACAGGACGTCAGTTGGAACGACACGTTTCAGGTCACCACAGGCAATGCAAGCATTGTCCTCGGTCCACCGGCTGTACGCTATAATCAAAGTAGGATTGTTTGCTACAACAGAGAGGTGGACAATCTCAAAGCCTACGTCATCAATGTTCTTCCTGGTGAGTTTGTAGGAGAGTGACATATCTAGTAGCAAAAATATACTACAGTCCTGCTCAATGAGATCCAAGCGCGTCATTCAAGTTTGTACCTTGCACCTTTTCACAGTCCAGTGTTCGCAAGTCTATGGCTGCGCAACGCCCTGCGTATACTTGAGGAATGCAACTGTATTTCATTGGGCAGCAGACTAGTAGGCATAGCCTTCAATTTCTATTACTGTAAGACATGTATATATAACAAGGAAGTAAATCTAACGTTTTCACGGATGACATTTCTTCGTTATGATAAGATCCGTTGAGGCCGCACTGCTTCACATATGTTGTGTGTGGATATGGCAAAATACTGCAAGATCGTTGACATATCTTCTCGCTAACCTATGAATTTTGGACAATCGTTAAATTTGCGACTCGTTCTAATAACATGTCTTACAGAGTACTAGTAATGTAAGTTCTTCTAATGGTTAGTAACACTGTTGCTGATACTTTTTGGTGCACCTCCAGTGCATTGTGTAGCCCCAATACATGTGTAATGTGGACTGTCTATAGGGCTTGAAAGTGCTACGTCACAGCATAGCAACAATTTCAAAAATTCAAAAATTGGATGCATGTGGGATCCAGTTTTTGTATGGATCCAAGCACATTTCAAGCCGTCTTACTCACAGCAAGGTGATGTAACCAGTGAAACTGACTGATTTGGCTACTGGGGGCGGGGTTACAACTGGTGGCGAAGTAAAAGTCACCCCTGCATACGACATGAGTGGGTTGCTATGCACCCACATTCTGAGGCAATAGCAAAGTCACACCTTAGTGGATCCAAAATAGAAATCTGATGTCAACTTAGTACTCCCTGGCCGTTTTTGACGTATCACTTTCAAGCCCTATTGTGATTGTTTGAGTGTGTTCACATGTGTGAATGTTTGTTTGTGTGTGTATGTGAATGCGTGTTAACATGTGCATATGTGTCCGCGTCTGTGTGCATGTGTATGTGTGCGTATGTATGTGTGCTGCATTATCTTCTACAGCTATCTCATCTGGTTTTATTGACTCGCGGCTGAGAGAGAGATTTGAGCCCTCACTATTGGAGTTCGGAAAGAATGCAGTGGTGTCGTGTAGATTCCGCAGCAAGTTCCCAGGCCTGCACGCCTATTGGGAAAACTTGACCATTCCAGGTGCTCAAGTTTATAACTACACCGTCCCGGGAAGCTCTAAGTTTGGGATCGACGTGTTCAGACCAGAACACGAAGGAAAGGTCACGTGTGTTGGCTCGGTTGCTCAAGGAACTGCAACAAGAACGTTCACGCTAAAAGGTCTGAGGATTTGTCCTTGCCTTACTGTCTTTATTCGTAGAGGAAGACTTATCAAGGGGGTTGCAAGTCTATGACTTGTGACAAGCTGATCTATAAACATACTGTATCTCTATGACTTGTGACAAGCTGATCTATAAACATACTGTACCATTGACCCCCCTTCTAATGTGCAGTGTCGCTTCCCTACTGACTTTGCAGAAGGTGCTGTCAGTTGAACGTCTCTCCAGTGCAATGCATAGCAACACTAATGCTCAGACTTGCCCTGTGCACTTGCACGCATCGGAATATCTGCAGTGGCATCAAGAGTGAATCCCCCCCCCCCCCCCCTTCCAAGAATGTGCAACTTTGCTGTGTGTGCTGTCCCCACAGAAATTCAAGTTGACGTAATTTCTGATACAATGCGTATTATACACTTATTATTAGCCATAGCCTCGACCCGTGATGGACAAAGTCGCATTTGATCAGATACAAACTAGGCAAAGGAGCATTGCAAAAAGATGACGCCAACTTGAAATTCTTCCCCGGCAGCAGGGTATGCGGCGTGGGAGTTGCAAGCTCTTCGGGGGTTGTACTCTGGCTGGCATGTGTTGCATACTCTGCAGTGCCTGCGATTGATCAGCACAACACTTTTCATAGCATTCCATGCCGAAACAGTTTGGCATGTCACTTTTAATTAAAAAAGCATTGTAAGCAATTTGCTCGCTGTGGAGTATGATGCTATGAATGTGGGCTAAGAGTGCAATGTGGAGTAATGGCTTGTTTCAAACTTTAATAAAGCATCGTTCATAGCATTCCAAGAATCAGAGCACTATCGTTCTGCCAGGATGTGCGGCTATAGTGCTTGTTGGTATACCTCCTGTGCAACATACAATGACATTTGTGTTGGTGTGCTATTCCCGTAGGCCAGTGAGCACGTTGACTTGACTAGCTTGTGCCTGTGTTTGCTTCTCTGTGCACTGTTCACTGTTCTCTATCTCTGCTGCGCGCGGCGTCCTGCGCTACTCCGATGGTTGATGCCCGGCTGCAGGAGTGCAACGGTAAGGACTAATGCTGCGTGTGGAATGAGGTTCCTCTTGCACCTAGTGCACCTCTCTGTTTGTTTAGGAGTTCTACTGTGAACAAAAAGTGACGAATAGAAGGTTATAGCAGGTGTTGCCCACAGGAATCATGACATTGTATTTACCAATGAGAATGTATCATGACTTTTAAAGTTGGCTGCTGGGTTCATGGTTATTTTCTGTTGAATTTTGCATGAAACTTGGGCTCGTAACGTTAAATTTCAAGAAGCCTAAAAAACTGTAACATTTCCTCGATCTGCGTTTGGCGAATATGCACAACCTAAACCCACTTTTGTTGTGGACTTCCTGTTGCCTTTTGCTCCAGTGGACATTGTGAACTGCACCAGAGTAACGACACTTGCGGTCAGTTTCTGGGGAATAGGTTTGTGTTCTGGCCAGAACTGAACGGAGATGGCGAACCGGTCACGCACAGCCAGGTTCGGGAGTTGCGCAATAGGGTGTACCTCCGGCTCACGGAACACCTGAATGTCAGCGAGTCCCGAGCATGCTTTGATCTGGTGCATCGCATGATCTGCGAGTACGTGTATTCTCCGTGTGATCCCTCGTCAGTGCAGTACTCGGACGTCAGAAAGTCTTGGAAGCAGCCCGTGTGTGCTTCAGACTGCTATCGTGCCAGAACGGAGTTCTGCAGTGCGAAGTGGGACGGTCTCATCTTGCACATCAAGAGCACAGATCTGAACACTACCTTGGGCAATGACTTGGACTGCTCCACTCCGACAGCCGAGGATGAAGACTACGTTTTAAGAAGTCAGTGTGTGACATCTCTTAGATATGGTGAGTCGACTAGCAGTAACTGTTGTGTGCTATTGCAGAGTTCAAGTATAGATAAGCAATGTGCAGAGTACATGGAGTGCTCACTTCTTGCCGTACCCATGCACTGTGTTAGCAACTTCTTGAGAAGATTCTACATTGGTCGAATTTTTGTTTGGCTTGGCTTCATGAGCCAGTTCCCATTCAGCCTACAATCAGTACAATGTACAGTCAGACCTCGCTTATCCGGTCCTCTTTTCTTCGGATCCCTCGCCATCCGGAAGAAAATCGCTGGTTACCGATTTACAGCATAATGTCATGCATGCATACAGTATGTGTGTTCGATTATCCCGTTCCCTCACCTATTCGGATCATTTTTGTGGAAAACGGATGTGTGCGGCTAAGCGGTGTCTGATTACTTAGTATATTCACTAAAGTGCATGGGTTCTACCTGTGTTGGGCATATGCATGGTTGATTGTGCGTCTTTTGCAGGATTCAATAGTATTTAGTTTGTGTACTGCACTTCCCCGAATTTAAGTCGCAGATTTTTTCCACAATATCCCCCCCCCCCCCCCTCCCCCTCTGGTTTAAGAACAAGTGCAACTAACGTACATCCAAGCATGATCGTATTGTAACTATAATGATATAGACTGGGAAAGAGAGTGCGACTTGTTTTTCGGATTCAGCGTTCAGTCCGAGGAATACTGTATGACTTGTGCACGTGCCTGTTGTTGCTTATTATACGATATCCATGGTTCTGTGTGTGTGTTTCCTGCAGCACGGCCTACGAATGTTAGAAACCGTAAGTAATATGTTAGGACCTGATTTATTTTGTAGCGTTGAAGGAGTGGACGGTGCCGGTAGTTTCTAAGATGCATGTGATCTGCTCGTTTCTATCTTGTAATTGTATCATTGAATTTTTGACCGAAGGTACAAGTGGAGACAGATTCCTGATGACACGCAGAGCTCATTCCGAAATGATTTTTGGGCGCATTACGAAAGCGATGCGTGCTAAAATACACTATCTTATGCAAAGTTGTGTTTTTGTACGTTATGTGTGTGCTTGCGGGTGTTTGTGCGTGTGTGTTCCTGTGTGTGCATCTATGCCCGTGATTGTATCCTCAGGTGACTGTGTGTGTGGTGATGGCAGTAACTACGCAGGTGTGGCATCGGTCACACACGACCAGGAGCAGTGTGTGCCGTGGGATCCGCAGCTGCACTCTGCCGCTAGCCGTCCGAACAGCACATACCCGTGGTCCGCCACCGTCGCCAACCATTGCCGCAATCCCGAGGGCAGGAGTAGCACACCGTGGTGTTACACTGGAATAGATACACTTAGTGACTGCAATATCCCGCGCTGTTCAAATGGTAAGTTTATATCTGACCTCCACACCGTGGTGTTACACTGGAATAGATACACTTAGTGACTGCAATATCCCGCGCTGTTCAAATGGTAAGTTTATATCTGCCCTCCACACTATATGTCTACAAATTTAGACGCGTCCAAATTTCGGCCTCTCAGGCTAAAACGCATTTCTGCCGCATTTAAATTTCAGCCTGTACTGCTGCTGCCTGTATACACTGTCACACTAAACCTTACCAAAAATATTCGGCCGCAACAAATTTTGGGCCGAAAATGCCCATGCCGAAAATAGCCAAAAATATGTGTAAGGGGAGGGGTGCATGGAGGATGGGGGGGGGGGGGGGAGTTTCATGTGTACATGGAAAGACGCAATGTGAGCCATCTCCTGAAGTACTGCAGGCTATATCATTGCTACAAATGTACATAGAGCAAGTTTTCCCGGGTAGGTCTGCTGCCTGTAGGTGGGATAAGTTTCGAAGGTGATCCTTCGCTTCTAGTCCATCTCACCCTCTCAGCCTCTTCATAATGTTTTCAAATTCTTTTCGTTTCCTTGCTCGTCACAGATATTGAAGCTCAAGGTTGCCGCAAGTACGAGGGAAACTTTTGCAGAGACGTTTCACTGATTGCGTCGCACAGCGTGAAGAAAGGCGCCTACGCCTTCTTGCTCGAAAGGCAAGCCTCCGCCGCCGACACCATGCGCGACCCATACGCAGTTGTCCATGATCTCAAACGCAAGGCAAAGCTCAACACACAGTGTGCCGTACACCTGCAGCGCTTGATGTGCCTGCAAGCGTACACGGTGTGCGACCGAAACTCCGCCGGTTCCTGTGGTCAAACCCGCCAAGTGTGCACGGCCTACTGTCAGAAGTTCAACGCCAAATGTCCGGTGTCGCCTGACTATCGCGAGAAGCTGAAGGCTATCTTCGGCCATGACCCGCTGGATTGCTCTCACGGGAGTTACGACAGTCACGAGCATCATCGGCACGAACGATGTATCCACGTCATGGACGGTTTCACAGGTGAGGGTCCAGCCTTTGTATGTACACTATGGATACATGATGTACATGTAGTCTGTCGGACTAGGATCTGCAGCAGCAGAGGAAAGAGTGCTCAACATCCAACTTGGTGTGGGGCAATGACACATATCAATAGACAATGGATCATTCGTAATTGTTTTGCAAATCCGAGTTTCATCCACTGTGTGCAATCGTAAGGCAAACAATATCCACGGCGGAAAAAATATCATTATGTGTGTGCGTGTTCGTGCATGGGTGTGTGTTCATAAGCATAGTGTATGTGTGCATGTGAACGTTCATACACAAACATACTGTATGAACTTGTTAGAATTGCTATGTTTAGAAATGTACCACTACAAGATACATTAAACTCGGATACTGAGCCACTAAATATAATTAAACTAGAAGAAGTCACAAGATACATTCTTGACATTTGTTTCTTTTTGGTGTTTCTGTGTGTTTGGGTGTGCTTCTGTGTTCATGTGTGCTTCTGTGTGTATGCGTGTGTGTATGTGTGTGTGTGTGTGTGTGCGCGTGCGCGTTTGGGTGCATGCGCATGTGTGTGTGTGTGTGTGTGTGTGTGTGTGTGTGTGTGTGTGTGTGTGTGTTTGTTTATACATGTGTATGTGCGTGTGTGGGTGTTGGTGTGGGTATGTGTGTACACATATGTGTATGTGCATGCATGTGTGTGTGTGTGTGTTTCTTGTTCATCCATACAGACCGAGTGATATCGACTGGTCGACGATGCGCATCCAAAGCATCGCGCACGGTAACCAAGAGCAACCGCCCGTGTCAGAAGTGGAACTTCACTCTGCCGCATACTCCATCGCCTCACATTAACGAGTACTCGCTTACGGACAGCCGCTGCCGCAATCCCGGTGGCATGGCAGATTTCACCTGGTGCTACACCAGTGATCCGGCTATGAGGTGGGAGCGGTGCGGGGATGACGATGACCTTTGCGACGAGGAAGTGGAAGCGTCGGCTCGCGTCACATCATCCACTGGCATGCAAGCTGCACTGGGTACCATCAGCGCACTGATCGTCCTCACCGTTGCTACTGTGGTAGCGTTTGTGGTGTATCGGCGCCGACGCAGCTACGCAAGAAACCCAAAGCTGTCGACGGGCGATTTCCACCCGCGGTCTGGCCGCGCCCTGGAGGTTGAAGACTCTCCTCCCAACGGTCGCAAGCCATCGCAGCGTGTCGGTCCTGGCCTGAAGGGCTACGACCCGCCATTGCTAGTAGTGCGAGACAACCCCGAATACTGGCTAACTTCACCAGACCTGTACGGCATGACAACACTACAACACGACAAGCTGGAATTCAGTGCTCAGATAGCAGAGGGGCACTTCGGCAAGGTGTGGTCTGGACTGGCTAAAGACCTTGTACCCGGCGAGGATAAATCCATTGTCGCCATAAAGACATTGAAGACGGACTGCAACGAGCAAACCGAGCGTGGGTTCATCCGCGAAGCGCAGGTCATCAGCCGCTTCAAGCACGTCAACATCATCAAGCTGCTCGGTGTGTGTGTGCCCGATGGCAGCTCTGGGCAGCCACTGTGCCTGCTTTTCGAGTACATGGAGTACGGGGACTTGCTGCACTTCCTGAGAGAGGCACAACGCCATCGCAGACCCACCATCGACATGAAAGGGAGGAATCTCTCCGTCGAGTCGGCTGACTCTATTCACAAGGACCGCGCCTTGATCACGTCGACTTCGACGGAGGTGAGTGTATTCGATAAGCCCCTGACGACGCTAGACCTTTGCGGCATGGCAGCTCAGGTGGCACATGGCATGCAGTATTTGTCATCACGCCGATACGTGCACAGAGATTTGGCGGCACGTAACTGCCTGGTCGGACGCAATCATGTGGTGAAGATCGCCGACTTTGGAATGTCGCGCGGCCTGATTCATCGAGACTACTACCGTCCCCAGGGCAACCTTGCCGCAATGCCAGTGCGTTGGATGCCGCCGGAGGTTATCATGTACGGCAAGCACACGACGGAGTCCGATATCTGGTCGTTTGGCGTTCTCCTGTGGGAGATCTTCACTCACGGTGCAGTGCCGTACTACGACCTGTCCAACGAGGAGGTCGTCAAGCGTGTGGTGGAGCAGAACAAGCGCCTGCCGCAGCCGCACGAGTGTCCCCCGGTCATCTACGGCCTGATGCAGGAGTGCTGGTTCGACCTGGCAGAGGAGAGGCCGCCGTTCAGGCGACTCTGGAAAGCGTTGCACACCTGGAGGCCGCCGTTCGGGGTGGGAACGTCGGACTACGCCAGTGGCGGTACGGACAGTGACTTGGAGAACATCAGCACTCCGTCGGATGATGTGTTTGACGACACACTGCAGCCCACTATGGTCATATCACCGCATGGCTCACGTGTGCAGAAGATTGAGCCAGGCCGAGGAAGTCTGACCAGCCCGCTACTCTCGCAGGGCCAGTGTTTAGGTGGCGGCAGCGACTCCTCGCCCAGCCCACCGGCCATCAGCAGTGCGGAAACCCCACCGCAACTTACACCTCCACTGCCCTACATACCCCAGTCAAACAGTCAACAGCCACTCGAAGAGCCGTCACCCGAACACAACGCCATCAGCGCGTAACAATGACGCAGCACCCACCACACACATACAAATTCTATAACAGTTCAGCATTTCCTATTGAGAATTTAAAGTTGAGTCATCACAAAGCCGAACTTGCAATGGATAATGCACTAAAATACAACAATGGCAACACTGACGATCATGAATCGCGCGTCATCCGTCAAACATTAGAATGGACATCAATACTCAAGTCGAACCGTACTGATCACTACGCCATCAGTTGTGTAGTAGTGGACTCTAGATGCACTTATGCATAAGCTTATTTCCAGCAGGCGTAGTATTTGAATAGTTTATGTATAGTACTGCTACTGGTATTAATTCTAGCCCTAGCGTTGAGATGCCGAATAGAAACTAGTACATTGACTCATACTGCTCACCCCTCACCATAGCAAGCAAGCATGCTAATCGCTCGCCTTGAGACGCTATTCCCACCTCGTCAAATCGTCCCGTTGTGAATTCACCGGGGGGCCGCAGCTACCTTGGTTCTTCCCGGTAACTACTTTCGGGAATCATGCCGACTACTTTCAAACACACCTGTCTAGGACATGCCAATTTAGCTCAGTCAAATAATTGTTGTCTCGCGGTAAATCCGTAATGAACTCTAGCCAGCACATAGACCTTAGCAAGAGCATATGACTGTCACTAACGTAGACTACTCATAGCGAAGCCTTTACACACTGCTGCTGCTGTTCACGCATAACCTTTAGTTGAGCACATTGACCCACATTGCATTTTTCTTATAATTTCCTTCCAATTGCGAATTTTGATTGAATTTCTGCCCCACTATGTCAGTCCTGCTGCAAAGATAAATTAAATGTTGTCAAGCGCTATGTCACAGTATGTGCCACCGAACTCTACATAGAGTGTTATAGTGTAGTCTGACTGTGCAAGAAGAGTATGGGCCCGGGTTGGGATGAGTGCGGGTGTTCACTCTTGCGCTCTCCCTCCTCTCTCTCTCTCTCTCTCTCTCTCTCTCTCTCTCTCTCTCTCTCTCTCTCTCTCTCTCTCACACACACACACACACACACACACACACACACACACACACACACACACACACACACACACACGCACACCTTGGACCTTGGACGCGCTACCATATTCTGGCTATGCGGACCCCATGGGGGGTTGAGCAGGTTCGGAACAGTAGGGGCGATGACGGGATAGGTCCTGTGGTCTACTGAAACGCCGACCGCAATTGCAAACGATGCAGAAGGAGCTACGGTCTGTGTTGGTTGCTCTGGCCGAGCCACGGCTGCACTTGTGACGTTTCATGCCTTGGCGCGATAGCACACAGCGGTTGCAGCGGGCGCAGTGGAAGCTGCCACACACACACACACACTCACTCACACACACTCTCTCTCACACACACAGTTTTCTCTTTCTTCAAAATGCTTGTGCCACACCATCAGTGCGTTATAACTTTTAGACTAATACAAGTCATCATTCACAAGTTACTACATTTAGAAAGTGTACTGTATATTATTAAAGCAGAAAATTTCGTCGGTCAATAATTTCGTCCAACTCGAAAAAAAGGGAGTTCGTCCGGTTGTAAATTTCGTCCATGGATCATAAGAGTGTATTGAAAAGCTGGACAAATCAATATTCGTCAGGCATTTAATTTAGTCCAAAAGCTCCTTGGACGAAAAAGACGAAATTAAATTCCAGACGAATATTTCTCTCTTTTACAGTACTCTGATTTGAGGACTCTCCATGCTCCAGTCCACTACATTGCAGAATACCGGTAATCATGGTATTTAAACGATACCATCATGCATTTATTTTTGATATCACTGCACTGGGCCATGGGGCTTATTGATACTGCCTGTCCGTGCGTGATTCCGAATTATTTGTACTCATAATCATCGTAATGCTGGTGCTCCACAATGCCATGCCTGGGCAGGCCATGGATAGTTCTCAGTCACAGTGTTTGGTCATGGGTATGGCCATATGGGTAGCCTATTCTCTGGAATCTGTCTATTTCTGACTGTCTTTCAAGTGCGGGCTTGTTTCCCGGCCATCCCGGATCCCTGGATCCCGTTTTCGCCATATCCTGTATCCTGTTACTAAAAATGTCATGTGCACAGTACAGACATGTCATGTATGTACTGCAGTTGAACTCAGTACAACATGAACTAATGATTATGTTACTTACCTAATACTTGAAATCTGCTTTTTGGGCACGACAGATGGACTGACCGACGATGAAGTAAGCCTGAGCGACTCGTGAGTCGTGGCTGGTAGCCTTTGTAATGTTCCACTGTATGATGCAAACAGTACACTAGTACACTCACTGTTGTACATTTAGACTAAAAACAAATTCTATGCATAAAATGGTCTTAGACTCTGAGTGATTTTGCAGTATTAAATACACTAATCATGATTTCGCCCGTCACACACATACGAGTACTATGCACTCATGTGATGAGTTCAAGTCCTGTTTCACCTGGAAACAGCCGAATCCTCTCAACATCTTTGAATGACTCGGCACCATGCGGAACGACGCTTCATGCAAATGATAATAAAGGATGAAAGAGCCCGGATTCACTGCAAAATCACTCAGAGTCTGAGACCATTTATGCATAGCATTATTTGCTTTTACTAGTTTTAGTCTAAATGTACAACAGACTCAGTGTACTGTTTGCATTGGAACATTACCATGATTACAAAGGCTATCTTTTTCCTGTTACTCCGAGCTTCATGCTTCATGGGAATCATGCCATCCATGGCTCACCAATCGTCACGCGTCATGACAGGCAAGAGTGAGCACGTTTTTTTCCAAAATTAATGTTGGTATATAAATGTATAAACAAAATTTAATATGTCCCCCGGCCCGGGGCAGTAGCGTGATGCTCCAGGACGAAGAAGCCCGGACTCTGAGTGGAAGAGGACAGGTGGTGATACTTCTCTGCCGTGACGAGCGACAAGCTACGGAAGTACTTTCCTAAACATTTCCCCAGTTTCCCTCCAAACCCTTTGGCCCAAATGATCCATTGCAACAACAGTGGTGTAACAGGCTCATGCACGAATAATCCCGAAAGAAGGTCAAGGATCGACTGTACTGTGCAAGCAGGGACTCGTAAATACCGGTATTTTACGACTCCCTGCTTGCAAGTAATACCGGTAGTAGTCTGTGTTGTACATTGTACTTCTATCGACACCATACCGGTATACCACTGCTATACCAATGGCAACTACATGTAATGTCACAATGCCCGTGAGCAGCTCTTGTCAGTGACACCTATTTCATGTCTATCGCGAATTGTCACGAGTATCGACCATTGTCCGCGCCAAGTCGTCTACTCTTGGTTCAAGAAAGTCTCACTCCCTGGAGTGGAGGCTGGAGCTTCCCCGATCTACGTAGATCTGTCGAATCTACATGTACATGTAGATCTACCATGAAACTAAACAACTGAGAAAGGACAGATCTACTTACTTTGTGAAAGCCTTCAAGCCGTAAACATGGTAAAGGCCCGGCCTAGTATGTAGTCCCACGTGCACGTGCCCACTAGAGCCGTGACGTGTCGTTGGGCGGTCGACACGACTAGTACACACTGTGTGAAATAACAATCCATCTGTAGCTGTACTGTGTGTTGGTACATGTCATGGTGGAGCGGCTATAAATCCTGTGACCATGTGCAGGATTCGTCGGATTTCCGCTGTCGGACACGCGAAGAAGATCAGAGGGTGAATCGTGAGAGGTTAGATCTACCACTAGACCTACGTAGCCAGTATAATTTTTGTTCATTCTGGTCCAAGAATCGCTTGGGCTTGTGCACTGCTTGAAGAAGACTAACGTAGTAATGAGTAGGTAATATTGCGGCTGTGAGACAACTCCCTAGGTTTAGTTGAGGACGGTACGTTCAAATGGTGTTTATCATGCCCGAGCGGTGAGCACGTGCGAAAGGATACTCTGTAAGCAGCGCGTGAGATTATCAAAAACTCATCAAGAGATACTATACGCAATGGCCAGCAACCAGAGCATCCTGGGCAGGTAGGTCCTGATTGATAGAATCCTCAGTCCAAATTTACCTGGTTTGCTATGAGGAAAACTCTCCTGGTAAAGATAGCGAACATGGTCATGGACGTTCTATTTACTCAGCGGTGTTTGAGATTGGCGTGTCAGAATTGATGCCTTGTGACTATTGCAAATTAGTTCCTTCCTTCCACCCGAGTAGCACAGAGGCTGTGTTGCTAATTTTAGTGGCATGTCTGGGCAATCACGAACACCTGGGTAGCTTCCAACAGTTACTATACAAGGCAAATAATCCAACTCAAAGTCGTCATCGAAATAGCGATGGTGAAGTGAATTTCATTCATAAGTGGAACCTATAACATTCTGTGGATTTCCTTTATTTTTTTGTGTTGACAATGATAATATCAAGAAAAGGAGGAGGAGAGTGTTATGGACAATGACAATACTAGCACATGATTGTACTTGAATGCAAGTAACCCTTCGTTATGTTGATAAGGTTGGTCATTACGTGGCATAAGCATGTCGGCGACACCTGGGTGCCATGTTTGGTACTAACTGGCCTTCGTTAGTTTCAACTCGTAGTGGTGTGAACATACTCAATGACGTGTGTGTTTGTATGTGTGTTTGTGTGTGTACGTTCGTGTGCGCGCATATCTGTGGTTGTATGTGTATGCGTGTTTTCAGATTCTTCACACGGAACTCTTCTAGTGAAGAATCCAGAAAAACAGAATACGATGGTCACCAACTGTCACTTCCAGCGGTAAGTTACATAAAGACGATATCCATCTCATATCTTTGTATATTTATTGGTTCAGGGAGTTTACAGAAAAGGATACAATGTCAAGAGAACCTGGAATGTTGTTACTAGTGAGTGTGTGAGCGCGCATATATAGCCATGTGTACAACGCATTCTTTTGGTAACTTGAGGGAAGGCTACATAAATTCGAACTACTTGTGGTTATTGTACCTTCAGGCTAGCTTTTCACCATCTGTACATACCACTTTCATTACAAGGTGCTATGTGAGGATATGCGGGATGATGAGGGAGCTGTGGATAAGTACAGCTTCATTGGCACCGAATTCTCTATGTCCAACCTTCTGTCTAGTAGTCCTGGAACAGTTACAACAGGCCACTTTGTTCAGAACTAGATCGTGGCAGACTAGCAGCATTACTGACCTTACTGGAGGTAAAGCAGCGCCCAAGGGCATTCGAATGAAAACAAAAATGTCCGGAAAAGTAAACAAGACGAAAAACATTGCCTCAGAGATCATTTGGATGACGACCACACCGTAGCTTCGTGGTAGAGCATCGCTAGCTACAAGCGAGGGCCTCTATTTCGAGTCCTGGTGGTGACAATCAATGTTTATTCTTCAGACTTTTCCCGTTTTCATCTCCCTCAACCTTATGAATATCAGAGATCATCAACAGTACTCATCTTCTTCTTCCATTCTTTCAAGCGGCGGTAGTTTGGAGGCGGTGAAAATAGTTTCGCAATCTAGCTATACATTTGCATACAAAGACGCAAATCCACTCAATCAAGTAGACACTTCCTTCTATCAAACGTTTTCTTTCCCTTCTCTTCAGGATAGTACAGGGAATGTTGGAAATTTGGAAAACACATAACTATAATAGAGTTTGCAAAAAAAATGTTACCTAGTTTTAATCACAAAGATATGTTTCTCTCTTCTTTTGCTGCTCTATTTTGTTTTCCAGCTTGTGTACCGGTGCGTGTCCTTCAACTTCCTGAAGAAGGTGATAGACTCGGGTATGAACAACGTGAATGAAAGAGATCAGTACCGTAACACCGCTCTGCACCAGGCGGTCAGGAGACAAGACATCGAAGTCGTCAAACTGCTCCTGCAACATGGCGCAGGTCAGCACAGTGGAGCGATTGATAATTACTAAATTTTGCTACGGTGTTCAAGTAGTCTGGGTACACAGGACCGCCGTAAACAGTTTTTGATTGGTCCGGTAGTTTCAGTGCCTTTCACGCCTCACCTATTACATTTTTGTATGGCGGGTACACATGAAGTCCATAGTAGCAAACTTGACTGTGTTGGTGGCTGAAATGTTGGTCCGGTGATAACCTACCTAACCTGACTGGTTCCGATTGCCCTGTACTGGTACACTGTGTGATAGGCATGAGTCACGTACATATACATAGCACTACTGCTAAGAGGATTTCTAGTTTGTATAGCAGAATCAGCGATGGTGTGATGCAAGATATGCAGATTGTGGCTACAGTCTTCTTCCTATGTACTTGATGTACTTACTACAAGATGCCTGGATTGTAATTCTACACAACAGAACATGAAAACCATTAAAATCATAAGCCAAATGGGCAAATGAGGAACGAGCGAGGTCAATGAGGTGAGCACAGTTTAATGTACTAAATCTAGTGTGTTGCTCTGTTTTCAGATTGCTGTGCTGAGAACAGCGAGGGTGTCACACCTGTGATGCTGGCTGTGCTCTTGCCCAGCCCGGTGTCGGCCGATCGCTGCAAGATGTTACGCACACTGCTGGACGGTAGCAAGGAGATGTGCGAGGCACGATTGCAGCACATCAACCCCTGCAACAAGTATACACTATGTCACTACCTGGCACGGGAAGGGCGCTTAGACATGCTCACGGTAAGATGTACCGTATTTCCCCGACTATAAAGGCCGATTCACTACACCACTTTGCGATTTGTGGCAATTGCGACAAGACAATGCATGTCGCGAGCTGTCGTGCCAGGTACCTGTCGCAGAAGTTGAAGAAAATTCAACTTATGCAACGTACAACGCGCGACATTCGCAAATGGAGTACAGCTTCTACTCTGGGTGCACGTGCATAGTACATGCAGTGCATAGGGCTGTCCCAAAAGGGTAAAACGAATTGTGATTCGTGTGTCGCGGTCGCATGTATCGCAAGTCGCATGTCGCGTAGCAAAATGTCAAAATGTTGTATTGTGAATCGGTCTTAAGTCGAGCTCGATTATAAATGGCACCCCCACTTTCAGGGTTCAGCCATACTGTTTCAATACATTCACATGGGCAGGTTGTCACACTCGATTGTAAGTCGCACCACCTTCTTTGCTCTTGAAGTTAAGTGTGCAGCTTGTATTTGAGATAATACTGTGCAGTCAAACGTGACTGACTGGGAGGTATTATCGCAAGATGTGTAACCAATCTTCTAGTTTGAAACTTCATGTTTGCAAAAACAGCTCTGTACAGTTGGGAAGGGCATCATATACACATACAGTCATATACACATGCTATGACTAAAGAAAGACTTGGACACATGGCCGTGGGTAGCGTTTCAGAAATCAATTTGCTTGTGGCAGTGCAGGGGGGGGGGGGGGGGGAGTGGGGAGGTTTGCAACACCTTGAGATCCCGAATGTACTGTTGACTGTTCTCCATGTTTGTGAATGTCCATGGATTCCTGTCAAAGAACAAACAGTATACGTACCCTCCTATTAACATACAGTGTGTCGTACTCTTGCCTGTAACAAATGTACAGTTACACCTGGTGTAAGCGACCTCTGGGTTTAGCGACCACCTGCTCTTAACGACCATTTCCCCATGCATGGACAGTTCTACACAGAAACTGTGGGACCTGGTTCGAAAGACCACCTGGCTTTAATGACCGCGTTTGCTTGCACCGTGGGGTGGTCGCTTAACCTTTCTTTATTGTGATTTTGCAGGTTGCAATAGAAAGCTTTGAGAAGCTCAAGGATGGTAAGGAGAAGTGCCAGAGCTGGATAGACAAGAGGACTGGCTTTGAAGGCCCGGGAGCAGTTCACTTAGCCGCTGCACATAACCATATTGATGTGCTGGAGCAATTGGTAAGACCATAGTGTTACAGTGCATTTTCTCTCTAAGTGAATGTGTGGACTTGGTGATCCTGTATGGGGGCAATTCATCAGCCTTGCAAGCTGTCGAATGGTGTAATCCCAGGACAAGTTGCTATGTCTAACATAGCTGTTTGCTATCATCGCTTCCGCGATGGGCAAGTCTGAGGTCTGAGGTATGGGGGCTGGTTGTAAATAGGCTATAGATATCTGCCCTGTGAATATTTATAACCTTAGCTTGTTGGCTAGGCTGTGGCGTGTGTAGGCCGTCAACAACCTTGCTAGCTATGTCAAGTGCTAGTCCGCTATTGTTGTCGTGCAACACATCACACACTTGTTACAGCTTCTTCACACTTGCACTTTCTTGCGTCTTTCCTTCTGTGTGTAAGAGATGACTGTACTTCAAAGTATGAAATTATGCACTTTATCCTGTGTTTCTGAGTACTATTCTTGTGCTGTGTTTCTGAGTACTATTCTTTGCGCTGTGTCTATCACCCCTCTGCTGTATAAAATGCACTGTCCGTGTTCAGTTTCTTTCTTTGCCTCTATTCCACTATTCCACTATTCCACTATTCCACTATTCCACTATTCCACTATTCCACTATTCCACTATTCCACTATTCCACTATTCCACTATTCCACTATTCCACTATTCCACTATTCCACTATTCCACTATTCCACTATTCCACTATTCCTCTATTCCACTATTCCACTATTCCTCTATTCCACTATTCCACTATTCCACTATTCCACTATTCCACTATTCCACTATTCCACTATTCCACTATTCCACTATTCCACTATTCCTCTATTCCACTATTCCACTATTCCTCTATTCCACTATTCCACTATTCCACTATTCCACTATTCCTCTATTCCACTATTCCTCTATTCCACTATTCCACTATTCCACTATTCCTCTATTCCACTATTCCACTATTCCTCTATTCCACTATTCCACTATTCCACTATTCCACTATTCCACTATTCCACTATTCCACTATTCCACTATTCCTCTATTCCACTATTCCACTATTCCACTATTCCTCTATTCCACTATTCCACTATTCCACTATTCCACCTGATGATAGGCGTTTGGAGTACTGTTAAGTCAGAAACTTTTGTTAGAGATTAAATGTCGCTATTATCGCGACCATCACACATTCGCGAATATAAATCACCGCAAACATCTCCGTACATTGATTGTAGACAGTGCAAGATCCGACTGAAGAATCGCAAAAGTCCCTCATCGTGAACCAGCTCAATTTATGAAAACGCTAAATTTGCACGCAGCGAAAGTTTGTCGGTTTACAGTACTGGTCGAATGTTCTAAATTGCTGCTAGTGAGAAGCCTACAGTAGTACAGTATCCTTTACAGTAGCTGTACCACACTGAAGTATGCTAGCTATTACATCATTGAGAGGGTCTACAGTTGGGGTGAATCATTACTAATAGTGTTGTCTTTACTTGAAATTCTTTCCACTTCATGGATTTCTGCATGAACTGATGTTGTGAAAACACTTCAAAATAATTAATTGGCTTTGATTAAATATCTTGTTGCTCTGTGAAAACCATCTCGGATGATTGCTCTCATTCCTTGAAACTCGGGGTCACCGCTAAAGAGGTTTTGGCCCATGCCTGTATCCGTGTGTGTGTGTGTGTCTGTCTGTCTGTCTGTCTGTCTGTCTGTGTGTGTGTGTGTCTGTCTGTCTGGGTGTGTCTGTCTGTGTGTGTCACTGTGTGTGTGTGTGTGTGTGTGTGTGTGTGTGTGTGTGTGTGTCGACAACAAAACAGCTCGCTGCAGGTGGAAGTGTTGACCTAGATGATGAGCAGTATCGAACGCCATTGCACCATGCTGCCGAGTACGGGCGCAGCCAAGTCATTGACTTCATCCTTGAACACGGTAAGACATGCATTTTGCACGTATCAACATCTGTGCAGGCAACCCAAGCTGATCAATACCTCTAACATGTGACTTGTGGTGCAGTTCTTGAGTGGGTGAGAAGTTGTCATTGACAAGCATTGTACGGTAAATGCAGATTTCTAACCATATCTTTGCTGTAGCTGTCCATGGAGCGCAGGAATTTGTCCCATTTCCTGTTCATTAGCCAGTGTGTTTCAGTGTAAGGGCATAGCCCAAGGTGGATTTGAAGTGCTTCATTGTTATATGGCCCCGCACGTACGGTGTTACTGTATACTCAGTAGTGTCGCACAGTAAAGCAACAACTATGGGTGAATTACTTGGCTACCTGGCATGTAATAAACCAGTTGTCCGACTCACCTGCAATGTACAGTGTGGGCGAACTGGGGATGGCAGAATCATGCCGGTTTGCCTAGGAGTAGGAGCACAACATTCCAATGTAACCTAGAGTACAGTACTGTCGGTTGCCGAAGAACTGGGGAGTCAGCTTCGTAGCCTGGTCCGTTCTTATTTTCATGTCCAGTCAGCCCTCGCTTAACGGCACACATCCGTTTTCCACAAAATGTATCCGGATAGGCGAGGGAACCGGATATTCGAACACACATACTGTATGCATGCATGCCATGTGCTCTAAATCGGTAAGCAACGATTTTCTTCCGGATGGCGGGGGATCCGACTGGATAAGCAGGGTCTGACTGTACTCCAGTCTATGCACAGTTGAGTCACCTTTTGTATACATTGGTATGCTGTGCATGGTGAAATCCTAGCCCGTTTGTTCTTCGGCGCTCCGTTCTTCGGTACTCCGTTCTTCGGTGCTCCGTTCTTCGGCGCCCAGCAGGACTGTATAGGCTTCTTGTCATAGATTACTTCTTGTCCCATTCCTACAGCTACTGACTACGGCAGTTCAGCAGCATATCTCCTGGCCAAGGAAAATGCTCAGGATCAAATGCCAGTCCATACCGCTGCCAGGAATGGACGACTGATGGTTAGTGAGCCGCAGAACGGTTACTCTAATTTCAGAAATTTTCGGTGCCCAATATTTTCAGTATGAAGGCAACAGGCTAGGTTAGGTGAACAGAAATTGTCGGTACAGAGAAGCAGTTCCCTATTGGATTATGTGTGTTAGTGTTTGTTTGGTGTATTGAAATTTTAGGTGTGAAACAGACGCACCGAAAGTACCGAAAATAAAAGTACACCGAAAATTTGTGAAATTACAGTACTCAACTTGAACATGCACGCATGCTTCGGACATTCGAAAGCCAGACCACTGATGTTCCTGTCCGTTCTCTGGTCAAAGTCAATTATGCAAAAATCTGGCTGATGTGTTTAGATACCCACCATGTCACTATAATGACCAACATGCAGTAAGACATATCTTTCTCCCACAACGACAACTATTTCAGCATGTACATCACAAGGCAAAGTTGTTATCATCGATGACGATGTTGGTCTCTATTGTTCTGCCTTGTGTAGTGAGCATGCTCTGCCCTTGTGTGGGGATCGAGCACTGTTTGCAGCAAAAACCTGAGGCACAGCATGAAAATCTTCATCGTTGTCATTACCACTTGCAGCAGTCAGTGATGACTTTGTGCCTGTTTGTTTTCCCATGCTGCAGTCGTTACGAAAGCTGGCCAATGCCTGCATCAAAGAAGACGTGGATTTGGACTCTAAAGATGTAAGAATACTACTCTAGTTAGAATGACAGGCTGTCATGCAAGGGCAGCAGCCATGCATAGTTGCAGTGAAACCTGTCTAAGACGACCGCCAGGGAACCTTCAAAGCGTGGTCTCTGTTTCCAGGTGGTCTACTCGTCCAGGTTCATGTGACTGGAAATACCATCCCTTACAATCCATTTCAAAACTATAGACGCGTACCTAGGCAAAAACCGTTATGCCAGCATCTATACCACATAAAATCTGTGATCACTTTGTGCATACATTTTTCCAAATTGGGCGTCTGTTATCCAATCCTTTAGAAACTATATGAGAGTAATTGTGGAGCGATCCTGAGCAATATTCCGAAAACTATTCTCAAAACGTTCCAGCCAAATTTGAAATATTTCAAAAACCCTACGCGTCTATAGTTTTGAAATGCACTGTAGTTCTAGTCCTAGGTGCAGTGTTCTCTTGGAACAAGTGGTTGCCTTATCCGAGAGGTCCCCTTGGTTGCCTTATCCGAGAGGTCCCCTTGACGGGTTTTGCTGTCACATGATTCTGCATCCATGAAGCACCTGGTCAAGCGAGTGACAAGTCTCGGCAATCACCTAGCTGACTTGTCCATTACCACTCACTTTGCCACCAGATGGGTGAAATTTACAAGTGTTTTGGAGACCACTCTTATTATTACTCAGACCAAAATAGGCTTGTACCATGAGTGGACGCTGAAAGCCTGAAACCAAGTTTTTCCCGTTACAATCTTTACGCCAATGTACCTGTTTGATATTTGAGGGCTTTTCTTGCCGTTATTGGGCTGCACTGATGACTAGAGATCATATTTGCTTCGGTTGCGAACTTGTCTGGATGTGTTCCTGTTCAGGAGAATGGCCGCACAGTGCTGTCCACCGCTTGCGTGATGGGGCATCTAGACATTGTCAAATGGCTGTTGAACAACGGCGATATTGGTATAAAGATACGCGAGCAGGTGGAAATCGGCGACAATGAAGGGCGGACGGCATTTTACCTGTGAGTCGGACAGCAAAGATCGTGTTCCACATCAACGACCAATGTCCGATTGGAACTACCCTGGATCCTAGGTTGGGTTGTGGCTGTCTTTTCTACAGTCAGTACAGTCACAGGTTACTAAACCAAACCCTAGTAGTTTTTATGTCGTTCATGCAAGACAAAACCAGTCAGGTCACAACTCCGCATGTTCATGCCTGTATGTTCAGTACTCTGATGATGGGCCAGGCCCAACAATTTGGTGTAGTGTAAATCTTAATTTTAATTTTAATCGCAGTGAAGAGACCGTTTTGGAGTTGAGAAGTGAAGTTTCCTTAAAATGTGTAAGTGGCTGCGTTGGAGTTTGCGGACAATTAGAAAAGTGTATGCGTCTGCCTGTGTGTATGCGTATGAATAATGAGCTAGATGTATTTATTCACGCAGCTGAGTCATCGAATACTCTACACCCGGCGAATTGAGCAGTACCATCATTGCAGGACTATTCCAATAGATGTGAGTACTTTGTTTGGATATTCTCCTCGTGTATAGCTGTCCCCGTATCTGCGTCTTCTTTGGTTGTTACTAGTACTGTTTCATCCTGTTCTCTGCAGGGCTGCCATGTATGGCCATATGGATATTGTCAAGCATCTATCCAGCCAGGTAGGTGAAACCATCCCCATCTACAAAATGCTCTTTACCCGCTCAATATGTGTGGATCTTTAGCTCTAAACTCCCGCGGTTATATAGAATAACCCTTTCACTGCCAGCTGACCACTCAAGGTGACAAGGCGCTCCCTGCCAGGCTGTCAGCTGATCTGTACACCCCCTCCCTGCCAGGCACTTTTTACCTCCAGCTCGAAAAATCGAAAGGCCTACTTTTCCTGGATTTTTTGGTACTTTCTGTACGGAATATCGCTTTCCAAAGTATACATGTACATCGTAGGTAGACAACTCATAAAGGAAGCCATTGCCGTCGAAAAAAATCGCAAAATCCGAAGTACAAACGTGCTGCGCGATCTAGCGCCAGCCGCTGTGCAAAAAATGCGTGTCATGTCATGCGAAAGTGCGCCGTGCGCCGCATGCGCTACATACACTATGTACACGATCGGCCCGGACACTCGCGAAGTAAAGTTAGTTGTTGTTTTGGAGAGAGAAGCAGATCCTTTTTTTCTGTCGCTGGGATTGAAAGATATGCCAGTGGACAGGAGAGATAAAACACTGGAAGCAGAAGAGATGGCTTGCGGAATCTTCTCTATCTTCGTGGCAACAGGACTTCAGTTGCGAGAGACTTTCGTCCTGTCGTTGCGGACGAAATTCTTGTTGCTGCCACCAGAAACGGAACTCGGAGAACGAAACGTTCGTATGTCGTTTGGTGAAGCGGATCGTGTTGGTGAACGGCTGCGGAATGTTCTGCCGCCATGGTGGTCGTTTGTTCTCCCAATTAGCAACAGTCCAAAATACTTTTCAACTTCGGAGAGTGAAGCGCTTCCCTGTTCCGTTGACAAGCGCGGCGTTCGCGAGTGTAATTCACTTTCGCATCAGCTTGCAGAAGATCGTCAGGTATTGAGCCAGAGGTAGGTGTCGTTGTAGAAAGAATATAATTATGTTGTAGCTGACATACCTGTAGTGTCTCTTGACCGTGCTGGTCGCCATTGTAACGTGGTAGTTCTTAGAAAATTTTAGTTCTGGACCCAGTGACCGCCGCCAGCGCTGTTTCCGTCAAGTTTGCAGTGAATGCGACCACGAGGAATCCATCGTCTGGTTGTCTCTACCCGTGACTCCAACCGCCTATCGCAACGGATAGCCGCCTGGAGTCTTGGGTAATAGCTAGGCATCAAGTCTGAACCAAATTCCTTGCTCCCTGCAATGAAAGTTGACGGGAAAGATGAAAATACTCGCACCGACTCAGCGAGGTGGAAGTGCGTGAGAACCGATTTCTTCCTCGCCGATCGGCTAAAAATCGGATGCGCATTTTCAACGACGCTGGTTCGATTTTTTTCAAATGGCAACCCATACTTCTGGAAGCGTATTTCGATGGGTATGGACATCTTCCAGGGGCCAGTGGCCGTCTACCATGGCTAAACATCTCCAATATTCGAAAATAGAGGCACGAACTGGGTGAGGTCTGCCTGTCGACGGAAGTCGACAACAGCACTGGGGACTGCATGTTTACTCGTCGACGCAAGTCGACACTGGCACTCGGAGTGCATGAATGCGCTGTCGACTGCAGTCGACAGCGGCAGTGAAAGGGTTAAAGGCCACGGACCTTGTGGAATCACCTTACGTAAAAAGATGACACTGGTATTCCAAACTGAGGTATGAATTTCAGCATCAAGCTTAATATGAATACTGTAAACCGTGAAATTATTGCCATGGTCTAATTTCTGCAAAATTCGCGACCGCGCGGAAATCGCGAAATTTAGACAGCGCGAAAAGGAGATCCATAAAAGGTTTAGCATGAATGCCACAGTAGCAAATTCTGCAATCGCAAAATTAAAACCTCGCAAACCTGTCCGGATTCTGAAAACGCGAACTAAAAACGCCGCGGAAATTTCCTCACTTTACAGTAGTCTGTGCATGGCTGGTGTTACTGCGTATGAAAACCGGACAGTTGTTTTGAAGCCTAATTTGTCCTTGTGTCTACACGTACTCAGGGCGCCAATACACGCACGGTGTGTGAAAAGAGAACAACTCCTCTGATGGCCGTGTCACAGCATTGCCCGCCCGAGACCGCCAAGCAGCTCATCAGCATACTGCTGCGTGCCGGTGTCAACCCGGCTGCGTCGGACGGCAGCAATCGCACTGCACTGCACTCGGCCGTGCGAAATAATCAATCGCGCGTCGGCGGAGCGATTGCAAGAAGACTGCTCAATGTAGGTTGTGGTTGTTTGTTTCAATGTTGTTGTGCACTCGCCCTGTGTTGCTGCTCCACACAATGATTGATCACTGAGAGCATTGTTGCTGAACTATTTCTTTATGGCATGGAACATGTACCGGACAGGCACAGGCGTGCCTTTAACTCGGATGCCGAGCCAGTAATAACATGTAAAAAAAAAAAGAAGAAAACCGTGAACTGTCCAAGTTGGAAGCTGTTGGTCTGCGCACTGGAGATGTGGTTGAGCTAGGTCTCAGGTTGTTGAATGTCTCAGTAGCCTGTCAGTTTTGTGCCCTGTTATCGCACGTTCTGACTGCTTATCATCTTGTTACAGCCGTGGATAGTTGCTTCGTAACTCGTTCCCATGTGTTCTCTTCTTTTTTACATTTACAAAAATCTTCACACTCCTGAAGTAGCTAGTCGGGCTAACAGTACTCACTTCTTATGTGTGTGTGTGTGTGTGTGTGTGTGTGTGTGTGTGTGTGTGTGTGTGTGTGTGTGTGTGCGTGCGTGCGTGTGTTGTTGTCACCAGTTCACTAGTTTTGTGATGTGTGCTTACATGGTTACCCTATCAGCAAGGGCGACTCTTGTTCTTCTGGTCTTGACTGTGTGGTTGTAATTTGAAATATAGTCGGCGAAGACGACACAGGAGAGGCGGCGAATGTGTGAGACCAAGGACGTCAACGGTTGGTCAGTGCTTCATCTAGCAGCCAAACGAGGCCACATTGGGGTGAGTGGCCCGCCCATCCATAGGAGTTAACAGGAGGCATTGGAACAGAGTGTGATTTTGTCTGGATGTACGTGTAGTAGGCGAATTTCATGCTTTGCGCTCAGCCCAGTCATTGTGGATACCTATGACTCATTGGAAGTACTTACAGAAGCTTTATATTACATAAATACATCTGAACTGCATTACAAAAAGGGCCCAGAAATCTGTTTCGTCCCACCGGGTCACATTGCCAAGTTGTCAAGTTTTCTCCTTGGAATTTCCGGATAGTTGGTGAATAACTACGCATGATTTGTTTTTTAACTATTGTACTTTACACTCCTTCAATCCATAGTTATAGGAGAACCATAGCTAGAGAGCGCATGTGGTGAAGCTAGAACTAATTCAATCCATGGTATGATGTTTTGTTGTTTTCCATGTTTTCTGCCATGTGTAGGTGTTGAGTGCTCTGCTGCAACTGAGAGCTGAAAACGATGTCTCCCAGCTACTAGTGGACATTGAGAGTGTTACGCATGAGGGTCAAAACGTTCTGCACCTTGCTGCTCAGTGAGTAATCCGCCATGCAAAATTCCTCTCACCGTAACTCGGTTCAAATATTATACATTTTCGTGTTTAAGGGTTTCGTATGCGCCGTGAGTGGCTTGTATCACACGCACACCACTCTCTGGCAACTATGAATGTTATCCATGGAGCACAGTGTATGCCGCTGTGATACTCAACACACTCAAGGTCGACCAACAGATAATCTGTTGACTTGTGATCAGGTGGAACCTTCTGCGGGATCGACTGTTCCACGATCTGACTTGTCATTGTACATGCTCTCTTTTTGAGTGGATATGATATGAAAATAGTCCAAAGTCAAGCACATCTGACTGCAAGTCGGCTGTGTCATTACTTTCAACGTACTAGTACTACTGTACTGCTCTGCACATGCAGGTATGGACGATCGCGTATCATTCGCCGCATCATCCGTGTCCTCTCTGGTGACATGATTCTGAAGCTGGTGAACAAGCAAGACTCATCAGGCTTGACCCCGTGCCATTGGGCATCCATTGAAGATCATGCCAATGTCCTGGAACTGCTACTGGAATCGGGAGCCTCACCAGACAGGTGAGCCAAGATTCCTGTATGTTTGGCTCTAAGTATGAACTATCAAGCCAGGCCTATCGCCTCTATCCTGTCGGAATTGCAAAGTATTGGTCAGTATTGCCAGCACTACAGACTTGATTTGTGCATTCGAAAACCCCTCTTGTGGTTGTTTAGTTGCCACTTGAAGAGCCTCTGGGTACTACTACCAACTACGCCAAGCTAGTAATGTTCCCCATCCACTTGTTAGGAGATTTCTGCATGCTAGGGTTAATTTAATGCGGACAATCAGACTTGTTCCTGTTGTTTCTTGTTCATCCCCCACTTGTGCACCCGTGCAGCAAGGATCTGAACCGTTGTACTCCACTGCACTACGCTGCGGAGAGGGGATCAGTGCACATTGCTCAAGTGCTGCTGCGCTATGCACCTGGCATTGTGAATCTGCAGGATGTAGATGAGGTGAGGGTAATTTGCTTCTGGGATACCCACCCGGGGTTTGTGTGATCTCATTTTGACACTGTACTGGGGTAATGCAACACTTTGAGGAGTCAACTGTATCTCTGATGGTGATCTATCTCCTTTAGAAAGGGAATGTCTGTGTCTCTTCTCATTTTGTGAGAGACCACCCATAATAATTACCAACGTCTTTCTCCGAAATGAACATTTTTACCGTTATCCCCGTCCACACCCGAACACAAGGCCACATAGCTGGAGTTAGAAGTCGCTGTCATGTGTGCCTATTCTACTCTCTATCATATCCTGCAACACTTTAGACGACACCACTGCTGAATGCCTGCAGCTCTGGTCACGGGAACATGGTCAAGCTGCTGCTGGCTCACGGGGCGGAGTTCATCGGCAACAAGGATGGTCTTTCTCCACTGGACATTGCTGCCAAGTGCGGCCACACGGAAATCGTCAAAGAACTGCTAAGCTCCGAGGAGTAAGTTCAACTGATCTGGTTGTCTGTTCCTGTCTTGCCCACTATACCAGTCACTTGATTCCTATGCAGTGGAAGTTGTCTAAGGCGACCCACGCAGAAGACCATTCAAATATAATCCCTGTGTACAGGTGGTCACCTCATCCAGGGTCATTTGATTGGAAAGTAGTACCCCTTCGTACTAGCCTTTGTAGTGGTCCTCTAGAACAAGTGGTTGCCTTATCAGAGTGGTTGCCTTATCAGAGTGGTTGCCTTATCAGGGTGGTTGCCTTAGCAGGGTGGTTGCTTTGACAGGTTTTACTGTACTTCTAGAACATTGATGTAACTGCAAGTCCCACTGCACTGCAAAAAGTAAACAATTCCGAAAATCCAAATCCTCAACCATTGAGTTGTAGTGTTTGCCTTATCAGAGGCTGTTCTGGGTGGGTTTCACCGTAAAACAAAAGGTAAATGGTCATTATGTGCACCAGCAGAACAGGACCAGAATATTTCAACAACAACAAAATGATTCAGCAGCAAAGAACGGGATGGTAAGCAAATGATCAATCTAGATCTTGAAGTGTATTCTATCAGTGATGATCATGTGTATCCTCTGTGACCCAATGCTTGTCTGATCATGCGTTCTGTCTGTGGTTCAATGCTTGTCTGATCATGCGTTCTGTTTTTGACCTGCTTGTCTGTAGCTGGAGGTATTTCCTCAACAACTCCGAGCAGCTTGTGGCGTACACAATCTTGAAGAAGACTCCCCGTGCCATGCCGGTATGTTTGGCACATTGGTACATTCTGGAATGCGGCCGTAAACTAGACCATGTCCCAAACAAATTTTTCGCCACCAGCGCCTGTATAGTACTGGTGAAATAGTCATGTATACCCATCGTGCGTATCATACACAAAGCATGAAAGGCGTTTGTATGGTCAAAACTACTTCAACCGGTCCTGTCGTTTGGCAATGTGTGGTGCAGAATGTGGTGACATTGACTCACGGTCATGCATGACCAGCCTAATGTACAAGTGGTCCTTCGGGCATCATGGCCGGTAGAAGTTGTGAAAGTACAGGCATTCCGTGCAGCAGTGCTGTGTACAATCATACCAGCACTCCAGAGGCATGGATAGCTCACATGGATAGCTCACATGGTGGTTGTTTATTTGAATTCGCAGACCGAACGGACTGAACATGTCCAATGACACACATGGATAGATCACAAGCAGTGTATACATAATGTCAAGCACCGTACCGTGTGCTGTGTGCCGCTTTGATGCTGGTGTGTGGCTTGCAGACATTGCTGGACTGCTTTGCTGTGCCCTATACAGACGGTGAAGGTAACAAACAGGTAGGTCTCAGTACCTGTGCCTGTACTGAACAACAAAGTTTGACTAGACTTATTCGTGCACAAAATAGCAGGGAGCAACATGCACTCCTCCCCCCCCCCCCCCCCCCACACACACACACACATACAATTATGCACACACGCACACACAACACACAGTTTCCAGTAGCAACATATTAATTTTGTTTGCCTAGTCATCATTCTGAACTGGTGGACACGGACTGATACTTATAGCTGATACAGCAAACAGATTGTACCTAAGCGGTAGTAGCACTGTAGCATTGTGCTAGGAGACACGTTTTTGACAAGGGCAAATATTGCATCTTCTGCATTCTGAAAGCACCACTATGCCATGTGCCCTGTGAAGGCTGTGATCCACCTCTCTATTCTGGATAGAGCAACAAACTCGCAATCCTATCTACTTACATGATCATCTTGTTAGTCCCTGTGTATAGTGTTCCTGTATAAGGCTAGTGTTCCTGTATAGTGGTCCTGTATAAGGCTAGTGTTCCTGTATAAGGCTAGTGGTCCTGTAAGAATGTTTGACTAACATTGTATGTACGGATTCTTTCTCTTTCCGTCTTCCCTCTGTGAAGATTGTGAATCATCTCTACTATCTATATTACCAAAAGTGCCCCGAGGATCTTGTTGAACCGCTGACTGAGGAGCAATTAGCTAGTGATCCGCAGCACTATGTCCAGCAGTCCAGAGCCAGCCTCTACCATGCCAGGTAACATAATATGTGTGTGTCCTTTATTCACGTGTGCATGTGTGAATGTGTGCATGTATGCGTTTCTGTGTGTTCATGTGTGTTCATGTGTGTATGTGTGTGTGTGTGTGCATGCGTGCGTGTGTGCGTGCGTGCGTGTGTGTGTGTCTACGGGGATGATTGTTGACAGTGTGCATGATACCAGAATTGGTGATATAGTGTTCCTTTGCATTGATCATTGATGTCTTTGTCACTCACTCACTCTTTCTATCTATCTATCTATCTAACTTTCTATCTATCCATCTGTCCATGTCTGCTTTGATGTTGCAGACAAACTCTCTCCAGTCCTGTAGGGCGACCAGACTCCCTCAGTTCGGGACTTTCTCTTTCGTTTGATGATGATGTCTTGCCCGGACGACCAGATCGCTCATACAGTATGCCAGCTGCACTGCTGCAGTCCATCCGCACTCAGCAATCACGGCAGGGAGTTCCAGATTGGAAGCCTTCGCGCATGAGTACGCCAAGGCAGAGAAGTAACACTAATCCGTGCACCGTCACTGCCTCTAACCGTAGCAGCCGAAACAGACCGACGCCAGGCCACACTGGCACAGGCAGTGCTCCTGGGACTTTGCGCAGACAGAGCAATCCCGCCAGCAAGGCTAGGACTGTAGTGCAAGTCGCTGGTATGGACACCACTGATGGTGATGACGCAACGGACGGTGGCTGGGATGAAGCCGACTTTGATAGTCCAGGCACATCAGCGCAGCATAGCGCTACACCGACTAGTAACGGGTCGGCGCGGTTGTCATTGGACTCGATCTCTGTGTTCAGTAATGGGTCAGAGAATGGGCATGATGCCCGGCTGGACACTGATGCTGACAGTGAGGATGATGAGAGGACCTCAGCCGTAGAGGACATTGAAACCGTGTGTTCATTCGCACTGGACAGTAGTCCGGTGTCAGAGAACGTTAGCGTCAAGTCCAGTACCACGCGCGGAAAGCTCTCCCGTGAACCGTCCATAGACTGGGACAATGCAGACACAGCGGACGGTGATGGTGATGAAGCAGGTCGAAAGACTCCGGTACCTTTTACCGAGAATGATCTCCTTGGCTCAATAACCTCGCCTAGAACAACAAGAAAAGTGAGTGGCAACGCACGGCGGAAATTCTCGGTGCTCCGTGAAGACTCCGATACCGACCCCGATGAGCGACACACCCTGGACTTATCCGGAGCGCAAACGGAGTTTTCACGCATGACGAGCAGACTGTCGAATCGTCCATCACCTGCCTCACCGCCCGGCGAAGACGAAGCGGACGGTTCAAGTCGCGATCTGGGAATTCCTTCTCAAGCCTCGCAGTATGCTCGGTATGGTTCACGCGGCAGTATCCATAGTAACTTTGACGGTCCAGGCGGGTCGACTGGAATGAGGTACGCGAGTGAAAAGGCTGAGATCAGTGCCACCGATGCACTGATCAAGTACTGGAAACATGATCGTTCGTGCTGTGGCAATGAGCCGACACTGATTGAGGTAGGCAACACAATCATCTTGTACTATACACCTTGTTATGGGTAAAAAAGGAGAGGGACAAAATGTTACGAGTTAGGACTAACTGTCCACCAACGTAACCAGATCATTATATAGTCAGCGAGTGCAACAACATGGCACAAAACTGACAAGGAGTACTGAGACATTCACCTTGTTGCTGAGAGATTCACAACAAAGACAAGCGTCTCCCGTTGTGGACTAGTATTCTGTGGAAATTGGACCCTGTAATCATCCTCAAATTTGGCATGCTTTGTGCGCATTTAGATTTTCACACCGAGGAATTTTGTTTGAAACCCGACATTACAGCATTAAATCTTCTACTGGTCCTTGGTATCATGATTGCTGATTGTGATTCGATACTCTCTTTCCCTGTTGACGGTGTCTTGCTTGTCTTGTGCCACGCTAACAGGCAATCATCGAATGCAATCGTCATGAGCTCTTGTTACATCCTACCATCAAGGAGTGGGCGGACTGTAAATGGTATGTTAGCATCAAATAAGACACTTGTGTTTGCTTATTGTTTTGTATTGTATTTTGTATTGTATTTTATTATTTTACTTGGGCATTCCTAACAGACCCTTAGGTCTTCTTACAGGGTGCCCAAGATGAATGAATGTCACGGTTAAGTTCCCGGCAAAATGAATTGGGGATAAGATTTGTGCAAAGGAATTCGGGAAGCGCATTTTAAAGCGTTCAGCTCCAAGGAATGAAATAGATTTGTATCCAGCTTGAGTTTGCACAATGGTTAACGAAAGGGAATTATTGACTTGGCCGTGGGTGACTCAATCTGTGTGTATGCTTATCATGCACACCAGTACTTGTTGAAGTTAGTTGCAGCAGGAGGTGTGGTTCATCTACTAGTCTGTGGCCTGACTACTTGAAGTTCCACTGTCCTTAAAACCTTCTGAACCTGTGGTGTATCTCCTGCATTTTACTCATACATGATTCCTTTTACTGAATACACTTTATGGTGACGTGACATTCTCCTCACAATCTCCTCACAGCTTGATCACAATACAATGTTCCTGTCTTATGTGTTTTGTGTGTTGGCTGGCCCCTCACTTCAGGCAAGGCTATGTGAAGATGATGAACTACTGGTACTTTGCCCTGTGCATCGTCTTCCTGGCTCTGCTACTGGCGTTTGTCACAGTCAACAAGCAACCACTGCAAGACACTGACGAAGGAGACAACAACAATGTCAGCATGGGCGTCGAAAACGGCACATGCTTCAAGAATGCCTGCAACAGCTCCACGTTCACAGCATTTCCTTTGTCTAATGTACGTAGTGTTGGTGGAAAGGAGAGGTGGATCTCAAGTTGGTGTCACTTCGGGAAGTGTACATTTCATTGCAGATATTTGAGATGCGTACGACTGGCCATCATAAACCCCTCACCATACTGCACCTGGAGCTTTTCAAACCTGATTTTGACCCAACTGTAGGATCAGTAATATGTGTACATCAACTGGAAGTGGATTCAGGATCTACCAATCTGCAAATTCAGAACGCGAAGCCAAGTTGAAATTCCTTAGACATTTCATACCGAAAACGTTCATTGGAAGAAGGATATGAGCACTCTGAAGACGTGCGCCACGTATTCCCCAATGTTTTATTCATGTTCTAGCCTTGGTGAACAAGGGATGCATGCCATCCTTCAACCTCTGCTGCCAGTGAGGTGTTTTTGGATGGCGTGTGTCCCCAAGAACCGAGAGATAGGAGCACTGCCATCGATTGTGTAGCCAATCCATCGATTGTGTAGCCGATCCATCGAGTGAGTTTTGAATTCTGACTGCTATGTTTCTGCTGCAGGGCGCTGGGTTTACTGGTCTACGCACCAGTCTGCTGACGATGTGTGCACTGCTGATTGTTGGTGAGATCGCACAGATGATCAGAATGGTACGCACTAGTCTATGGTGTTAGGGCTCTGGGGCATGCCATCACCCCCCAGCCCACTTGCATACTCCGTCATTGCTTCATACTCGGTCACGTTGTCTCCCACTAGTGATCATTATGTGCTTGTATCTCTTGCATCGGTCCAACGAGTACCGTAAATTACCGCGAAAGTGCCCCACCATCTCGTCCTTTCATTATCGCCTTGTGGAGGTGGTGTCCTGTCTGTAGGTCGTACAACATGGAACGTGTACACACATTGTACTTTGTGCAGTCAATCCTTACTCAATTTACCTTCGAGAGGATGCGAGCTCCACACAAAAACATAGCAAGTATAGGTTCTCACTCCATACAAACTTTAAATAGTAGCACTCTGCCTTACAATTTTTCCTCCTCTTGGCTGTAAAATCAAGGTGGGGCATTCTCACAGTACTTTACGGTCCATATGTCTCTGTTGTGGACCTGTGTGTGATGTGTTGTGTGTGATGTGTTGTGTGTGATGTGTTGTGTGTGATGTGTTGTGTGTGTGTTATGCAGCGCAAGCGCTACTTCCACTATGCCAGTAACTATCTGCAGTGGGCCATTGTGATACCCAGTGTGGTGTTTGTAGCACCGCTCACCTACACGCAGCCTCATCCCCTGCAGTGGATGGCGGGTAGCGTGGCAGTCTTCCTCTCCTGGGTCAACATCATACTGTGTGTGCAGTGGTGAGCAAGACTGGCGTACTCGGCATATTATGTATAGTGTACACTACAGTACACAACATACCCGCACTTTGCTATAGGCCTTATTCGATAACGTGATTTTTGGACTCGCCTCCAGGGATTTGTCGTACGCTAGGGCACACATACAAGAAACGAGTGGCAAGAAAGGTCAAGTTTGTACAAGGAAGTAGTAAAATACCGGTATTTTTCTACTCCCATGTTCGCTCGCAGAGTCCACTGTGCACTGAGTGCAGGCCTCTTGCCACTCCCTGGTTCCTGGGTCCCCGGTTCGCGTGATTGTGACGTTTATCGAATGGGTTCTATACTAGTACAAAACCTATCCACACTTTACTATGGGCATGGGCTGTACCCTTGGCCAGATGGCAGAACGTATGCATGATTGATTAAAATGTGATACTAAGTAAATGCATTCATCACTGTGATTGATCAACCCTGTGTGTAGCGAACTACTTCACTGATTAGCTTTACATCCTCTCTGTGATTACTCGACTGCAACCATCCTAAAAGGGTTTGTGTTTTCTGAAGATGTATAATCAAGCTGCCAGTTGTGTGTTGATGTATGTATGCCATTGTGTTTGCCATTCTTCAGGTCTACCCCACTTGGTATATACGTGTCCATGTTCTATCATATACTCAAATCTGCACTTCGGGTGAG
>NC_088647.1:737084-789584 GCF_964019385.1 Sycon ciliatum | reverse complement strand
TCGTGACACGAATGGCAAATTTTCCAGTGACTAAGAAGACTGCAGAGGACAACAAGAGCTGGAAAGCTTGGGTGAGTGGCAATCTCCTTGCACACCTCCTATATCCGTAGACCCCACACTCCCACACTGACTACCGTCCAATTTGTGCGAGTATCAATGACCATATGAGTAGGGTAATAAACATGGCTGTCCGCAGATTGAGTGTGAACACAAACAGATATGAGGGGTGGGGTATACCTCTTCAGAAGTGCAAGTGAAATTTTCCACCTAGCCACTGAGACCAATGAGCTTTCAATCATCACTGCATACATGTGTGGGGTCAGGTTTTCCCCAGCCCAGCGTTTCTCGTGCTTGGCCATGCATGCAAACCCATCGGCCAAAGTCCAAAGGTATATATGGTTGGCTATCTACCTTCATTTGTCATTGGCAGTCGTTTGACGAGTCAGGAAATGTTGAATAAATTTAAATACAAAATATGGACTGTGGACAGTTTGGTGCTAGTTATCTCATCTAAGTTGTAACATAACAACTCCTTCTGGGAATGTTTACTGAGAACGTCTGTGAACAGTTCACACTGGTCACATTGGTTGCTGACTTTTCGACTTTTCTTGCTCTTTCTATCATGTCATTAGGTGGTGAAGTTTATGACTGGCGTTAACTCAGCGGAGGAAGTGGAGCAGTCCGGATCGCCAGAGGTGAACGACGTTCTCGATCGAGTAGATCAGCTCACCGACTTGTCACAGGCCATGATGGCCCGGCTTGAGTCACAGCAATTATTATTGGATAACCAGTCACAGCGGCTAGACCGTCTGCTGCATCGACAGCGTAAGCACTACCGACACTTCAAGGGCAACCCGAACGAGCGTAGCCTGGATATTTGATGAACTACTGTACAAGTTCAAAGTTTCGTTTTGGAATTAACTTTCGCTATGTTCGTTAGGGGGCACGAAATAACTAAAGTTTGTACCAAATTTAAGTCTTTTCTGAACTCTCGGGGTGACAGACCTCGACCAAAACAAAATTTAGTACATAACGAACCTGCTGGTGGAGTGATCTAAGGAAAGATTTCGTGAGCGAAATTTGTACTTATGTGGTACTTGAGTCTCGTATTGAACTTGATGTGTGACGATGCATTGCCGCTGTATACCTTTAAAACTGCAAAGCACACCTCATTATCGTTATGCAAAAGTCAGCAGATATAATTATGTATATTTAGACTCGGGTGGAGAGCCAAGGATTCTCATGTATGTGTTATGTATATTTTTGAAGGTGTCCCACAATCTTCTCACACAATGTCTTTACCTGAAAATGTGCGTCATGCTATTTACGCTTTTTGACTGAAATATGGAGATTGTACTTTTAAAAAAAGTGTATTCCTGAGATGCACTGCCAGTTAATCCTTTGCTTAGTCGTGTTACCCTCTCAGTCCCACTTATCATCATACAAGTCTACCCTCGTCAGTACTGTAGCCTGGCCTCAGTGGGCCAGGCAGCAGACAAGGAGAATCATCAGATCAAACTCACAAGTAGGTCACAGTTCAGTTGTAGATCAGATGTAGACTCAGAATCAGACTGAATTGGAAGAGGATGAACTGATGTGTGACAGCCCTACTTATACCTGGCCAGAGTGCTCTCTGTCCAATCAGGAGCTATGCATGTGACTACCATGACTACAGGTGTGGCGCAACTGCACCAACTAGGAATGCAGTGAGTCATGCATGATGTCAAGTAACAGATGCCTGCTAAAAAAGTATGAAAAACAAGAAAAAAAGATTAAAGCTTTACAACAAGGTGGCTCGAACCTAAACTACACGATCTACTGTTCCCAAACCATTGGCATTGGCATCCCTCCATACAAGGTACAATGAATGAGGCATGCCCAAATATGGAATATGCACTGTGTTACAGTACTACATAGACAAATCTCATTAGTAGGCAACAGTCAAAAATCCCCTGACGCCTGAAACGCGTACATTCGCGTCCAGATAGTAGATACATGTATACTACTCGTTATAGGACAAACAATTTGAAACCACCGGGGTTATCTACTAATGATGGTAGCCCTGCGCTACACTTGAATGTTAGTCCAGACCTGTTGCAGTAGGGCTATAGTAGAGTCGCGCGCCGAAGAACATTGAGCCCAAGAATGTCCAGCCTGAAATGCTAAGAACACCACAGCCTAAAGACGTTAAGTCAAGAACGGCGGCCCAGCGTTCGTTTTCCGGCAGCTTCTGGGATAGGTATGATCCAGTACGAATTGTTTCTAAGAACGTGCTATGAGAACGCAGCCATATTGCTGACAAATAAGAACGCCCCAGGCTAACCCTCGGTAACAACGTTCTTGGACGCGCGACTCTACTGTACCCGACTGTGCAGAGCCTCATAGCTGTGTGTTTACTAATCCCGTATCAAGGTATGGTTTATGCAAGCCTGAGACAGCCCTGCAGCTGGTCCACTGCTTGATAGACTGTCGTAGTGTTGATGATTTATCCTACTGCTAGATCGCCGAGATCAGCCTATTAAGTTCACGGATAAGCAGAATGCGCTACAACATGCACTATTAACTTGGAGATACATCCTGATCTTGTCTTCTGGAAGCACAATGTACTGTGTACAATTACGAATACCATGTGCTTTGAAGCACTCAGTCAGTGGAGTGTATTGGATAATTATGAACTCTTATTCCTAGGTGTTCTGGAGCATAAGCATGACCAGTCCGTGCAGAAGGAATCACGCAGGGTTGCGCCTGACAACAGGGTTTACCATTGGTTTTTCCCACCTATTGTTCACACTTCTACCATGATTACAAGTTACAGAGTACACCTTGTATTTTACTGTCTTGCCTAGTGAACTACTTGATCAGTAGGGATCTCCTACACCACCACCTTGGTCTTATAACGTAAAGGTTTAAAAATAATCATCTCCAACATTTCGCCACTGGGACTTCATCAAGGAGTACCTTGAAACTTTTTTAAATCTTTGTGTAGTAATTAGGTCATACGGGTACAAGTTCAGGTATATGGCTTACATCATGTGTATGCCTGGACCCGGTTGTTTACTCCACAGATTCCCTTTGCTCCATGGACTGCATGTTTGTAGTACAAGTGCAGGCATGGGTAGAACTGTAAACTAACTACTAGTCAACAAGAGTACATGGGGGTTGTGTACTCTTGTAACGTTAGTGACCCAAGTCGACGTAAGCAGCATGTGCACACAAGCCAGCCTCTGAATATCAGCTGAAATCGTTATGAAACCATGAACAGCCAAAAATGGAAATCCACCACTGAAAAACTAAGCGGTGAAAATTGGAAATAATTTATAAAATTGCCAGCGAGGTCAGGTTAGTGTAATTCACAGGGTCTGAGGCATACATGCAGCCGAAATTCAGCAAGCAGAGTGACGGCGCTTACAAGCTGCATGGGTAGATGTATCCACAGCCCATAAATACGTATGGCTTATTTCTAAAATTGACAAGTCTGCGTGTCGGGAATACCATCATGAATCTGCTGGCAGAAAATACTGCAGAGCACAATCACTGCATTCTGAGACAAATCATCATGTTGATCAGCGACAAGGAATTACAACATCATTAAAATCTACTCTCGTGCCAGTAATGACATCATCACCACTACTGCGAACAACCATGATGTCGCTGATTCACTACTGATGACGCCATCACAGTTGCAGTGCATGCCCCTCTAATGTGGCCTGTCCTAATGTTCCTTGACCTCCGGGTAGCAAGCGCCAAGGAAGCGATGGGCAATCTTGTGTACCTTGAGTATAACATCATAGTCGCCCATTTCGCAATCATACGACTGCTGTCCTTCGAAGAAGCAGAGAGTGTACAGCGCAATCTCAAACTCGGGGCTGACACCGACAAACATGGACGTCACCGGCTTCAGCTCACCCTCCCACGCAAACTGAATAGAGATGAGCTGGTCATCTCCATCCGGCTGTGTTCACAGCACATACACACATACATACAAACACACACCACACACACACACACACACACACACACACACACACACACACACACACACACACACACACACACACACACAGTCATAGACAAACAGAGAGTTAAAGAGACAAACAGACAAAGATGCACTGTGCGTGTGTGTGTGTGTGCGTGTGTAACAAAGATACTTCATAGGTGTGTGGTGTAGACCAGGCTGAATAGTGGCAGTCAATTATTCAGCCCTGAAAGCTGTTGAATGGTGCAATCCCAGCAGAAGTTGCTATGGCTTCTGCTGTAGCATCGCTATCATCGCCTCTGGCGATGGGTGTCAAACGGTCAATGGTGTGTGTGTGTGTGTGTGTAGTGGGGAAAATGTGGCTCATTCACGAACACACAGTTGGTTTCTCACTTTCATACAACCAAACATCAGAACCATCAGAACCAGTGTACATTCCAAGATAATCCAAGTGGGCTTGCGCTTGTGGGCTTTCATAGGACTTTGGAGGGTCTCCCGACCTCTACCCAAGTTTGGCTGTATGGCGTTGAAGAGGAATGCGGCTGAAATGCCACCCGTTGGAGTTGCACAGCAATGGTGCAATGTGTAGATAACAATCAGAGTCAATCCCCACCACCACCACCAAGCGACCGTACACAAAAGTACTGGCAAGAGTGAATATCCCCCTCCTCCCCCGGCAGGGTATGGAACTCAGGATGATATGTCTTATATGGAAGAACTGACGCTAACTGACGCTAAGTGTTCCACACCTGCTACAAGTACAATCAAGTCATGCAAAGCATGCAGAAAGCAGCATGCGAAGGCCAGCAGTCTGGGTGAATACTCCCTCAGTGTACTGGTTGTAGTCACGGCTGCATGGCATTGCAGGATTTCGCCCCGCATGGCTTCACTTAGCAGCAGCAATGCGTTCACGAGAATGTGGTCCCAATTGCGAAAACACACCCTCCTGCCCTTATTCTACTACTAAGCCGAATCATTGGATCTGGACTAGATCTATGCTTGCCGAGTCCAGTCCCAAGTGTACAGCCAGTGGTAACTGGGACGAACGAACTTTACGCATACTTCTCCTGTAATGATTTTAAAGTCTGCCGCACTAGACCTACATGCGCCTGTCCCCGGGGAAAATTGCGATTCCGCGGCCGCGTTTTTTTCCGCGTTTTTTCCGATTTTTTAAAAGACCGCGTTTTCCGCGATTTTCCCGCGTTTTTTGAACTTTTTGTTGCACTACACGTACACACAGTGCACTTTTCGGTCAGCAACGTCTCATCGTGGCGGCTTTTTACTCAAATAATGGGTGCTTTATACACCAGAGACTTGTAACTGATTGATTTCACTACATACTCACTGAAAATTGCCGCATTCACCGCATATTTACCGCAAATTCACCGCAAATTATGCCATATTATGCCGCGTTTTTCCCCGCGTTTTTTGCGATTTTTTTCCGCAATTTTCCCCGGGGACAGATGCGCATGGAGTTTAGATTTGTATGGTGAGTACCACATGCGAGCTTAACTGCTGTTCGTGTTGCTCCGCGACATTTCAATGGACAGGACTGTATCAGTGTATGGGGGTCACTTATCCACACATACCTTTTTCTATCCCACTTCTCCCCCCCCCCCCCCCCGTGGGCGCATAATCGAGGATCGGGTACACAAGAGTCAGATAACAGATGGTGGGATAAGCGACTACTACTATAGTCTATATATTATGTACCTGCACTGTGTACGTACTCACAGGTACGCAATAAAAGGGAACAATGTGATGCATTCTTACTTTCCTACTAATCTTACCGGGTCTGCACTTCCTCGGCCTCGTCTCCTAGGCAGCACGAAGCCTCTGTAGTCCACATTGCCTTTGCGCTCTTCTAGAAAGAACTGGATCCAGTTGTGGAAGCCCTTCACTGCATCGTCACGACTCTCGCCCACAAACACATGCTCAAATCCTGACGAGTCGTTTCTCGTCTCTCGTCGGTACAGCTTGAACCAAGTGTCGTGGAGTAGCCGCTTGAAATCGTGCTCCGATCTACCGCATTTGTCTTTGGTGGCGAGGTACGAATGCACGTACTGGATCGGCTTAGTTTTCATCAGCTCGTCAATGAAGTGCCAGTTTTCTCTCTTCTCCTCTGATGTGACTACTTCAGCAACGCCAGTCTCCTTCTCGTAGTTATCCAGCAACGCGTAGAACGCCTTGAACGTCGCAATGCTGAAGAACTTGTCCTTCTTGACGAACTTGAAGAGGTTGGCAGGCGCTGCGTCAGAACGCGTGAAGATTTTCTTACCGCCCTGCAGGTCGATCTCGTAATCCTGGCCTGGAACAAAGCGCTGCTCGTCCAGCTCCCACAATCGACTGCACGCTTTCGTCACATCCTGCAGTTCCGCGGCAGTTGGTTCGGCCATTGTAAACGAGTGACTAGTTCCTTTCCTTCAGCTCCAAACCGTGCAATATCAGAATGGTTTTTATTGAAACGACGTGCGGTACTGCCTTCAATCAGCTTTTGTGCAGCTACCGGGGTGCAGACAGTAGATCTACCAGCAAATAATTCAGTCCTGCTGCTGCACTTTACTATCGCGGTGCGGCAGCTGATCGCGAACGGCTAGCTGCAGGAGCACGAGCGCGACAGCTACAGAAAGTCAACACAACAGACTGGTCAACCACGTGAACAGGCGAGACAGCTAGCTGCACTTTGCACCAGCTTGCCTTGATTGACCTGAACAAAGGTCACGTGCGCAGCACAGGCGAAAATGTTCGCACTTGACTTTCGATTATTTTGTGGTAGAGAGACAATACAGAGCTAGACTAGAGCTAGAGTCAGTCGTATCTAGCTGACACTTGATGGACAGGACAACGCCAACGGCAACGGCTCCACTCAGGCACTCAGGCAGAAATGGTCCCTGATTTGACGACTCCCGGAGGGCGGATATTTGATTCCAGTCTACACGTCGAAAACCCAGAAAGTCAGAGGAAGTACAGAACGAATATTTCAGCCTCAGTGCAAGGCAGTCACCAGAGCTAGAGAAAGTCTGAAGACAAGAAAGAAAAGACGTTGCGTGGTCAAAACGCGATGAGAACTACCATATTTGTCATGGTCCCAAAGTACACCGTGAACACGAAAATTTTGTGTGCTTCAAATCAGGCAGTGTCAGTGGCGCACAGTACGAGCGTACAGTACTATACAGTATACTCAGCAGTGTCTTTGTGGTCCACTTCACAACAATAACACACACAGAAGTCTCTGCTGTGAGCACGGTGGCTCGGCAATGGCTTTATTATTGATAATTATTATTATCTCCTTCCTGATTTTTTTTCCTTGAATAATTGTACGTATAGGGCCTGATAAGAAAAATCGGCACAAGACACTGCTGCTACTGTAGTCGCACAGCAAAACACACAGAAAACGACAAAATGTTACAATGAATGTAACAACACCCGTCCAAGCTAAAGGACCGACATCCCTGCCCCAGGACGGCATCTCGAAACCCCCACACACTCACCACACGGTCATCATCCAGCTTCAGTTCAATCACTGTATTCTTCCCCTGCAGACTCAACCCCCCAGTCACTAGCCATACAATCTGAAGCTGTATGTAACCATACAATGGCCCACAACGCACACACCATCCCTACGTTTTTTAACTAAAAAAGAAAAGCAGTCGTAACTGCAACAGCCACATGGCCAATAAGAAAAACCAATACGATATATCGATAAACACACACCCAGAAGTCAGAAGTGGGAGGGTGGGATACAAACTGCACCAACGAAAAGCCACTGCGAAGTGACAGAAATGCGGTCCAGCACAACATTTTTGATGACGCAAAAGTTGTGGGGAAATCCCAAAATCGGTGCGATTTTGCATGAGCCCAAATGTTCAAGTTACCCACAAAGACACAAGCTTTCCAACTCTCTTTGGCCGTTGGAAAGCGTACCTTTTCGAGTTTTATTTATTGAATTAAAATCGAACTCGGATATGACACAAGACACTGCTGCTACTGTAGTCGCACAGCAAAACACACAGAAAACGACAAAATGTTACAATGAATGTAACAACACCCGTCCAAGCTAAAGGACCGACATCCCTGCCCCAGGACGGCATCTCGAAACCCCCACACACTCACCACACGGTCATCATCCAGCTTCAGTTCAATCACTGTATTCTTCCCCTGCAGACTCAACCCCCCAGTCACTAGCCATACAATCTGAAGCTGTATGTAACCATACAATGGCCCACAACGCACACACCATCCCTACGTTTTTTAACTAAAAAAGAAAAGCAGTCGTAACTGCAACAGCCACATGGCCAATAAGAAAAACCAATACGATATATCGATAAACACACACCCAGAAGTCAGAAGTGGGAGGGTGGGATACAAACTGCACCAACGAAAAGCCACTGCGAAGTGACAGAAATGCGGTCCAGCACAACATTTTTGCTGACGCAAAAAGTTGTGGGGAAATCCCAAAATCGGTGCGATTTTGCATGAGCCCAAATGTTCAAGTTACCCACAAAGACACAAGCTTTCCAACTCTCTTTGGCCGTTGGAAAGCGTACCTTTTCGAGTTTTATTTATTGAATTAAAATCGAACTCGGATATGTAGCCCTTTCCCAAAGGTGCTCTTTTAATTCGCACTTGCTTTTCGCGTCCTTCAAAATAATTATGCTGAAAAAGTGCTCTTTTTTCAGTGAAGGATAGCCATGATACATGTACATGTACATGTTCAGATATGAACCCAAGCTGAGAAATGAATACGCGCTCTTCCATTTATGAGTCCACGAAAGGCAAAACAGGAAGTAAAGTTCAAAAAACCCACTGTTTACAGCATTCTGTACACCGGGTACAAGCTTCACCAATTTGTTGCCCCCTCCCGACCCCCCCCCCCCGAAAATGCGGCGTGCCAAGGCCCATCCACATCGAGCACCCGGAAACTGTGACCGCATGCATGAGCAAACAGATTTATATTTTAGCACTTTTTCAGCTAAAAAAGCTCAAAAAGGGCGATATTCACCAAAAAAACGCAATAAAGGGCGAAAGAAACGGGCTTTTCCAAAAAGGGCCAAAAAGGGCGAGCACCTTTGGGAAAGGGCTACTCGGATGGTGAGCCAATAATTCTGATGAAGAAAGGAAAAGGACAAAATGTTACGAGTTTAAGACAAACTGTCCACCAACGTAACCAGATCTTATACAGTCAGCGAGTGCGACAAAATGGCACAAAACTGACAAGGAGTAATGACTACTAATGAGACATTCGGAGACCTGACACCTACATGTAGCTCCAACACTTCTCCAAGGCGCAAACCAACAACCTTCCAACTTGGAAGGCTCAGGTTCGGAAAGGTCCAAGAGGGGTAGGAAAGCGCAACGAAGAAGAGCATGAGCTACGCGCCACGGCAACAAAGAATGCGGAAAGCCGTTATTGGATGATGACGAAACTAGTGAGACTATTGGACATACCGGCCTTACTACAACTCGACGACGCAAAGTAACAGACCACCCAACTTGGGAGGCTCATGTTTATGTAATAAACATAGAAAGGGGAAGCTAAGCGAAGACGAATTGTGACAAACCGAAACGCCAACATCCTACTGAACGCCACTATCATGTAAATATGATCCGGACTAGTTATGTACAATTAAAAACCTCTTGTACGGGCAAATAGGCATGGGCGGGTAAAGCTAGTTATTTGCTGCGATAATGCTAAAGGCAATGCTCATAATATGAGGATATAATACCACTTATAATGCTCACACTACTCCATAATGCCAGTTTGAAAGTTGGAAAAGTCGATTTAAGAAGGCCATCTTGGATCAAGGCCAAAGCGTAGAAGAAAAAAACTTAAACAGCAGTGAGCATGTTGTCTGAAACAATCCACTGAGAAGGTTGATTTGCAAAGTCAAGTCTCCTGACGAAGCCGGACGGGTTCAGATGCATGATTTTTCGGAACTGGACCTAGCCAGCTTCATGCATGACACTGTTGTTGACCGGCAATTACATGTACATGTATGCTTGTAATGCCAATTTTGCATGCGAAATGGTGTTATAATACCAGCATTATGCCACCTGGAAAACAGGGACTATAATGCCAGCCACAATGCTAGCATTACCCGCCCATGCCTACTGGCAAAGCAAATGTGCTTACATACATGTACAATGTACATGTAGTATTATGACACAAAATCTCAATACAAAAAATGAACAAAACGCCAAGAATCTGAAGAAAAAGACTCAATCCAATTCTTTGTTGCCATAACGGGAACTGAAATCCAACACAAATCTGAGAAGATGGCAGTTGGGGTTCACGCGGCAACAACATCACGAAACGTAAGCACTAACAATGTTGAAACATGGTTGCAGGAGACAAACTACAAGTAATCAAACAAAGCATACAATAACTAGTTCCACACGACGTACGTTTCGCCGTATACATGTAGGTCATGACGGCTCATCAGGTGTGCAAAGTTGAACTCGGATGGTGAGCCAATATAATTATGATGAAGAAAGGAAAAGGACAAAATGTTACGAGTTATGACAAACTGTCCACCAACGTAACCAGATCTTATACAGTCAGCGAATGCGACAAAATGGCACAAAACTGACAAGGAGTACTGAGACATTCGGCGACCTGACACCAGTAAGGCCGGTATGTCCAATAGTCTCACTACTTTCGTCATCATCCAGTAACTTTCGGCATTCTTTGTTGCCGTGGCGCGTAGCTCATGCTCTTTTTCGTTGCGCTTTCCTTCCCCTCTTGGACCTTTCCGAACCTGAGCCTTCCAAGTAACAGAAGTTTGGAAGGTTGTTGGTTTTCGCCTTGGAGGAGTTTTTCTCGAGCATCCTGCGAGCATCCGCTAGAGCATAATTTGGTCATTTTCCGAGCATAATCCGCTTACCCTGCATTGTACTCCTAACCGTTGCACTTTGCCAGTGGCCTTAGTTAGGGGCCGGCCCGGGCCGTCCGTAAATATCGATATATTTTTCAACTCTAAATTTACGAGGTTTACCGTTTACGTTGCCACCGCGTACCGTCGCACAACCTTGCCGTGGCGATGTTCGTGTGTTCACTGGGTTGACTGTAAAAGCCATTATTCTAACGAGGCGCATATAATTATAACGATTTCCCGAAATGGACTGGTTAATCTGTCTGGTTTACATGTACCAAAGATACATGTAACGATTCTCACCCATTCTTAACGCTCAATAGAACACTAAGAACAGTATACATGTACATGTACATGTACATGTATGTATGGATTTCTGTATAACGATTTCTATATTAACGACAGATTTCTCCTCGTTAGAGTTACATTGTAGCACTTCGTTATAATTATTATAATAATTATGGCTTTTACAGTACCTCGCTAGTACTGACTGTACTCTGTAGTAGATCTACTACTTACTAGGATAGGGGCGCGTTCGAATTGTCACTCTTTGACTTTTCGAGGAGTTTCGTTTTTCTGAAGAGGTGGCCTTATTGGTAGGCCTTGACGGATTATGCTAGCATAATTTTTTGCATAATTCCTACCAAAATCGAATAATCGCATAATTCGAGGCAAATTGCATACGAATCGCATAAAATTGGAATAATCCGCCTGTTCGCATCATATTCCATACAGTTGTACATGTTCTACAAGTACAAGTACAAGTAGATGCACTAGGAAGTTGTAGGTTTACGACTCCCTTGATAACATGTCCAGTCCACTACAATCAGTGATGGTCGTAGCTAGGTCGGACGGAGCGTTGACCCTGTTGAACTTTTGCTACTACAGTACAACGCCCTCTACAAAAAAATTCCCCTGTTATTTTGCACAGAACCATTATGCATTAGCAGCATATGGGAGCATAATGCGGCATAATATGATAACTTTTAGCATAAAAATAGCATAATTCTGCAATTTTTTCAGCAATGCGAAAAGCATAATTTCACGAAAATATTAGCATAATCCGTCAAGGCCTACTTATTGGCCTCTTCAGAAAAACGAAGCTCCTCGAAACTCCACAACCTTATCCGATGGGAGAGGTGGATTAGTTTGGAAGATTTTGTCGCGTTTGGAATAGCTACGTCACCATGGTCACGTAGTACGTGGAGATGGTCGATCTGATCGGACGTCATCATCGCCATGACAATTCCACTGAAAAACTCAAACTCTAAAACGATAGAAACCGTAAATGGGACACTTCTCTTTATAAAATTTGTTTGAACAGTTGATGAAGACAATAGACCTTTTGCGCAATAAGCGAGAGGGGTCGAGACGGGGCATGCTGTGCACGCGCTGCACACTTGGCATGCAACCAGCATGCATGGTTTTGCTGCAGGACGTGATCAAGTAACGTGTCGTTGCATGCATGTTGCACTGATTCGAATGACACCATACACACATTTGTCAGGCATACCTAAGTATGCATATCGCCTATAATTATAATAATTATTATAGTAATATATCGCCTATAGTGATATTTTCACGAAAATCAAACACCAACGCTATAGCCGATCCGTACTGTACAAGTAGATCTGCTACTACTACTAGTACTAGTAGTACGTAGACCTACTAGTACTAGTACTAGTAGTAGATCTACTGTAGCCAGTGTAGGCTAGGCGAAGGACACTTTTCAAATGACTGTGTCGAAAAAAGAAAACCCTGAGTCTGAGATGAGGCTGAGTCAGTATTATAGATTCAGCACTCACAATACACAGTCACCATGTCAGTAATGAGTGTGCTTGCGCTGTGTTATCTGCTAAATAAAACAATTGTACATGTACGGTTTGTAATAATAATGTGGGCTCCCCGTTCGTCTGTCGGTGGATGACCACATCATACGCTGAAGTGTCTGTCACTACCTGTGGCTGTGGGAGGGCTGGTGATAGCTGTCTGAAGCAGTGATGGCGATGCCACGTTGAATCGTATGAAGACCAGTCGACAGTTTACGATCTATCATGCAGCTCCGGAGCTCCGTGCACATGCTACTACTAAATCGGGTCGGGCGACCAGCGATCAAATAATCAGGCTAGCATGCAGTCTGAAGGCTATAAGTATAACGAACAATGAAAACAGTTTTTCCATGAACACTCTGATTTAAATAGTCGGACGGACGGAATTATTTCGCGGTGATTAGAAAACACGGCGGACAAGGAAAGGACGGAACAACTCGCTGGGATCCGGACTAGCGCACGTGTTTGCGTGGAGCAACGACAATGGCAACGACTGGGCACTACACACTGGTCCTGCTAGCTGTTGTTGTATGTGCTGCTACAGCCGCAGTGCCCAAGGCAGCCAAACTGACTGATACGCGATATGAAGTCAAGAGTACGTATGATGAGCTGTATGAGGATGGGAAGCTGGCGTATAGCAAGCAAGAGTGGACAAAGGTGGTTGAAGTGCTGGAGAAAGCCCTGACGGACTACAAGGCAGAAAGGAGTGGAATGGCATTGTGTTACGGCGAGTGTAAGACGGACAAATCCACTCCGCTGCTGGGAGATACTAGCAGCGAGCAGGAGGTCATCCGCCATCTAGCCGCGCAGGCTGTGTGCGTGGAGGCATGCAAGCGCCGCAGGATGGGCCTGCGCGGCCCAGTGAGCAAGACCGTGAGAGAGCAGTTCAATGCTGCATATCCATTTCACTATCTTCAGTATGCCTACTTTCAGGTGAGATATCCATGGTAACCATAGTCAAATGTGTTTAATCATGGGAAGAGGGGGGGGGGGGGGGGGAGGTCAGTATACCTACCCGCATTGGCTGATAAATGATGTAATGATGAGCCAGAGCTTTGATATGTGACGCTCAACGTATTCATCTTTGTGCCGAGTGTGGCAATTCCACTCGATCGCACTCTGCGTTAACGGACATAAGTGTTGCCTTATGCATGGGGTCAATTCGGTAAGAAGTTGCAAATAAAAACACAGTTACGATTCGGATTGTAGATACCGTTATGGCCATGTAACTGAGTTCGTCTGTGTGTGTATGTGTGTGTGCCCACTGCACATGACCCTTGTGGCAATGGCTCAATAGTACAGCATTCAGGACTTATAATGGGTGTGTTTATTGTGTTTATTTTTATTTGCAGCTGGGAAACATCACGAAAGCAGCTGAGGCAGCATTCACGTACGCCATGTTCAATCCGGACGACGAGGATATGTCCGCCAACCTCGAAACGTACAAGGAGATGCCGGAGATGAAGGACTTTGCACTGCGCCCGGGCCAAGAGCCCACGGCGAGGGTCCTGTACAACCTTGCTGCGAAAAGCTACCTGAAGGAGGAGTACGCCAAGACGATCACCACCATGACGGTTGCCATCGCCGAGTTCTTCAACGAGTACCACGTTTGCCGCAGTCAGTGCGACACGGTGGCTGGTTTCAGGAGCGAGGATGACGACGAATCCAACGACGACGACAAGCACAGTTTCCTGGCCGTCTTGGTGCAGATGCATCGCAAACAGTTGACGTGCCGTCTCCAGTGCTGGATAGACCTGGGCAAAGGCTATGATAAGTATCATCCGCTGGACGTGCTGCCAGAGACTCTCAACTACATCCAGTTCTCCCAGAGCAAAGGTAGGAATCATAGCGTCTTTTGTCCTTTACAGGGAATTGGAACTAAATTGTGATCTTTTTTAGAGGCTATGTTGGTACATCAGCTGGCGCCGCTCAACCCAGCATTCCGGTTTGCACCTTCTGAATGTGCAGATGATGACGGTCTCGGGTTTCCGTAGAACTATTCAGCAGATCCCCCCCCCCCCCCCCTAATCAAATCCAATTTGGATGTGGGGTCTTCAACATGGTGTCCAAATGTAATACGACTGGGGGGGGGGGGGAGAGGGAGCAGCTGGTTCAGTGGCTGACAGCACGTTATAAATTGTGTGTGGACATTTCTCATGGTTCTGTGTCTTTGTTCCTGATTCTTGCCATTGTGACGTTGTAGTTGAGAACAACGAGGGTGCTATGCAGGCCGCTGTGGATTACCTCACTCTGAAGCCACACGATGCAGTCATGAAGGGGAACATCAAGTATTACGAGTCGGTGGGCATGAAGCGAAAGGACTTTGAACCGTCCGAGGTAGGTGAAGCCGCATTGAAAGCAGCAGCGCTACCTTGTGTGTGTGTGTGTGTGTGTGTGGGTGGAGGGGGGGGGGGGGGGGGGGGGCTACCTTGTGCGTGTGTGTGTGTGGGTGGAGGGGGGGGGGGCTACCTTGTGCGTGTGTGTGTGTGGGTGGAGGGGGGGGGGGGCTACCTTGTGCGTGTGTGTGCGTGTGGGTGGAGGGGGGGGGGGGGGGCGCTACCTTGTGCGTGTGTGTGTGTGGGTGGAGGGGGGGGGGGGGGGGGCATGCTCTCCCATATCAAACTAAACAGTGCGGAATTTTGTGAAGAATATAATTCGTACGATAGTGTACACCACAGGACCGTCGCACACGGTGCGGTCACTACGGTATTGACCGTACCACTCTTTGCCCCAAGTACCCCGTGAATCAATAAAAAGCACCAATATGGGCTCTGAATTTCCCAACTTCTCGGCTCAGCCACCCCTTCCTCACGCGTAAATTGTACTTCAGATGGCTGACCGTACCACACTAGATTACCTTCCGACACCCCTGAACCGTAAATGTACATTCAATCGAAATTTTAGTTCCATACAAAACATGCACTACACTTCAGTACAGGGTAGGCCACACAAGAATTTGCGGCCACTGTGAGATCGGTAGCAGTTTCAACTTTGCATGATAATGTGCGTGTATAATTGTATGGGTGCGTGTGTGTGTGTGTGTGTGTGTGTGTGTGTGTGTATGCGTGCCCGTGTGTGCATCCACTTGCTGCTTGCATTTTATAGAACGTGCTCATGGCAGCATTGGAGGTCCGTAACGACAGAAAACTTCTCAAGAGACTGAGGGGTGGTTCTCGGAAAACGGAAGAGCAAGCTTTCCGCGAGGAGGTGAGTTATGCTTCAAAGTAGATTTATTTATACCCCTGTTTGGGCATGACTTGCACACGTTTGATTTCGGCACAATTCCCAGGCTGACCAGTTTGTTTTCTTCACAGCACAACCAATCACGGATGCACTGGCCACATAATAAAAAGGTATACCGGTGGTTCTACTAAAAGACTTCCTTAGCAAAAGTACGATAACGCTAACTTTTACAGTACTCACTCCCAGCCATGACAAAAGACGTTATCGGATAACGGAAAAACGTTACAGAGCTCAAAATAACGGGCCGACGTTCGTTATGGAAATTCTGCAAAAAATGCAAAAACTCGCATTGTTTTGTAACTGGCGGGAGATAAAAAGCACGTGCAGATCGAGATGAGAGTCGAGATTGCTTCCTCTTGTGACATTTAGCTTTTTTGGCGAGTTTTGCCTTTCAGTTGACAATGTCTGCGTCCTCTGCTTCGTGCCTTTCTCCCTCTATCCCATCTGGGAAACAAAGGACCAGTTCAACGGCACTCCTGAGGAAGAAATTCATCAGCCTCTCCCAGACGTGCTGGAGCTGGAGAACCCTTAAAGTCTTCGGTGCTGCGTTTAGGAAAGGTTTTCCAAGGACCTGGGAACAGCGAAAACTCATTTTCGCTGTGCTTTTGCTATTCCAGAGTAAAAGACCTCGCCAAGGTATTCTTTCGGAACGACAGCAAACTAATCCCTGGTTCAAAATTTTGAATTTCCCGCACCTGTTTCCACGAAAATTCATATCGCCATGGTTGTCACGACTACTTCGTCTCAACTATAACTTACTTTGTGCTAAGGGAAAAGTTAGCTTGAACGATCCGAAGTACGGAAAGGTTCGCGTTTACGTTAGCGTATTTTTAGCTAAGGATATCTAATGACCACTGCAATCATCCTGGCTACATTGGTATTATTCCTTACTGGCTCAAGGGACATGCATGCACACCAGGGAAGAGCAAGACTTAGTAGTCAACAACTTGCCGTATTGTGCTGATGAAAAGCGTTCCTTGTGTCGTTATCACCTAGCTTGTTTGCCAGAACTGCTGACATGTGTGCATTGTTTGCCTGTGTTGATGTGCAGCTTGGAATCGATGATGTCGTCGAAGACGATGATGTTGAAAACATCTTCAAGGATTTTTCGCACGTACAGGTGGGCTCCCCTTAATTCAGCCCGGCTTAAATTTCCTTTGCTCGAAATTTGAATTGTCCGAAATTCAACCCCAGGTAGTAATCTGTACATGTATGTTAAAATGCTTAAAGTCAGGTGCTGATCATTTCTGCACATTTTATTTTCATTTGCACAAGAATGTGATCATGTAGAACTCTAGAAATGTATACTTTGTCAAGGAACTGGACCTAAAGTCGTCCAAGTATTTTCATTTTCTTGTGAAAAAGTTGATAACCCGGCATTGCTACTGTCCTGAAACAATTTCGACGGGAAAACGCGGAAGAAAAGCAAGTAATCCGCGTCATGAAAGCCTGTCGAAGAGCGACCGCTTCGTTCTTCATTCTGTACAGCGCACGAAGAAGCATCAATCAGACTCAGAGACATCGTCGTCATCGCCGTTGCCGTCCACTACGACGACAGGAAGCGAGAAGGCTAAGCGCGCTAAGCACGGCGAAACCGGATACTACACGAACACTAAGGCACAAGTTGTGTCCAGCAAAGAAGAGATCAGAGCACGCTCAGCTATCAGCCCTGTGGCTGCCGATGATGAGATCTTTGAAGAGGATGCCTCCAACGCAGCAGACAGTACGAGCGTGCCGATCCCAGAAAGTGTCAGGGTATGTTACAAGAGCTATCGTAGGGGAGCTCACATGACACAAATGCTTGCTACCTACTTATTATTTAATGTAGAAAGGAAAAAGGACATTATGGATACGAGTTAAGAGTAACTCTCCATCAACTCCATCGCTGTAACATGATACTCTTTAGACAGTCAGTTATCCATAATGTCTTTTTCCTTTCTGCATTAAATTTTATTTATGGCTCAACATCCGAGTTTCAAATTACCTACTTATTACAGGAGCTTTGCCCTTGTCAGAATTCCCTGCTAACGGAAATATGTGCAGTTCCAGATCCAGTGTACTCCGGTCTGAATTCTCTTTCATTTCAATCCAAATCTCATTGAATACACAACCATATTCATGTAACGTGGGGCTCCACTGACTGTAACTTGAAATGTTTGTCCGTGACAATAGACTGGTGGTGTGTGCTTGACCTTCTGGCACCGCATTGTCCCAAGTGTTGATCAGGCTGATTGTGATGTTGTGCAGAGCTAGAGGTTGTAGGAGAGGGGGGGGGGGGGGGGGGAGCACTCACTGATCATATAGCAGTTCAGTGTTCAGTGCAGCAGGGGTAGACTCATACATGTGCTCTACTATACTGCTAGTGTTAATTTGGCTAATCTCTAATAGTGCACTGAATAACGGTTAATTTATTTAACACAATAAACATGCATTTAGGTAATGAACAGTAAAACAGTAAAACTCACCTCACAGTTCATTCATCCAAAAAAGCCTCGTTGGCTTACCAAACTAGATTTTGCCAGACCCATGAATTTCTAACTTTATGATTTCGGTTTTCGCCGTTCTACCGGTGCAACCCCAGAAGTCGTGCCGTGAAAGTGCTTTCAGTTCACAATGTTCTTGAACATGTTGGTGAGTTCAAGTCACTTGTCAGTTAAGCCAATTGTGCAGAATGCTGGATTGTGCCCAGCGCATTCCGTACGTGCACATGTTAAAGTGTAAAATGGCTGCTTCCGCATCTAGCTGTAATGAATTTCTATTATCAGGAAAGTAACCGCTCAATAGTGCTGCGCAGATGTGTTAAGCCTCCATTGAATACATACTCATTGGTTTGAGGGGAAAGTCTGAAGAAAATAATTGTCTGTTACCACCAGGACTGGACCATGCTAACGTCTTTGAAAATCTTCACGTGCACGTCAGTCAGACCAATGCTATCAACCTAACCATGATGGTGACTGCATGCCGCGGCGGTCTGCTCTGACTCTATAGGTTGTGGAATCACCAGCTGATCACCAGGGCTTGGCTAGAGTACTCATCGATGGTCTAGCAACCGAGGACCAGTGCAAGACTTTGCTGGAGCTTTCCAAGGTATGGTGTGCGCCCGTGACTCAGTACACGGTCTATGCAATGCAAACACTGGTGCAGAATTCTGCTGCATCCTAGAGTAATGTGTGTCGACCCATCTAATGACCCATAGTTTTCTGATTCTATCATTACTAAGCAGTTCTGGTTTGAGAGCTAGAGCAGAAAAAATTTGTTCGTAAGATATCCAGATTGATCGACTTTGAAAAGTGCAATATTGCAGTGACCTTGCTATGTGATACTCCCCCCCCCCCCCCCCCCCCCCCGATCTAGACCAAGTTGTCCTTAGAGTCACAGTAACTTGGTGCACTGCCGTATTGGAGTACATACTTGTAATCATTACAGTCTCCCTAGCCTTGGCTAAGACTGTGTCGGATTCGCTGCAGTTCCCTCAGTTCAAAGTCTTCGATGGTGAACTCTCTGCTCCGTGCCATGCTGCAACGAGATTCTGTTGCAGTGCCATTCATAACAGTTTATGGCTCTTCACTTGTCTAACTCCCGGAAACCGGTCTCTTTACTGCGAATCGCTTCACATTCTACCAACTTGTTGGGCCTGGCCACTGATGATCATGATTGTCAGTTCCTGATGATGGGCCAGTCCCAAAATATTGGTTAGGAGTTGGACAAGTGAAGACTTATTAATGTGTAAGTGACTGCGTTGGAGTTTCCAAACAAAAATTAGAAAAGGAACTTGTAGTTCCTTGGTCCTTTTTCTTTTCTATGAATTATCCTTGGCTCTCTATCCGAGTCAGTTAGAAAAAGATGTGTATGCCTTACTGTATTGTACTGTAACCTTGGTTTCCATGTCTGTCTTCCTCTGTAGGAAGCTAAACCTGGGTCAGGATATGGTGGCCGATCATCACCACACACGGACAAAGAGTTCTTCGAGGGTCTGACAGTGTCCGAGGCTGCACAGGTACTACTACCCACTGCTAGCTAGTTAGGTATCCACTGCTAGCTAGTCATAGTCTGTTTGCATATCCTTGGATTCACTGCTTGGGAAGTAATTTAGCTGGCCACACCCAATCAGGCAAGATCATCGGACCTCCTTAGCTTTGGTTGTCTTTCAACTGATTTTGGAAGCTCCATTGTCACCCAAGGATGTATTCTGTTATTAGACGGCATATGAGAGTAGCTTGTCTATAGAAATCCGTTTTCTATGGTCTGTGTGCTTTTGCGTTTAGATCATTGTATGGCGGATAGCAATACATGTTTTTTCTGTGTCTGTTGTTTGTGGCTAGGGTGCGGAGAGTGGAGCGTTCAACTTGTCCTCGGTGCTCCTCTATCTGGACTTGGCGGAGAACTCGAGGAAGTACCTGGAGAGCTACTTCAAGCTGGACAACCTTTACTTTTCATACTCGCACCTCGTGTGTAGGACAAGCCTCGTCAGTAAGTTATACTGTACGGTTTGTGATTTTTGTGGAAATAAGTGTGTTCTCTGCTCCCTGGACAACTCCTCAATTGATGAGAGGTTTTACCAAGGCTTCTAGTAGAGTGCACTATTCAACAGGATCGACTTGACATTCTCCCCATCTGCTTTCGTGTCGTGAGTGTGCATCGGAATCATGACACAACGTAATGGCAATCTTTGCTATTTTTCTTCTCTTTTCCGCTTGCTGCAGAGCCGGAAGATATTAAGGACGAGCTGGCCTTGAGTCATCCAGTCCATGCCGACAACTGTATTCTCAAAGAGGATGGTCGCTGTGTCAAGGAGTCTCCCGCGTACACATGGAGGGATTACAGGTAGGCAGAGCTCTCTGATATGCCTAAACCCATTCGGATGCTGGCCGTTTTGAAACTTTCCTCGGTACCGATAAATAATCGACATGGAGACAGTAACTTGATCATAGCTATAAGGAATATAAAAGGTTTTCTAATTTTCCGCAAACTCCAACGCAGCCACTTACACATTTTGATTTAGCGAACTTCACCCTTCCGGTAATGATGATGGGCCAGGGCCGAAAATTTGGTGTAATGTAGTGAAGAGACCATTTTTGGAGTTGAGAAGTGAAGTTTGCTAAATAAGTATAAACGGCATATAGATATCTCTACAGTGAAGCCTGTCTAAGACGACCGTTCAAGGGACCTTCAAAAATGTGGTCGCTGTGTACAGGTGGTCTACTTATTCAGGGTCGTTTGACTGGAAATAGCATCCCTTGGTCCTGGTTTCAGTTGTCTTCTAGGACAGGTGGTCTTCTAGGACAGGTGGTCTTCTAGGACAGGTGGTCGCCTTGACAGGTTTTGCTTTAGTCACCGTAACACCAGATGCAAATCCGGCATCAGTACAGTAAATTTCTTCCCGACTGTACTACTGTACCGATGAAGATGTCAAAGTATGGGCTGGCTACCCTGGCCTTCATTTTCAGACCGTTTTGCACGTTGACTAACTCGACAAAGACGACCTTTTAAAAGTTTCGGCCAAGTGAAGTGGTAACATTGATGGGCAGATTGGTATCTCATTTGAACTTTGTGTCGTGGTGTCTAGTACGCCAGTTGTCGTCTTGACCTACCGACAAACTTCTCCTCAACGCCATTTGTATTCACCCTGACTATCACATACTGGGCATGAAGCACCGTGTCTTTTCCTTGACTGATTCAGCCATTGTTGTGCTGTGTGCCTTTCTCCCCTGTACCCAGTGCAATTCTCTATCTCAACGATGACTTTGTCGGCGGCGATTTCTTCTACGCGCATCGCGGCAACCGAACAGTTCAGGTATGCGTCGCAGTGGCATATGTACCTGTTCAGTGCTGTTCAGTGCTATTTAGTGCTGTTGAGAGACCTTTAGGCTTAAAAACCACAGTCATGGTTGGCATCTTAACCGGCTTAGGATGGTTGACCAGTGGACCGTGGCAGAGGGGGGTCTTAACCGGCTTCGGATGGTTGTCTTGACCAGTGGACCGTGGCAGAGGGGGGGGGGGGGGGTCTTAACCGGCTTAGGATGATTGACCAGTGGACCGTGGCAAAAGGGGGGGGGGGGTCTTAATGGCTTAGGATGATTGGCCAGTGGACCTTGTGGGAGGGGGGGGGGGGGAGTCCTAACCGGCTTAGGATGATCGACCAGTGGACCGTGTGTGTGGGGGGGGGGGGGGGTCTTAACTGGCTTAGGACAATTGACCAGTGGACCGTGCAGTAGGTGCTTCAGTTAGCTTAATTATAATTTTGATGAGAGGTACTACAGTATCAACCAGTGTGGCTCTGGATGGCATCAGCGCAATTTACCAGACATCCACCTTAGTATTCCTGTACCCTTTGTTCGTGATATATCTGCTCACTTTGCTTCCTTGGTCGTTATCATCTGGCTTAGCCTAGGTACACGACTGGATTCAGCAAGATCATTGCATTCTGGGTATGTACTGGGGGGGGGGGGGGTGCAGAGAAGCAATCATCAGTCAAGTAATTAGACTCGCATGGAGAGCCAGGGATTGAGAATAGTAACTTCCAGTGCACACAGCCGCGCCAAGTCCTTGGCTACAAACAAAAAAAGAGAAATATACACCTCAGTCTCTCACAAGAGGGAGACGGGAAGCTGTATTGCAACTCCGAGCTTCAAGTTGTCAGGATCATCAGGCAACTGAGCACGCTACTTAGTACTTGATAACCTCAGCCTTTCTCCGACTCTTTCCATTCTTTTCAAAATATTCGCACCGTTGGGGGCATCATCAGGGATTTTGAGAGACTGAGGTAATTTTGCCAAGAACTTAGTGTGGCTGTGTGCGCTGGAAGTTACCCGATTATGACCAGGTTAAGTAATTACAGGAGAGTTACACTATTTTCATTAGCCTGATCAGCAGCCTGCATGTTATCCGTAACAGTACTCAGTCAACCATATCTTGCTTACTCAAGTATAACTATTTTAATGTTGGACAAACTACGGATAAAATGTAAACACTTGGACCTTTCTTCTATTTGAAGTTATGTCTGTGTTTGTGTGCCGAGAGGATCGATGGTATCAGTAAGGTGATGTGTTGTGTGTTGTGTGCTGTGTTGTGTGCTGTGTGCTCTGTACCTGTATGCCACATAGCACACTGTGCGGCCAGCGTGCGGACGACTGGTCGGATTCGGAGCGGACGAGAGCAACCTTCACGGCGTGCTGCCACTGTTGTCAGGCCGACGATGCGTTGTAGCCCTGTGGATGACGCTGGAGGCTAACAAAGATGAGGGCGATCACGATGCTACGATTGCACGCCTGGAGAAGCTACGCCGGGCTAAAGTTGCTGCAGCCCGGCGCGAAGAGTTGTGATGCCTTTACGGTGTGCTTGCAGTTTGCAGGTACTGTTAGGTATGAGGTAGTGTTGTGGTGGTGGTCGGGATCAAGTTGTCTCATGAATGTGATCGTGGACATCGGAAACTGGTACCGACGTGGGTCAATCTGTAGCCGCTTGCATTGGCTAAAGTGTGATGTGGCGAGATTTGCACTCCACCTGAGGCGTCCGGCGGCGGGTGTCACCGTGGAGAATGAGCGAGTATGCATGCGCTGTGTGGATGAGCGAGTATGCATATGCTATGTGGAGGAGCGAGTATGCATATGAGATTTGGAGGAGCGAGTATGCATAATGCTGTATGGATCAGCGAGTATGCGTATGTAATGTGGATGATCGAGTATGCATACACGGTGGGCTTCTCAAAGCATCCGTGTGGTTATCAGGTGTGTGCTGTCGACACGGGTATGCGATATCACTACCGTGACTTTGGTTGTGCTATGCCAATGTCCACATAGATACTGGTATTGAACCGCATATGGGCACTATTGCTATACATAATAATGACATTCCTGGCCTTTGGCTAACACAAATCTACTGGCTATGCTATAGCTCACAGTCCGGCGGTGGCCTGTTGGAAGGTCATTGGCAAAATTCAAGTTAGCCATTCTGCAATGTCTCTGCCATGAATTCAGATACTCCTAGCTGCCACTTCTTTACAAGGAGAATTTTTGCTCTGCAAAATCATGATGCTGGTAGAGAGTTGCCTTTAAGCTACTGCTTCTGCTGCTCAGTCTGTGGCTGGCCTTGATTCACCATCATGCATTCACCGATTCCGAGTATTTACGAATTCAACCCAGATCTAAAATCGAATCAAAATATCTATGATAACGATAGCCTCCTGATCTGTTCTGACTTCAATTGTTGGTGTGTGTGTGTGTGTGTGTGTGTGTGTGTGTGTGTGTGTGTGTGCGTGCGTGCGTGCGTGCGTGCGTGCGTGCGTGCGTGCGTGCGTGTGTGTCGATGGTGTGACAGCAACAGGAGGCCAGTGCTGGTGGTGTAGTTCAAGTTATGTGAAACAGCAGACCCAGCCGGCGGATCACTGCGCGTGCTGCAGCCACTATGATTGTGGGCTGGGATGGCTACTGAGCCGGTGATCTCTGAGATATCCAGACATTTGGCGCTGGCGGTAGCCGGAACAAAAACCTGTGACTTTGCCATGAAGGGGGGGGGGGGGGGCAACAGTCACAGGAGGACTAAATTTACCAAAAATAGCCAAAAATGGTTTTATTTGCATGGTTGAACCCCCTGCCGGGCTGTGATTCCAGGCATGTTCTGCTCAGTGGTACATGGCCAGACAATTGCCTACAACTGTGATTCGGTTGCGGATCCTCCGCCGACTGGCGGGGTTTAGTTCATCTTGTACTGGCAGCCGGACTCACGCGTTGTGAGCGCGGTATTCATGGTATTACCGTGTATCAAGGTGATGTTATCGTAATGAGAACCTTGCATCCCATGGTTATGGTAGGATTACGTCGTGATAGCACGGCACGACACGCCGACCTCAAGGAACAACAACATGCAATCATGTTGTGACTGTGTTGTCCGCTCAGCGGCACATTATATACACGCCCGGCACATTATATACACGCCCGGCACATTATATACACGCCCGGCACATTATATACACGCCCACATGCGGTAGCCCAGCAGGGAAGGGCAGAAGAGCGAGCAAACACGCACGTCACACACATACACACGCGCACATGCTGGGCTATGTCCCTATTGCCCTATGCAGGCTATGGGCCCAGTATGGGGTCGGTCAAGGTCACTCCTACTCCTAGTAAGGGGGGGGGGGGGCTTCGAGAAGAATTAATTCCAGGGAGTACGAGTCGTACAGTACTAAAAAAAGGACTTCGGGTTATTAATATTAGTGCGCCTGGCCTGGCCTCGGCTACAGGTACTAGGTCGCACGGATAGGTTGAGCCACGGAGTCCTCGGCTTTGGCTTTGCACTCCCTCACGGCCTCAGCTCAACCAGCTCTCTTTCTGCGGTATTTGGAGTCGACAACGCAGACTGATCGGCATAGCAGCGCAGCACAATCATCATGATGGAGTACTACTTTAGTACTCCTTGGCTTCGGCGGTGACGTCAACTCAGGGCAACATAGTGATTATGAGCTCATCCCTTGCACATGATCGTGTTCTGACATTTCAAGCTAGCAAATCGCCCTGGTTTTTCCTGTCGATTTTTTTCGTGTGCAGGCTCGAAGCTGCAAAAGCAAAGAAAGGACGTTGTTCTGGCTTTTCTCATGTTTCCAGTGAATGCGGCGTAGTCAGACTGTGCAGAGAGTAACATTCAGGGAGGATCTGAGGTTCCTTTGGTTTTGAGTACCTTCGTCTTTTCAAAGGCAATCGAGACAAATCTCTGGACCTGTAGTCTTTGGTATCGGAGCAGACTCATCATGGCTAGCGGATCTACGCTGCAGGTTTGTCCTGACTGAGACCAATTTGTCTCTCTGGGTTCTTGTTATCGAGCTGAAATTTCTTGGATGTGCACAATTGGGTGTGGGTGCAGAAAGCCATTGATCTGGTGACAAAGGCGACGGCCGAGGATAAGAATGGGAACTTCGAGGAAGCTTTGCAGCTGTACGAGCATGCCGTACAGTATTTCCTGCACGCCATGAAATGTAAGTGTTTGCCTGTGTGTTCATGACTCGCGATATCCTTGAAATCAACTGTTGAAAAGCAGACGCAAAATAGAACTGTTGTCAGACATGAACGTGGATTATCCTGTGGTGCTGGCGTAGTCGTAGCGACTGGAAGTGTCTACAACAATTGCATCTGGAGTGCAACATTAGAGGTTGATTTTTCAAATAATTATTTCTCACTTTTGTTTGTGCATGTACTTGTACATTGTAAGCCACATTACCATTATACCGTGGCAATGCAGTCAGTATTAGTTATTGTGATTATCAGTCAGCAGGATTAGTGTGTGCTTGACCTTGCGTGGGAAGCAAGCAGTATACATCAAGTGTACTTTGAAATTTTGAATCCTTTGAATCCACAAGCACCGACTTGAACATGCAAGTTCAGTTACAGTTGTTTGATTGCAACAATTTTCAAATGTCAGTACATGGAACACGAACCTTGGGTAGGGACTTCAATTGAAAAATCAAATTCGCGAGTTTTGCATAAAACGCTAGTTTTTCTAAACCGGGAAGAATCGAGAAACAACCTGTGAAAATTTGAACCCAAAATTCCAAGGCAATCTAGAGTTATAGTCGATTGAAGATCGGAAAACGGGGGAGAAAGTAGTCACAGAAGTAAATGCAAGTATGTATGTGAGCCGTGTGGTTTCCGTCCAGCACTGCACTATCTGGTGCATACATGGCGACACAGGATGTGTGCATGCATGAAGTGTGCACGCATGCCGTGCGCGCCGACTTGCACAAGTCACACGTTTTCACCGTCACTGCTTTTACCAGTGTGCGCGCAGTTCACTCGATTTTTTCGTCTACCACCAGGAAATCGCCGTGGGCTGGTTTCTGTGATCATTTTCCTTCTACGGCGATAAAGCGCAAGCCTCAATGTTGTAGAATCCTCTTGGTTTAGGCTAATTCGAGGCCGCTGAACACGAAAATCGGGTGTTCCTCGCGAAGCCGAGTACGGATCTGGTCGAAATTAGTACTTCGAAGTGCACCCGCGCCAAGCGCGGAGGCATTATTTTTGGAAGCATGGCATGTGTGGCACCATTGGAAAGGTAATGACCTCGGCTACCTAAAAATAGCATCGACAAGGCCGAAAAGGCCGCGGGAGAAGATACTCGGGCCGCGAACTGCATCTCGAACTGCAGCCACGAGGCGCCCATTCACTTTGTACAGGCGAGCTGTGACTGCACTTTTCGCTTTTCAATGACCGGAACTGAACTCCCTACCTTGGGTATAAGTGAGCCCTGCATTGACTTGCCTTAGAGCTGTAGATATTTGTGGCATGAGTGGATTGGCCCCATTGCAAGGAAGCCAGATTTTATTGTGAATGCTCGCGTGTACAGTCGCCTTTTTGCTAAAATTTAATATGAACAATACTGCTCTCAAGAGGGGTAAGCAGCAGCATTTGGCCTTGTCCTGATGATCGAAACAGCTACTGTCTGAAGGAGCAGCGTACCAACGGAAGTGTCGTTTTGCTGATGGCATGCTGTGGCAACATTTTGAGGTCAGCCGGAGAGCGCAACGGTGTGGTGTGGTGGTTGATAGTACTGCTCTCGCCTAACTTGATAATGGTAAAAGAAGGCATAATCTTACTCCACTTTTGCTCCAAATCTGAAAAGATTTCTGTGTACAGTCAGACCTCGCTTAACCGCACACATCCGTTTTCCACAAAAAATGTCCGGATAGACGAGGGAACCGGATAATCGAACACTGATTATGCTGGATGAATCACGCATGCTGTATATCTGTAACCAGCTATTTTCTTCCGGATGGCGAGGGATCCGGATAAAAGAGGACCGGATAAGCGAGGTCTTACTGTATTACAAAACTTTGAATGCTTCAAGTATTCATTTCAGCCCTTGAAGCATTGTGCGTGTGTGTGTGTGTGTGCATGTTTGCACGCGCGCGCGCGTGTGTGTGGGTGGGTGTGCGCGTGGGTATGTATGTGTGTGTGCACGCGCGTGTATGTGTGTGTGTCTTTGTGTGTGTGTGTGTGTGTGTGTGTCTTTGTGTGTGTGTGTGTGTGTGTGTGTGTGTGTGTGTGTGTGTGTGTGTGTGTGTGTGTGTGTGTGTGTGTGTGTGTGTGTGTGTGTGTGTGTGTGTGTGTGTGTGTGTGTGTGTATCTATGCCTGTGTATCCCTGTGTTGCCGGTGTGTGTATGTGCAGATGAAGCACCCAGTGAGAGAGCAAAGCAAAGTATCAGAGAGAAGTGTGTCAGTTACCTGGATCGTGCTGAGAAGCTGAAGAAGCATTTGGCAGATCCCACCGGCAAGAGCAACAAGAAGAACAAACCAGTTGCCGATGGTTCCAAGTCAAGTGACAAGTAGGTTTCTATAGCGCTACCAACATGTGTATGAGCAAGAGTACATGAAAACCAGAGTGTGCAGCTTGAGGCCTTTTCTGCTATGGGTGTCTGTCACGGCGGAATTCCGTGATTACATCATTTTGGCGCAGATTTGAGGCGGGAAATGGCGTAGTGCGTATAACTGAGCTGCAGTTGTGCAGAAAGAGACCTGCTTGAATCCTGCTTGTACGCACTACATCACTAAAATGATGTAATCACGGAATTTCGCCGTGACAGCAACCCATCCGAGCTGCACACTCTGTTTTTCATGTACTCTTGGTATGAGTTAATGTCAGTGTATGTGTGTGCATGGAGGGCTCTTGGGAGGGGGGGGGGGGGGGGGGGGGGGGAGGACGTCTGTGTGTACGTTCATTGGTTTCTCTGTGAATTGAATGTGGAAGATGTTAAGGTGGCTGGGGCGGTACAACTTTTTAGGGGTCTTTTTGATCACATTTTGACTGCATTTTTGAGTTTATCGGCAAGGTGGAGATGAAATTTGAAAATGTTTCCTGGTGAATCTCTGGAGAAGAACCTTCTCTAGCTTCCTATAGTTTTATTTTTACTTTTGGACAAAATTTGAAAAAGTTTTATGAAAGGTCCGTGAAAAAATAACACGAACCTTTCATAAAACGTTTTCAATTTGTGTCCAAAAGTAAAAATTGAACTATAGGAAGCTAGAGAAGACTATTCTCCAGATATTCACCAGAAAACATTTTCAAATTTCATCTCTGCCTTGCGGATAAACTCAAAAATGCAGTCAAAAAATTCCCCAAAAAGTTGTACCGCCCCAGCCACCTTAAATATGCCTGAGCAAACATGGGATTAGGGGCCATTCATAATCGTCGCCATTTAACACAACCCTACAAAACATACGGTAGGGGGAAGGTACAATGGTTTGTGAGGACAAATGCCACTTTCCACTGTCCACATTCACAGTGTAATTTGCTCAGTGTGTGCCAGTGCCTTCCCTCACTTGTACATACCCTCACTTGTACATACTCTCACTTGTGCCTTCCCTCACTTGTACCTACCCTCTGGTAGCTTGCTTCGTCTTGAGACTTTTGACTAACTGCTATTGTTGTGTCAATAAACGCAAACACACGAGGTAGGGTTTGTGACTTATCTTTCAGAAGACAAAGAGAAAAGACCTCTTGTCCAGAGCAAAGGACAGGCGCAAACTGGTTGGCTTGTCTGCAGACACGAGCTGCGTGCTGACGGCTATGGTAGCCCCTTCACGGGAGGACACGGCACGCCTCAGCTTCAGCTGACCGACAGTCCTCTTAGATGCAGACGGACACATGGATAGGAAGTGACCGGTGCGTTTGCAGCCGTTGCATTTGCGATCCGCAGCAGGGCAGGGTCGCTTGCTGTGCGCGGTGCGGCCACAGTTGGGACACTTGTCCGGTGAGGGCTTGCTGCCAGATTTGGAATCCTTGGTTGCGGGTGCTCGAGCTTGCTTGGATGCCATTCCTTTCTGCTTCTTATAGCTGGAACGAACGGCACTCACGGACGCGTCTCCAGTGGACTGACTGGGGATACGTGACGAGGTTTGACTGGCAGCCTCCTCGGTGCGGCATAGGTCGACTCAGGTTGCCAGGGTTAAATCCTTCATTGCCAGCAGCTTGTGTCGAACGTCATCCTGCAGGATGCCGGTAACGATGAGGTCTCGCAGAATTTCACCTGTGTTAGCCTGGAGCGACTGCTGGCATGTTTGACACATACGTCCTGAGCATGTCGAACAGACATCCAAACCGGAGAAGTTGCACGCATGAAACAACTCCCTCAGGGATGTGTACCACGCGTCGAACGTCTCTCCAGGTTGTTGGGCACGGCGGTAAAATAATTCTATCCTGTCCAGCAGGGGATTGCGCTGGCGCCGGATGAACTTGCGTAGTTCGACCATGGCCTCCGGGACACCATGGGTATTTGGCACCACAATTACACCTTCACGCACGAAACGTCTAAGTTCCTCATCCAAGGCCTGCGCCTAAACGCGGCCATCCTAGTCTCGCGGGGCTGCACTGACACCGGGAGTAGTCCTCCCAGGCCTCGCTCCACGACACAAATTCGGCTAGATTCGCCGACGACAGTATGGGCCGATCCACAGCGACGGGCTTGGTGGATGGAGCAGGAGCAGACGAAGCAGGTCCACCCGTGCTGCTTGATGATCCTTGCGACATCGACTGCAACAGGGTTTGGAGCTGCACATCGCGCTGGGCAGATGCTTGCACTTGAGCTTGGATCAGCTGCACAAGTTGGTTGATGTCCGGCTGTGACTTAGCACCATCCGCCATGGCGAATTACAGCTATCGACATCGTACTACAAGGCTACGAAAAAAATTCTAGAACTTCGAAACGGACATTTTCGAAGCGAAACGAAAACAGGCAGAGAGCAACACTACAGGTGGGCTACTCTGCAACTGCAATGGAACTACTAGTATACTAAGACTACAGGTAAAGTAAGATGTTCACTGCGCCATGTTGTGTCAACAAACGCAAACACATGAGGTAGGGTTTGTGACTTATCTTTCAGAAGACAAAGAGAAAAGACCTCATGTCCAGAGCAAAGGACCGACAGAAAACCGTGATGCATGTGTGTACTAGTATGCGTACACACGCGAGTGCAAAAAGGGCAATGCGTACAACAGGCAGAACATAATGGATACACCAGCTAGCAGCTGTGAAATAGTCATTCTTCGAAGTAACATTCATTCACATCATTTTGATGGTTTTTCGTGTGTTTTTTCTTGTATTGCTGTTGTTGTGTCATCACAGCAAAGAGTCTGATGACGAAGAAGACGAGCAGAGCAAAAAGCTGCGTGGCCAGTTGGCCGGCGCTATTGTTATGGAGAAGCCAAACATCCACTGGGACGACGTTGCCGGCTTATTGGCCGCCAAGGAAGCACTGAAGGAGGCTGTCATTCTGCCCATCAAGTTTCCGCATCTGTTCCAGGGTGGCAAGAGAACTCCATGGAGGGGAATCCTTCTGTATGGTGTAAGTATTTGAATAGAGACTCGCATCATGCCTGATTTGATCCCACGATAAACTTCTTGAAGGGCATGTGCTGTATTTTACCGTATTTCCGCGCGTATAAAGCCATGGCGTTATAGGTGAAACATCGCTGTTTTGGACCAAATTTTTGGAGAAAATAGCCTCGGTTTTAACGCCATGGCGCTAAAAGTGAGAGACGCTTACATGCAAAAAAATCGGCAGAATATGAACTTCGAGTACTCGTACGGTGCCGTTGCACGTTCATGTCGAGCATCTATGTACTTTCAATTTTCCCTGAAAATTTCAAATTGTGAACCTATTGTGTACAAGGTGGCATAAAAACTTGTGTGAAGGTGTGGTGGCGGTATGGCATGTGACAGTGGGGATGGGTACATGTAGAGAGAATCACCGCTACTGTAGCATGTAGGTTCACTGAAAGAATTGAATTCACCTTTAACGCCGGATGCAACTTCCTCCACATTGAATTTTGTTCACTTATAACGCCATGGCTTTATAAGTGAGGGTGGCCTTATATTCGGATATAACGCCATGGCTTTATATGCGCGGAAATACGGTATATTGTATTGCTGTGTGGATGCACTGAGTTTGCCCTGATTTCTTGTTCTGCATCTGTGTCCCCTGTCCTATTCCGCAACTCACTACTTACTGGATACTAGTACTGTTAGAGTGTTAGCGCATGTACTTCCCAAGTATCACCACAGTAGTGATAGAACGGATCGTGCACTTTCATCCTGGTCTAATTTTATCCTGACTTATAGCACGGAAGATCTGCGCTGCATGTTCCACGTGGTCAGGTGATATGCAGCCAGGCCATGTATTGACCGTCTGCGCGCTGTGTGTTCTATGTGGTCAGGCGATCTGCAGCCAGTTGAGTTCATGGATCAATCACTTACACAACTGCTAGCCATGCATACATTATCTTGTCAGTGCAAGCTGATCTTGTGTTGTGATCAGTCAAGCCTTCAGGTCTGATTGTTTCTTTTTCTTTTTGTGGTGTCGCTGGTATCGTTGCTCCAGCCTCCGGGTACTGGTAAATCCTTCCTGGCAAAGGCAGTGGCAACAGAGGCGAATAACTCCACTTTCCTGTCAATATCGTCATCTGACCTTGTGTCGAAATGGCTGGGAGAGAGTGAAAGGCTTGTGAAGCAGATGTTTGAAATGGCACGTGAGAAGAAGCCGACGATCATCTTTATTGACGAGGTTGATTCACTGTGTGGCAGTCGAAGTGAGAATGAGAGTGAATCAGCTCGTCGCATCAAGACCGAATTCCTTGTGCAAATGCAAGGTAGGGAAATGATGTGTGTGTATACGCGTGTGTGTGTGTATGTGTAGCACAAGTTGCTATGGCTTCTGCTGTAGCATCGCCTCCGGTGATGGGCGTCCAATGGTCCAATGGTGTGTATGTGTACGTGTGTATACGTGTGCGCGCGCCATATGGTGCAGTGGTATGTGCAGTCTATTTCCAATCGAGAGGTTGTGGATTCAATTCCCGACAATTATGGTCGCACACATCTTTCTTCTCTTTCTCAGTCTCCTCCTGACTTTTCTTTCATTCTCCTGGGTGGTTGCCAACAACCAGTGCATGTTGGAGTATGTGGTGTGATGTGTGTGTGGGGAAAAAAAGAAAAAGAAAGACCAAAAAGTAGGGATTCACTGGCCAGAAAAAAAACACTTCAAATCTCTGTGTGGTGTACACCAGGCTGAATAGTGGCAGTCAATTACTCAGCCTTGCAAGCTGTTGAATGGTGCTATCCCAGCACAAGTTGCTATGGCTTCTGCTGTAGCATCACTAACATTGCCTGTGACGGTTGCCATCTTAGGTCTGAGGTGTGTGCGTGTATCTGTGTCTGTGTGTGTGTCTGTGTCTGTGTGTGTGTCTGTGTCTGTGTGTTTAGTAATGTAATGGTGTAGTATACATTATGTCATATTCTGTTTCTTTGTCTCCCTGTCTCGCTCTCTCCCCTGCTCTGTGTCTGCCTGTGTATGCCTGTGTCTGTATCAGGTGTGGGCTGTGACAACGATGGTATTCTTGTGCTGGGCGCAACCAATATTCCCTGGACACTGGACTCGGCTATCCGCCGTCGGTAAGCTGGCTGGTGTCTTACATCATACGTATCTGTACTAACGTTACGATCATCCCAGCCCTATGCAATGTATGCAATGTATGTACATGTGCTTCAAAGTAGCCACATCGGGTGTTGCTGTACGATCTTGATTATTTGTATGCAGCATTGCTTGTTGTATTCTAGTCCATTTCGTGGGTTTTTTTCCTGGGTTATATTGTGCTTGCACAGTTTTGAGAAGAGAATCTACATTCCTCTGCCTGAGGCGGGAGCGCGAAATATCATGCTGCACAAGTCGCTTGGCGACACGCCCACAACGCTGGTGGAAGCTGACTTCCTGAAATTAGCCAAGAACACAGACGGGTGAGTGTTTCGAGTCTTTGTACTGGTGCGATTTGGGGACTGTGTGTTTGCAAGCCTTTTGAGCACAATTTTCTGTAAAGAGGGACATACTTGGTGTGTGTTCTCCATATGGTTATGTGTACGGCAGAAGCTTTTTTCTCTGTCTCTTTTTTTCTTCCCTCGTCGCTACCTTGTCATTGGGAAGAAATTCCCGTTTGGATTTGCGAAGTAAAAATAAATAAAAATAAACACAAGCGCATGCGTTGTATGTTCCCGGAGGACAAGGTGTTGGTATACAGTGAAACTAGCATAAATCTTAGTTCACCGCTCAAGGGGCCTTAGAAACCAGGTCCCTGTCCCTGTGTATGTCTCCTTATCCAGGGTCGTTTGACTGGAAATAACATGCCTTGGTCCTGGTTATAGTGCTCTTCTGTGACAGGTGACCGCCTTATCAGAATAGTTCCATTTGCAGAGTATTTTGTGAAGATATAAGACTAGTGGAATGCTAATGGCTCATACAGTTCTCTCTCTTTCTCTCTCTCTCTCTCTCTCTCTCTCTCTCTCTCTCTCTCTCTCTCTCTCTCTCTCTCATTCTAATAACACAGATACTCTGGTGCTGACATCAGTATTGCTGTAAGAGACGCCATTATGCAGCCTATTCGCAAAGTGCAACACTCAACACACTTCAAGAAGGTGAGTGTACGCAGTATCAACGTGTACCGTCCATCGTATGGCCCTCCCAGTCTGGTGTATGCTTCCGGTATTATCATGTTCAGAGCTGTGAGGGTCTTCTTCGTCCTTTTTCTGGAAACCCGAACATGTGTGCACTCTTCTCTCTCTCATGCCAAGTCAACTAGTCCTTGCCACAATGCGGCTGTGTAACTAAACGCAGGGCTCGTGCGTACACACCGCAACTCGTTGCGCAGTTCTGGAGCCAGTAGTCGGATGTAGCTGGCCGGCACTGTATCGTGTTTAGGAAATTGCTTGAATTCTCCATGCTGTTCCGAGCTGTGAAGCTAACATGAGGTATTCAGGTCGGAGGTCATGTGTGTACTGTCTTATGAACACACTTCATTCGTATCTTGTTCAGTGCGACGCCTCTCTGGCTCTTTCCTATTTCTTCTGCTACCTGTGCTACTTCAAAGTACCTCCATGTATGGTTGGGGTTCACCAGATGTGTTGACGTGTCTGTGTACATGTTCAACTGCCTTTGTTGATGTGTACCGGGTATGTATGTCCATGTGTGTGTGTGATTGACTGGATATGTTGACGTGTGTGTATGTGTGTGTATGTGTGTGTATGTGTGTGTGTGTGTGTGTGTGTGTGTGTGTGTGTGTGTGTGTGTGTGTGTGGTGTGTGGTGTGTATGCAGACACGTGGTCCCAGTCCAGTTGATTCTAACCTGATTGTGGATGATCTCCTATCACCGTGCTCACCAGGTAAGACACAGTGCGTATACCGGTATACCGTTACCAACTCACTGTTCAATATTCCCTTTTCAATCCCTCAATCTTAGGACTACTAGTATTCAGTATAATGTGTCTGTTTTGGTGACAAGCAATAGCTGCCTTGTTAGGTTTGCTGATGGCGGTACCAGTGTTTGCTGCTGCTGCTGTTACGGCTGCTGCTACGGCTGCTGTTGTTACGGCTGCTGTTGCTGCTGTTGTTACGGCTGTTGCTGCTGCTGCTGCTGCTGTTGTTCCTGCTGCTGCTGCTGCTGCTGCTGTTCCTGCTCCTGCTGCCATGTCCTCTTGTCATAATCTGGGCCAGTCAGGGTGGGTCGAGAAGCTGCGCAATACACCCGTTTGCACAGCGGTATACATGAATACAGGAGGTCTGATGCTTTTTTTTACTGTAACTTTACACGCTGGGCGATCATCACACAGCATTTTCATCATCAGACCGCAATGAAGGTCATAGTAAAGCAGTCTCTTGTCTCCTGTATTTGTCTGTCCTCTTGCCATGGCGCTCTTGCCGATTGTTGCTTCTGTGCCAATACTTCTTGGACTTATTTTGATGTGGGGACGTGTTTCCATGTACCGGAATATTTTATTGAGAGCTTTGTAGACAGTCTAGGAGACTTACCGGTGCTGGAAACGCTGAGCCTTCTGTCTCGGCTACTCTGATCTCCTCCGACACAGGCAGTGGGTGGGAAGATGTGGGGAGATGTGCTGACGTTGTCTGTACTTAACTTACTGTAACTGTATGCTGTGTGTTGGTGTCTGGCCAGGTGACTATGGTGCAATTGAGATGAACTGGATGGATGTGCCTGGAGAGAAGCTACTTGAGCCGCCGGTCACTATGGTTAGTTCGTACTTGGGGTGAAACGAGTATCTATTTTGACCAATCGATCACTCATTCATAATATTCGATCGAGTATCCGATTATTTCGAGTATTTTATCAATGTTCAAAAGCGCCAAATTTGTGAGTTCTCGTTCGGAAGAAAGTGAACATAGAACAAAAGTCGCCAACGTCTTGTACAGAGTGTAAAGACTAACGATTTTCATCAGTATTTTCTTATCTCATAACTAAATAACTAACGTTACTTGCCGTGGTGATCGCATCGTCCGAGTCATAAAATACTGACGCAAAGGCATGCAGAACGCATGCATACCAATGGACGAGCGGTACAACAAAAGCTTTTGAAAATAGAATGCCAATAAGAGTGCAAAATTTCGAATACTCGCTCGTTTGAAATTTTCGATCGATTACTCGAATATTTGAACTAATCGTTTCACCCCTAGTTCGTACTCAACTGTTAGATTCTCGGATTACTGGTGTGCTGTACCACTTTGTCTGCAAGTTATGTCAGCTAGTCTCTGTCTTTCTCTCTCTCTCTCTCTCTCTCTCTCTCTCTCTCTCTCTCTCTCTCTCTCTCTCTCTCTCTCTCTCTCACACACACACACACACACACACACACACTCTACTCTACTCTAAGCATGCTTTGTTTTCTGCTTCCACTGTGCACAGGATGATATGTTGAATGCGTTCCGTCGAACAAGACCCACAGTGAATGAGGACGATCTCAAGCAGCTCACCAAATTCACATCCGACTTTGGTCAGGAGGGCTGATTATGTATGGACGTCTGTGTACTTGCCTTCAATCTGCTGGTGTTCTGTGCACACCCCTCTGCATGTGCAAGGCATCTAAGAGTGTTACTGTATGCCAGCATCGATCATGTGCACGTAAGTGCAGCCTCAGCGCGTGCACCACCTGCGCAGAAAAATACATCCAGATGACCGACACCTCTGTATTCTCTGCTTACTCGTTGTCAGTAGAAGGAGTGTTGTAGCTGTTCTGCTGCTCCTTGACAGGTCAGTGGTGACTGGCAGATACAGTTCTACTCTCACCTGTCCCACATGAGCTCCTCTTTTGCTTGAGAAGGACAAGAAGTCACTCTCTCTCCTTCCTTGCTCTCTCTCTCTCTCTCTCTCTCTCTCTCTCTCTCTCTCTCTCTCTCTCTCTCTTTTTCTGTCTTTCTTTCTTCTGGTCCTACCTCATCTGGGTTGTCTGGCGTCTGTCCTCAACTCTTCGTTCGTGGTGTGTGCGTGACTTGAAAACTCTGGCCCGCATCATCGGAAACATATGCAGCTACTAGTTTACTCCGTTGGACTGGATTGTGTTTGCCCTCCCTGGTCTAGCTAAGATTTTGACTTACAAGATATCAGGCAAGTATTTTGTTAGCTCGATTGCTCATTAGCCCGATAATGTGTATTGTGAGACTGCTCCTTCCATGTACATAGCTTCTCTTCTGTGTATATACTATTTTCTGTGCATTGTCTGAGTCAGTGTCGCGTTGCCGTTTTGTTTTTATTCTATATATATATTTTTACCTTGCTGCTAATACTGCGTGCTGCTTGGACCTGGTTGTCTGCCAGTGTACGTATGTTGCGTAAACGCGACGGTGAGCACGGCGGGCAGTGTGTTAGGAAACCGCGACCGCACACAGAGCCCGTGAACATTTTTGCGTGCTTATCACCTCCGTACCCTACCACGAACATCGACGACAGTTCACGGTTCCGTCCACACTCAATCGCTCTTTTTTTCCATTCCTATCTGTTACCCGCTGTTTTTGCTGTTGCTGCGCACATTCTAATTATTGCACACACAGACAGGCGGACACAGTTTCTTCTCTGAATTTGATGTTTGTTTTCAGTCCGGTGCGCTGGGCTGCGCCGTGCTAACTTGTTACTTGCTTTGCCTGCGTGTGTTGCACTGCCTGTATGTACTGATGTGCCCTGGTCCGTGGAGTTGTTTACATTATCCCTGGCCCCTCTGATGTGAAAGTGCCCGCCTGGTGGTCAAGGCCACTTTCTGGCGCGATCCCCTGCTTTAGTCATCGACATTATTTTAGTTTTGTTCCAAGCCAGCCATGGATTTAATGATATTACTGTGTCAGAGGAGGTAGGCTTCTCTGACCGGAAACTCTGTTGAACTTCTGTTGTTGCCGAGCCCCTTCTCTTGTCACAGTGTGTGTAGGATCCATGCAAATGTATGTAGGTTGGGTGCAGCATGCAAAGTACGCTGTAGTGGACATTGAAATCCACTGAGAAGTCAGCCGGGGCGCTGGCTGTGAGCACCCCAACACTGCGGGTATGCGCTAAGCAAGTAAGGCCGCCGCCGGCCCCGGGGCGCTGGCCGTGAGCACCCCAACACTGCGGGTATGCGCTAAGCAAGTAAGGCCGTTGGCCCCGGTCATTCCACCGGGTTTCTATGCCCGCATCAGTAACAACGCTCCTGATATGATCACGATTGTGGGAATGATATTCATTTGGACTGAGATGGAGTGTTCGCACAAGCACTGCATGGCGTAAGGCCCGCGCTAGACCTAGTCTGTGTTGTCGTTGACTTGATAATTAGTATGTTTTAGCCATGGTCAATAGCCCAGAAGTACCTGTCCTTACCGTGTGCAATACTCACTGCTGCATGCCACTGGTTAACCTTTGTTCACCATTGTGACACTTGTTGGAGGGGGGGGGGGGGGGGGAGTGCTATAACTCTGAACTCTGTACTGTGCGCAGCGGATGTCACCAAACGTGTCCATACTACGCAGCTCTGACCAAGGAAGCTGGCTTGCACCGCTGCTATTTATGGCCATGCACGGCGGACACAGAAACACAGGTCATGCAGTGCACCACCTGACAATAACATCAGCAGTACAGGGCGATCAAGATAAGATTTTGTGATCGAACTCCTGATTGTAGTAAGTCGAAAAGTCGATGGCTTGATTATAATTATAACGATGGAGGTGAGCATAGCCACACTGGAAACAAGTACAAGTACATGTACTTGGAACTACAGTCGATACTGTCATACTGTCATACTGTAAAATAATAGCCAGTTTACACTGGAAATCATCTGTGAGAATCAAAACGATGAAGCTAGGTGTCGGTAAAGCAAAAGCCATGATACAAAACGGCCCTAGACTAACTTAGTCACACACCTAGACACGCACCTGGGTATGGCTACCACACACACACACGCACACGCACACACACACACATCTAGAGAACATGCTAACACTAATAGAGAATATACTACATAGTAGTAGTGATGATAACGAAAGTGCTGGCAGGACAGCCCTCTTGTTTACATTCTTCACAGGATAATATCAGTTCTCACTGCTCATAGAGTCATAGAGCTGATGCCAGTGTAGAAGTTTGTTGCACGTTTCTAGTGATCAGGTTTATAGTACTGTTTTGTTTGGTAGCACATCAAGTTAGTTAGTTACACATCACTATGGTTACCATGGATAGGGCATTGATAACCATGGCAACTATTACGCATTCGTGTATCCATTACGGAGTACACAGGTATGATTGGCAGATAGAGTCACGGAGAATGCTATACATATCATAACTGGACAGAGCTGTTGCTCGAAATGCCGGGTCTCGCTGCCAAGAACAGTGCAGTGCATCCACACACACACCCACACCCACACACACACACACACACACACACACACACACACACACACCCACACCCCCACACCCCCCCCCCCCCCCACACACACACAGAGTAACAAACAAAAACACAGTTACCAATCACGCACACACACGCACACAAACACACACAAATAATTAAATTAAACAGAAGGGTGGGAGTGGGGAGAGGCGAGCACAAGAGGAGAGAGAGAGAGAGAGAGAGAGAGAGAGAGAGAGAGAGAGAGAGAGAGAGAGAGAGAGAGAGAGAGAGAGAGTGAGAGAGAGAAGAGAGAGAAAGCGAGAGAGAAAGCGAGAGAGAGAGAGAGAGAGAGAGAGAGAGAGAGAGAGAGAGAGAGAGAGAGAGAGAGAGAGAGAGAGAGAGAGAGAGAGAGAGAGAGAGAGAGAGAGAGACAGAGAGAGAGACAGAGAGAGAGACAGAGAGAGAGACAGAGACAGAGAGAGAGAGCGAGAGAGACGGGTCTGCCAGGGAGAATACTTTGTCAATGGAGCTAGGCCGTGACACCACCCTCGCCAATAACAACAATACAACTGGAGACTTGCTTTGTGTACTCAGCAGGCGTGTACTGACCCGCATACTCACACTCAATGTTTCTCTAGGCTGGGTAACATTCATGAAGCCTTGCATCCCCCGCTCACTTGCATTGGGAGCAGTCATACAGCCGTGATCCATCCTGCTCACTTGCACATTTGGACCGGCCGTCACTCAGTCCAACTCGTACACTTGTACAAGTTGTGCCTGAGAGGTGCCGCTGGGTGACAGCGAGAGGGCGCTAGTCTCTTGTTGCGACGCTGCTGCTGCTGCCAGGGGCGGTGGCTGTGCCTGCGAATCCCGCCACCGACGCGTTGCCGAGCCTTCCGTTTCCACTTCTCTCCATTCAGCAGCATACTCGTCTCCACTGTCGACGGGCTGTGCCTGGGGCTGTACCTGGGGCTGTGCCTGGGTGTGTAGCTGCAGTGGTTGTGATAGAGATGCATGATGCACTGAGTGGTCGGCAGCCTGACCAGTATTCACGAGCTTATGTGTTGAAGGCAACAGGTGTACAGCGGAGGATCTAGGCACTTGCAGCCCGCTGCCACCACCGCTGGCAATACGTGGCGTACTGACCCCGGCTCGAGCCGAGCGAGCCCGGCTGCCAATGCTGCTTGTGCGCCGCGTGAGCATGCTGGGAGGGTCGAACGACTTGGCTAGGTCCACGGCGGCTCTCGTCTCATCAACATGGCCATGCTTGATAGCGTGCAGGCGGCGCACATGCTCGCTAAGCTGAACGGCAGAGTAGGTGGCGTGGAACTCGTCGCACATGAGCAGTATGATGTCGCGCGCTTCGTCTTTGTTCCCGCCCACCTCGTACCACTGGTCGACTTTCTCGTCCGTGGCAAACTGATCGGTGCACTCTGAAAACGCGCCGTCCGCTTGCGCTGACATTCGCCGCAACCCCCGCTTACGCGAGAACCTGAACTCAGACGGTCCCAGGCGACAGGCGTCTGCTAACAGTCTGCACTGTGCCGCCTCCATGTGGAAAAGACGCGCCCGTCGCTCCTGTCGACTCTGCACTGTGGTTGAAGGGCGAGCGTGAGTATTCCGCAGGGAGTACGACCTCATTCTGTTACGCACTCTGGCACCCCGGTGTGGTGCGTTCACTACGGGCTCTGCAGGTGCGAGGGCTTGCGAGTGCGAGTGCATCATGGCTGTGGTCACATCGTTTTCTTGTCTAGTTCCCTGCGCTTGGGTTAGCATGCTGCTGTTGTTGTTGTTGCTGCTGCTGCTGTCGGTGGGTGGAGCCGGTGCCTGTGCAGGGTAATCATGGCTCTGACGGTGTAGTGTTCGTGGAGACCGTAATGGTGGTGCCGATGGTTCCTCGTCTACATTTGCTCCTAAAGCGACTTGGCAGGAGTGAATAGGCGGAGATCCGATGTGCTGTACTGGTGATGATGAGCGACGCTGTCCAGTGGTCAGTGCTTGACCTGACCTACTGGTAGTGGGCACAGCAGTGATTGCTGCTGCTACTGCTGACTGCTGATGCACTGTTGCGTGTGCTGCGCTTTCCCGCTCCACGTCAGCGACAGCTAAGGCGGCAGGCGGGTGTCGGCGCATTGTTGCCAGCGTGGGCTGCTGCTGCTGCGACGGTGGTGGTGGCGTGACTTGGCGGCGGTATTGCACGGGTCGGAAGAAGACTAGTGGTTGAGAAGCAACGCCTGGCGCTGCTGGTCTCGGGCTTGCTACCAATTGCTGCTGCGGCTGCTGTGGTGGTCTGACATGGCCGTTCAACACGGTCATGGGCTGGGTAAGCGACGACATGGCGTGTGCAACTGTACTGGTGCTTACTGCTGCAAAGCGGCTGCCATGGGCGTGTTGTTGCTGCTGCTGCTGGTGTGCTTGCATGTGTTGGTGAGGGTGGTGGTGTGCTGCTGGTGGATGTTGGTGCAATCGATCCGCACGTTGCTGCACTGCTGCTGCCGTCGTGGCTGCCACCGCCGGGTCAATGCTTGACATACGCACAGCATGGCCACTGCTTGGTACTGCAGCCGCCCCTGCTGCTGCTGGTATCCGCTGTGCCTGCTCACCACCGCCCCCGACCATGTGAGCATGACCGTATTGGTGTACCAGAGCACCACTCGGGGTGGCATACAAAGTATGAACAGCTCCAGCAGCAGCCGCCGCGTTGACGCCGACGTACTGCTGTTGCTGTGCTGGATGAGCGGCACTTGCCCTGGACATTGCGTTCGCACCCAGCTGGACACCAAGCCCTCCGCCGCCATGGCGACGGTGTGCCCTGTTGTTCGTGCGTCGGCGCGGATGCACTATAGCTTTCTTCAGGTTTTTACCCGACTCATACACGGCCTCAGCACGGTCTGTCAGCTTCCAGTAGCAGCTCGTCGTTGGCAAGTCCACCTTGTAGCGCGGTACTTTCACAAAGCAGTCTCTGTGAAGAGACAGATTATGGCGTACGGCGTTCTGCCAGGCGGACTTCTTGTCGTTGGAGAAATACGGATATGTGCTCTGAATACTGTCGTAGATCTCAGTCAGAACCATCATCTTGCGCGGCGACGACATTATCGCGTGGGCGATCAGGTTCATGAACGTTTCTTGCGGCCGATCATACTTGGATCCCCCATGCACAGTGGATGGGGCACTGGCCACACCACTGGTCACGGTGCCATTGTCATTGTTCACACTATTCGAAACAGACTCACCAGTTCCAGCTGACTCCGCTACCGCAAGTTGGCTAGTTGAGGAGTTCGAGCCGACACCGTTGCTGACACTGGCGACGTCATTGGCGTCCACTGTAGCATCGCTAACTCCCTGCGCGCTGTGTCGACCATCGTCGTACGCCGCAGTGCCCGTCGTACGCTCTATTGACGCAAACGAGTGGGCAGCTTCACCGCCAGTCTCAGAGAAATCCATTGTCTCTGATGCGCCATCGCCATCGCTCAAATCCACCTCATCGTCCTCCCGTTCATACTCGATACTGATCGTCAAATTGTTTGGCGATTCGTCGACGTCGTCGTCTCCGTCAGTGATGTGCACGTGAAGACTGTTCGCAAAAGCGCCTTCCGTGTCCTGCAACGCTTCGCCTTGTTCCGACTGGAACGTTTGCTGTTGATGCTGGTGCGAAATACTACCATCGTCCGATAGGTTCGCACTACTACTACTAGTACTAGCAGCACCATTGCCATCATTATCCATCGCATCACTGCTACCCTGGGCCTGGTCACCGCCCGTACCCGCCATCACATCCATTTGCCTGTCGCCTGTCTGAACTGGAAGCTATCTGAGTTCTGTGGACGTCGTTGAGAGAAAAAAGGCGACGGCCGTAAACCGATGCACTCCGCACTGACTGCTACCTACAAGTCCAAACAGTAAACAATCATTTCACTCTTCGCAGAAAAACAATCGCTGGAAAGCCGAACGCTAGCAAAGTACTTTCTCTGCGGGTGCCGAAAATTAACGATCCTGCGCCGATTCCAGGCTCTACCCCCAAACAAAACAACAGCCACAACAACAAGAATCGCCTTCGCGATCGCATTCTCTTCCTATGGCATGTGTTGGCCGTAGCTCATAGCTCGTGCTCATTCGAATGTTGACTGTTGTCTGCATAGATCCACTTACTGGATGGAGTGCACTTCCTTGTCAATCCATGATGTAGCTGCAGGCGTGAGCGCATCCGACAGCCAAATGCACAAACAATGTGAAACAAACTATCCCGCCTGATGACTTTTTCGGTAAACACAAACACGTGCAGGTTGTAATATTACTACGCCATGCACTCACCGACCGTGCACGCGTGTTCACTGACAGTCTGTGCACATAGTTCATGCCAAAAAGACACGTCATGTTCTGCTAGTACTAGTAGTAGTAGTACTGCTAGCTCGGGAGTCCGCACGCGCAGTACCATACTAGTAGTATCTGGCATTGGCCGACTGTCTGTCTTTTGACTTACTACTAGTACTAGTACTAGTATCTGTACGTAGTCGTAGATCTATGTACATGACTTTGTAGACTCCACTTCAATACCTGGCTATGCATGGTGTAGACCAGGTAGACATAACTCATAAGTCACATACTAGTAACACTCAACAGTCTGCTGACTGCATTACATGCTGCTGTGTACTAGTCAGTCAGTGACAGTGTAGCGCTAGCGCAGGTGGTGGCATGACGCGCACACTGCACTGGTCACTGCCATCATAATCATCAGTGTACTTGAAATAACAATAATAATTACAGTACAATCATGTATTGTTATTGTTGAGTTGCCTTTTCTACAGACAAAAAATAAAGAAGAGATTGGAAAACTTACTTTACTCTTCAAGAAAGAGATGTGCACGCACGTAGCTACGTAGATCTATAAAAATCATTGTACTGACTGCTGTACTATACTTGTTACATAGTCATTGTACATGCATGAATACGTAAACTGGCAAGAGTAAATATCCCCCTCCTCCCCCGGCATGCTGGGTATGGAACTCAGGATTATGTCTCTTGACCAGATAACGGTAAAGCGTGCACAAAACTCAAACAGTTCGTAAAAAACCCAGCCCGCGCTTTCATAGCTGCTTGTACTTGCATACTTATACATGAAGCAAGGCCAAGGGGGATTATGACTGTGATGTGCATGACAGGTACGGTGGGAAGCGAGATACCATGGATACATGTACCTGGCTAGGCCTAGCGCTTGGGTTTGGAGTGGAAACAAAAAATAATTGACGTCCAGGGAGTTGTTGCCGAATGTTGGAAATAGCCTCGGTCTTATCCTATTTTCGGAAGCCTGCTCGCAGTGCCTCTACTGCTCAAGCTTAGTAGCAGTCGACGGCCACAAATTTCAGAGTTCACGGAGAACAAGTAAATTTTCCCCGCCGTAATGGGGCTTTAGATCATTACGCTAATTGGTAATAACAGCTCGCTCGCTAGCTAAGATGAAGGCACAGCGCCTGTGGAATGAACGACACTTGCGCGACGACAAATCACCGCGCACGTAAGTTGGCTCCAAAGTGCGGATACATGTAGTACTAAAGCCGGCGCTCCATTTTCATGAGTCCTGGCGTATGCTAGGTGAAAGAAATACTCTCTCCGTGCATTGTGTCATTAGAAAATCCGACTGTTATAAAAAATATGTTGTTACTGGACCAGCATGCTAGTTATCATCCTCTCAGAAATTGCTATTGCAGTATTGCCTCACAGTAGAGTGCGTTAGTTTAGAGTCGAGTGGTAACATAGCGCGCTGGCGCTAGACCTTACGGAGCAGGTACCGGCAGTGCTACAGTACTTAGCGCTAGTGAAAGCGGAAGGGATATTCCCTCCTTGCATACGTGTACACTTGGGAAGTAGTTGGGTGCTACATGACTATTGAGTATTGTACATGATATACTGTGAAGTAAAATAAAGAAACAACAACAACGACAACTAATTTTTGTACTCATGGTATTGTCAAGGGCATGTATGGTAGCGCTCCTGCAGGCCATGAAATAATTTTAGAACAAATGTAAGCATGACACTCCTTCTCAGTTTGTAGCCAACACTCCGGACATGGCTGTTCATTGTCCAGTGCAGGCAAGCCACCGTAATCCTGAATAACGTGTAGTGCTTAAACAAATTTCCCATCCGCACCTTATCACCTTTCCCATCACCACCAACTCAGCATGAACCCATGCCACCACCCACAGCCCTCCATTCTTTATCCACTGACAATGTTGTTCAGAACAACGGAACGTCTGGAAAAGCAGTCTAAAACTCTATACGTATCTAATATTGACTGAGTACGAGGTCAGTATAGGAAATAAAAGCCGAGTAAAAGACCGAGGCGAAGCCGAGGTCTTTTACGAGGTTTTTATTTCCTATACTGACCAAGTACGAAGTCAATATTAGATTTATCACGACAAACAGTCCGTATTTCAAATTCCAAAACGATAACCTCATGAATCCCGGTTTCATGATTGCACAACCGTTGCACCACCACCTACTCATGCAGTGACAATGCTGCACTGGGCACCGTTCATCTGCGCAACCCTAAGCAGTCAAATATAAGCAGTCAATATAGCCCTAAGGAGTGAAATATGCAGGAATATTTGACTGCTTAGGTATGGCAAAAATCTATGTGAGTCAATACTAAGGGAGTGATAAAGTACTGTAAGACATGTTATTATAACGAGTCGCAAATTTAACGATTGTCCAAAATTCATAGGTTAACGAGAAGATATGTTAACGATCTTGCAGTATTCTGCCATATCCACACACAGCATATATGAAGCAGTACGGCCTCAACGGATCTTATTATAACGAAGAAATGTCATCTGTTAAAACGTTAGATTTGCTTCCTCGTTATATATACATGTCTTAGAGTATTTTGTTTGTACCAATCTTGGTGGGAAAAAGATGGAGATAAAAGAATCTTACTCGGTGACCTATCAGTTTTACTTTAGTACAGTGTGTATAGGAGTACAGTTTGGCTTGAATGTTAGTATTCGTTTCAAGGTGATACTAGAATCTCTTTGTGAACTTTAGGAGCAGATAATTCTTTTCAGTAGCTGCTCAGATCGACGGTCCCTGAATGACTTGTTTACAAGGTGGAGTGGTAAAGAGTTTCAGTAATAATTAGGTTAGGTGCCTCGGACCTTGAGAGGGGGGGGGGGGGGGGGTGCTGTGGATGCCGTGAATTGTTAAAAACACATTAAGTTTCGTGTCTGCCGTGGATATTGCTAAAATCATGCTGGCGGGGAACGACATTCGTACTCTGTGTGACCTTGGCACGCTCTATACAGATATAGAGTGATTTCACATCAGTTTGTCGTGTTTGGAAATTTGCGTAGAGTGCGATCATTGCATGTGGACAGTGGAACCAACATGGCCAACATCATGAGACCCATGCATGCGTGGGCTGAGTGGATTTGGAACCAGCACGGTTGCCATGTAATGCCTGTATATAGCCACGGGATAGATGTGCGTCATCTCTCCGGGACATGCAGCCTGCATGCTGGTTATCCAGAACTGGAGAAGTACGTGCACTGACACAGGTATCTCTTCCTGTTCCCTCTGTGCAGTATCTATGCTCTAACGTTCAGTCCGAATGGAGAGCGTCTGGTATGTGCCGCCGGGGCCAGAGTACTGGTGAGTCTGCACGTGTGTGTGTGTGTATGTGTGTGTTTGTGTGTGTATGTGTGTGTTTGTGTGTGTTTGTGTGTGTGTGTGTGTGTGTGTGTGTATGTGTGTGTGTGTGTGTATGTGTGTGTGTATGTTGATATGTGCGTGTTTGTGCATTTGTGTGTGTGTGTGTGTGTGTGTGTGTGTGTGTGTGTGTGTGTGTGTGTGTGTGTGTGTGTGTGTGTGTGTGTGTGTGTGTGTGTGTGTGAGTCACGGTGTGTTTGTACACATGTGTTTATGTGTGAGCGCTTGCACGCCTGCATGTGCGTCTCTGCCGTGCTGCCACATGTGAACATGTGCAAAAATAATAATAAAAACATACTTCCCACAGTTTGCAGTCCTTGAACCTATAAGATGAAAGCAGGGTTCACAACTTGACACATTTGTAAACAATGCCAAACCAAGTTAGTCTATCTGCTGCAGATAGGAGAGGGCTCTCCACGGAGAGATCTGCTGCCTTCAGTTGAGGTCGTGCTGAATTGTAGCTGTCCCATCGTAATAGCGATCGGCCACGCTTTGAAAAAATCTCTTGTAGTGATGGCTGGTTCCAGGGCTTGATCCAGTTGGATTTTGCACCCTCTCACACCACACGGCCAAACCATAGTAGCCTGCACCACGGGCCTATGGCACTCGCTGGAAATTGCTTGGTTCTTGTGTGCAAGTTATTGTTTGTGATCTGTTGTGCGTAGACAATGTACACACGTATGGGTAGTTTCCTCCCTCGCCATTACTCTTTTGTCAAGGTTGTCGTTCAGCACTTTGGACAGAGTCGTCTACCCCCGGTAGTATGATATCGTTTAAAATACAAACCTCCTTAGTATACAACCATCAGAAGCATCCCCAGACGCCTGAACCACGTGCATTCACTGAGTCTGGATAGTAGATAATGCTCGTTATAGGAGGAAAAATTGGAACCCCGGGGTTGCCTAGTAACAGGGGTAAACCTGTAGTTGGCTAGAGAGCAGTATCTTATTTTGGTGACGCAGCCTCTTGGCAAAAGAGAAAAGACCAAGGAACTACAAGTTACGCTATACTGTCCACTAACACCACCAGTAACTTGTAGGTCCTTGATCCTTTCTCTTTTGTATAAATTAAAACTTGGCTCTCCATCCGAGCCTCTAGGCACTATGTCATCATACTGGCTTTCGTTGTGGTGGTCGTTGTCACTGCTGCGTCTGTGCACTGTTGCTGTTGCAGGTGTATGAAGCTACGAAGGGCGCTCTAGTTGCCAACTTGCAAGCCCATCGTGATGAAGTCTATGCCTTGTCATACTCTAAAGATGGTAAGAACGAATGATAGATAGATCTAGGTAGACAGAGAGAGAGAGAGAGAGAGAGAGTGTGGGAGAGGGAAAGCAAGATAAGGATGGGGTGGAAGGGGGCGTTCTTTAAACTTATGGAATCAGTATTTTATGTGTGTGTTGAAGTAAGTACAGCTGTACCTCTCTCAACCTTGCAAAGAATGTTTTCCGAAGAAAAGTTCCCCAAATATTTGTATTTACAATACGACAATGTCATGATCAGTATGGAAACCCTTTTAATAAAAAGCCGGGTGATACGGGTGTTAAAGATAGGATTTGAAAAGTTGGTGTCTCGAACCAAGCTTCAGTGGTATGGTGGTTATGCAAGTGGAAATGCCCAGTTTTGAGAGCTGTTCTATGCAGGATGATTGTCTATTGTAGTGTGGCAGTTGATTGATTGCACTGTGTCGCCGGGGCATGAAATTCAGAATCCCAATCACCCCGACCGAGGGTCTTGAAACTAACTCACCATGTCACAGTCAGCCGGGTCAGGGTCATGAGTCACACAATGATGACATATGCATCCACTCATATGCATCCACTCCAGTCCAGTGCGTGTATGGATACATACACGTCAGTGCTGTACCCTGCACAGCATGGTTGACACATCCGCCGGTAGTGACAGGGCCGGGCCCTTATGGCCGCCAGGGACCCACTCTTGCTACAGAAACAAAGTCACACAAGCATGTGAAGTGAGGGGCCTAGCCACCCTCATGATACTCATGTTGTCATGGTGATATGGATCAGTGCATGAGTACATGAAACCTTGAGGGTGTAGCTTCTGACTATTTCTGCATGGGTGTCTGTCACGGTCGAATTACGGGATTGCATCATATTTGGTGCAAATCTGAGGTGGGAAGTGGTGTCCATGTAGTGCGTACAACTGAGCTGCAGCTGTGCAGAAAGAGACCCGCTTGAATCTTGCTGGTACTCACTACATCAATAATTAATGGTGTAATCCTGGAATTTTGCTGTGACAGCAAGCCATCAGAGCTGCACACTCTGGCGGTCATGTACTCTTCTTGATCAGTGCCATTAGCACTAGCGCACTGTTGTTGTTGTTGTTGTTGTTGTTGTTGTTGTTGTTGCTGCTGCTGCTGCTGCTGCTGCTGCTGCTGCTGTTGTTGTTGTTGTTGCCATTGCCGTGTTGGTACTTGTTGCTATCGTCCAGGCCGTTTTTTTGCATCTGCCGGCAAGGACAAGCAAGTGATTTGCTGGTCGTCGGTGACATTGGATGGCAAGTTGCGCTATAAGTAAGCGACTGTAGACATCTATTCAGTCACTCACAAGACAGCCATTGCGCTAAACAGATCTTCTTTAGTTCTCTATCAGAAGTGCGCCATGTCATCTCTCGCCGGCTATACATAAAGTGGTACAAGCACGTGCATGCCTGCACGTGCGTACATAGTACTACATACAACTGCATGTACGATATTTACAGCGACCACCGGATGTGCTTATTGTGTTTGTGTTCCTAGGACGATGTCGCTCATACTGATCTTAAACCGGATCAAGCTCAATGCTCTCCCACTGTGAAAGTCTCCTGATCCGTGCTTCAGCATGAAACTCGTGTGGCTGTGCATTTCACAGGATCATTGTAAAAAACCTTGAGCAAAATGCTATTTTATAGCAAAGAAAAAGACCAAGGAACTACAAGCTACACTAGTATGTCCACTAACACCACCAGTTACTTGACAATCAGCTCATGCGATAACATCGCACGACACTGACCAACGGTACTGACGTTCTACAACTAACTGCCACTCAGCTCTAGCACGTCTTGGATGCGCACTCCAACAGCCTTCCAACTTGGAAGGTTCTAAGTTTTAGCAATAATGTACGCAAGCGGAGGTCCCTGGTTCGAGTCCTGGTGGTGGCAGTCCATTTTTTCTTCAAACTTTTCCCGTTTGCGTCTTTCCCTCAACCAGTGGATAAGTAATCACATGGGATACTACTATGTACTTTAATGTGCGTTGTCCTCTTCTGTACACCATTGTGTTCTTTGCAGCCACCCTGACTCGCTTCAAGCAGTGGAGTTCAATCCCCAAACTGGACAGCTGGCGTCATGCAGCTGCACCGACCTCGGTACGTCGTCAACGCCATCTTCTTTGCATCATTGCGGCTATCTCACCACGAAATCAATGCGTGATGATAGTGTCATGACTGAGGAGCAGCGGATACATTCCTCACCATGCTTGCATCGATTATTTGAATGTCTGTTGTGATGCCGGCATTGTGTCGGTGTGCACAGTATCATCCCGTTCACCCGAACCCAATATACTTTAGGGTTGTTCCAACAGAGTCTTGAGGCAGGGACATTGGACACAACACGGTCACTACCGTGTTGACCGTGCCACTGTTTGCCCCAACTGCCCCGTGAACCAATAAAATGCACTGATTTGGGCTCGAAATTTCCAAACGTTTTGGCTCAGCCACCCCTCTCCTACGAATCGATTGTACTTCACATGGCGGACCGTACCACACTAAATTACTTTGCGACGCCCCTGTGAGGGATTTGGTGTCAACTAACAGAACCCATCCAGTGAGCTTGAATGGGCTGACAAAGGCAGTTTAAGCATGCAGCCTGAAGTTCACCCCTGACTGAGCATGACGTGGTTATGTGCTCTGACCCATGGAAAGGGTAGCGAACACGGCTCATTTTGATGAAAATATAACCTCATGCTCAAGGGTTGACATAATTAAGGGGTCGTCCGCAATTATCGAAAGTTTTTTCCAATCCGTAGTAGCTTCAAATTTTTCCTCACCCACCCACCCACCCCCCCAGTCCGTAATAAAATATTATTGATGGACACACAACCCAACACATACATTGTACATGTATGGAACAAACTCAATCAGTGCTGGTCCATGAGTCATAGTGACATCATGTCAGAGTCACCAGCGGTTTTGAAAAAGGGCTGCTTCTTCACCGCCTTTCCAAACAACGTCGCCTGTCTGGACATAGTCAATAACAGTCGTCAGCGCCAGCGCTAGACGGAAGGACTTCAAAGGAGTGCATGGAAGACGGTACTCTGGACGAAGGAGACAGTGAAACTCAAAAATAGAAAGTGTCGACTCGCCGTCGAATGCGCCGAACTAACTTTATGATCACCGGCCCAGGAGCAGCCAAGGAAGCGCGCGCGGGGGCGCAGAAACTGCGAGAACTACAAAAATATTTGTAGTAGACAGTTCGCGCGCAGCCGCGCGTGGAAAACAGGGGCTACACGTAGACGTACACGTGGCACGCGCACGTGTCATTTCGGAAGTTTTTCAATCCGTAACTGGCCTTGACCCACCCACCCACTTTCGAAGCTACTACGGATTGGAAAAAACTTTCGATAATTGCGGACGACCCCTAAGGAGCTTGCTGCGAACAATATTTTTTTAAAGATCTTGGGCTTTCTGGAAAGGTCTAAAGACGAGGACCTTGAGCTCAAATTCAATATTCAGTGGAGTTCGATGGCATCTGCAGCGCGTTCAAAAGAATGAACGGTTAGCTGGAAGGTGTGTAGATTACATTCTGGAGGCCTGTGTGGTTGATGAATGCACTGGAGCGGAATGCACGCAGGAGATATTGATCACGACGTGTGCCTATGTCTGCGTGTTTCTTGTGTTAGCATTGGTCCAGGTTGAAGCGAGTGGCCTTTCCCGGCACAAGGTTCCAAGCAGAGTCTTAACCTGCAGGTCGGTGTAGGTCATACTAGCATACTAGCACACACACACAGTCGGATATTGCTGTGTCTGCTGTGCCGGTCCTTTTTTTCATCAACCACCACACCATACTGTAAGACCAGTAATGTTAACGAACATTTAAGTATAACGATTTAATAAAGGAATTTAAAAATTCGTTAACATTTGAAGTCGTCACGTACAAAGCGACATGTACATGTACAGTCATTTGCCGGTTTTGAGAGGGAATTTGTTAGAATTTCACCTCGCTAACCCACA
>NC_088647.1:712084-732084 GCF_964019385.1 Sycon ciliatum | reverse complement strand
TTTTGTGAATCGTTTTTAAGTATGCATGTAGAAAGTTCTAGTCAAATGGGGGGGGGGGGGGGGGGGGGGTATTTGGGTCTGATGCCCCCCCCCCCCCCCCCCCTACTCGGATAGCGCATCACCCAACTCTTTTTTCAATGTTTATGTTCTTTTTGACTTAACACTACGAAAATGCTGCCACAAATCGATCCTTCCGGGTGCTCGCTGTGCCCGTATGTTGCATCTCGTGTAGCAAGGGAATACAGTCAGACCTCGCTTATCCGGTCCTCCTTTATCCGGATTCCTTGCCATCCGGAAGAAAATCGCTGGTTACCGATTTACAGCATATGCCATCCACACATATAGTGTGTGCGTGTGTGTTTGATTATCCGGTCTCGCCTATCCGGATATTTTTTTGTGGAAAACGGAAGTGTGCTGTTATGCGAAGTCTGACTGTAGTGGAATAGGGAAATAGATGGGTCAACTATTAGTTTCCCCAGCCTTCCCCCAGCCCACCACCCATCCCTCCCCCCTACAATTGTTCCTGGCTAGAACCCTGATGTACTATGTGTGTGTGTCTATGTGTGTGTGTGTGTGTGTGTGTGTGTGTGTGTGTGTGTGTGTGTGTGTGTGTGTGTGTGTGTGTGTGTATGTGTATGTGTATGTGTATGTGTATGTGTGTGTTTGTATGTGTGTGTGTGTGTGTGTGTGTGTGTGTGTGTGTGTGTGTACATATGTTTGTGTGTGTGTTCTTATGTGTGTGTGTGTGTTTTTATGTGCATGTGTGTGTGCTACTGTGTGTTGTTCGCTATGCAGGCATCAGTCCATGCCAAGGATGGCACAATGCTGACTACGATCACGGAGCAACCAGCCTGGGTGTGGTGCTGTAAACAGCAACCAGGCACACACAATCTGGTAAGCCGGGAACTGGTTATGGAATTTGCACACAGGAAAATAAGAATGTATATACTAAGCAAGGGAAAGCCATGCTTTCTACGACTCTTTGCCAAATTAGGTGTCTATGTCAATGATACTGGGTGTGTTCTGAATCCTTTGGGCTGCATGTGAGAGAAAGTATGAGCATGGAAGAGGGATTGTGTGTGTGTGGGGGGGGGGGGAGGAGTGTGTGTACTTGTGTGAATGTGTGTGTGTGTGTGTGTGTGTGTGTGTATGTTTGTGTGTGTGTGTATGTGTGTGTGTGTGTGTGTGTGTGTGTGTGTGTGTGTGTGTGTGTGTGTGTGTGTGTGTGTGTGTGTGTGTGTGTGTGCGTGTACGCTCACAAGAGACATTGAGTGTGAGAGAGTGTGTGGGAGAGAGCGTGTGGAAGAGAGAGTGTGGGAGAGAGAGAGTTGACTACTGTTGCATCTACCCAATTTCTCCGCTTTGTCGTATGTTTTAGGCTGTCGGATGTCAGGATGGCTCAATCTCATTATTCGGTCTCCAGTTTGCTACAGTGCACAGCCTGTACAAAGACAGGTAAGGCAATAAATACTTTTGGTGCTGTTGTTATTAAGTTACTCCTTGCAAAAGAAAACAAATCAGGATATGAGCGGGCAGTTGGCAGGGACTGCGGATAACAGGCGGGCGGTGCAGCAATTGCCTCAGGGGCTTCTGGGATTGCTGCCTCGTCTATACATGTCTGTTTGCAAGACTATGGCATTTCACCAGGGCCAGTACTTCCGCATCATCCTCTCCGAAAATTATTTTGAACTTGGTAAAGTATGTATGTGTGGCCAAAAAATGTTTCTCATAGTGCCTCTGATAGTTGCTGTCTGGGGTTTACACACAATTTGTAGTGCAACATTCCCTGTCCCAGCAATACACGCTGTTCTAATCTTTTTTCACTTAAAAGAGACTTTTCCTTTTCTACCCTGGCCTCCTCCTTGGTTTCCCTTTTTCTCTCTAGCTCTTCTCTTGTACCTTCTTGCTATTATTCACTGCAATGTGGGGCTTTGAATAATTCAAGTTGAGTTAGCAATGCACGCTTGCTTTAGCACCTCTGTTAGCACCGTTAGCACCCTTAGCACCTCCGTTCCCTAGTGTATGCTGCACTTGTATGTAGAACTGAGTGTGAAAATGTGTCAGTTTTGCCTTATGTAGCAATATGCATTCACCCATGGAGGTGAAAAACAAGCTCTGAGGACTGTTGGCCCCTCAGAACAATCTTGCCTTTGAACCAGCTAGTTGTGACCTCACACTGCAGACAACAGTGCGATAGTAGTAGCGACTTTGGCGATGATCGATGCAGCTGTGTTGCTCACTGCGTCGAAGGTCCCGCTTTTCCTGCTGACATGATTCGACACTGATGGTTTGCAGCCGTATTGGTCACACTGACCCTTGCTGCTGTTGCTGCTGTCTGGACTGATTGGAGAAGTGTCAATCGCGCTGGGCATGGGGTGACATGTTCAAGTTGGCGTCCTGAGTGCTGTGTCGGCTACTGAAGTCCTGTATATTGTGCTGCTCCTTCAGTACCGATTTCACTAGCTCCTCGAGCTCAACCGATACGTGGATAATCCCCCAAAACACTGTGTATTGAGCAGTGAGTGGTGCTTTCTTGAAGGTTAGCCATGTGGAAGGTCCAATAGACTTCTCGTCCACTCAGGATGGTAATTATGAGTCAGTCAAGCCAAGTCAGAAGGAAAATGGGCAGCAGGGAAATAGTGAACGCCCATGTACAGAGCAAAAAACAGTTTCTCTATTATCGCCGAAGTCGCTACCAATAGTACTCGTATGTGTGCAATCATGTATGAAAATATGCGTGGCTATGTGCACACATGTGTGTTTTCTGCATTTGTATGTGTGTATGCGTGTGGGTGTGGGGGTGGGAGGGTGCATGTGTGCTTGTGTGCGCGCTCGTGTGTTTGCGTGCGTGTGTGTTCACATCCATCCGCTATAGGTATGCACATCGTGAATCCATGACGGATGTCATTGTTCAGCACCTTCCAACCGACCAGAAGAGTAGGTTGAGACTGTCTTGAGACATACATGCATTGTGCCCTCACTGCAATCAATAGAGGTTGTGACCAGTGATACTTCTGACATTGACTATTGAGCAAATATGTGCCTATTCGTTCCTGATCTGTGTTTTATTTGGAACTTTCCCTTGCTGAAACTCTTCCCCATGGATATTTGTATTGTGGGTTTGCTATGTGCTTCTTGTAGCACGTATCAGATGCAAGGAACTTGTCAAGCGGCTGTCAGTGTATCGGAACAGACTAGCGGTCAGTGAAACTCCTTGCAATGGAGATGGAAATCTGATGATTTGAGGTCTCATTGAAGTGCACCTGCATCTGTTACCGTACTGGCAATATATGTTGCCGCAGTGAGGCCATGAAGCGTTACATTGGCACATGTTTGCCGCACGCAGGGCGTTACATGCAAAGTCGCACAGGAGCCGTTACACAGGTTTCTATATTGCCGCAGTCCTTTTTTTGCTATTGCCGCATCACTTTTTGGCTATTGCCGCATCATTTTTTTGCTTTTGCCGCATCATTTTTTCTTTTCATCCACATTGAAGGCACAGAAATTCAGTTGCTATCCAACTGTTACAAACCCGACGGCAAAGGGCGACAACGATATCAATAGAAGACTGTATATTTTAACTATCAGAGTGATCTGTTCACAAAAAGATCATCAAAAGGAAAGTGACATAGGGGAACTATCAGAGTGATCTGTTCACAAAAAGATCATCAAAAGGAAAGTGACATAGGGGAAGAGCGCTTCCTCCAAAAACTACTGTCACTCACACAGTTAATGAGTGTACAACATATTACAAAGTCACCGTGGCTATCATTAGTCATCACTGCTGCTGGAGTCGTCATCGCTGCTCGAGCCATCACTGCTGCTGGAGACTTTTCACCACGCGGTACACGTGCTTTCACAGTTTTCAGCCTTTTTTTTGGAGTGCAAACTGCAATGAAAAGATCGCCGCACCCCGCCGGACGCGCGTTACGAACTCAACGAAAATTTGTCGCACTAGCCTGGTCGCGCGTTACGCCGCACCCCCCTGCGTTACGCGTTACGCGGCAACATATATTGCCAGTACGGTAATAAAATTGATTTAGGCTGCTGGCTACAACTGTGTGATTCCCTGGGTGGTAGCCCCCCCCCCCCCCCCCCCCGCCAATCATTGTACATCATTCCGCACCCTAGCTAATAGCGGACAGCCCTAGCTGATAGGTAGTGTTATTGGCTTCCAATTGTCTTTATAGGGTCCCTGCAACTCTCTCTTGACCACGGATATGGCATGACGGCCATTGACCATTGGGTGTACATACTACAAGTTGTTGCCCCAAGCTTGCTGCATTGTGTTCATTGCTGTGTGTCCTGTCTCCAGATTCAACTGCCCTCCTCTATTCTAGTCTATGAGCTGAAAGGTGACATGAACGAGATCCAGTACAAGCTGAAGGTATACTGGCTATTAGATTTGTGTTTCAATTTCCAGACAAACATTGCAACACCACTACGTTGAGTTTAAGCCGACCTATCTTTGTTTTAACCGACTCTACCCCGAGTTTGCGCACGAGCAATAAACAGCAGGCTATACCCCTAACAAGGTCACTCTAATCTCTCTTTTGCACCGCACTCGGGAGACCACAATGGGCAAAAAGTACTGGCTGCAGGGTGAGTAGAATGTTCTGACATATTGTAAATCTTTTCACTATGCAGCTATTTTCTCGATAACTGTTCTTTGGTTAGACTGGTAGTCGACCAATGGTCAGAATGGACTCCTGCTGAGTTGTATTTTGCATGATTGTGAGCAGGTTGTATATGGCCGTGTTTCTTGCATTTGATGTGGATTCATTTCCCCCTCTGGTTATGTGGCAGGGATTAACATTGTTGTTGTTGTTGCTGCTGCTGCTGCTGCTGCTGTTGTTGTTGTTGTTGTTGTTGTTGTTGTTGTTGTTGTTGTTGTTGTTGTTGTTGTTGTTGTTGTTGTTGTTGTTGTTGTTGTTGTTGTTGTTGTTGTTGTTGTTGTTGTTGTTGTTGTTGTTGTTGTTGTTGTTGCGCGGCGTTTCTTATGTTTGTTGTGCCAGGACCGTGTGAATCTGCAGTCTGATTGTAACTTGCTGGTGGTCTGTGCTGAGCACATTATCCTCTGCTACGTAAGCCATGCAATCATGTTTCTTTGTAAGCCTCACAGCCATAGACATGGTTAGCATTTTACCGTTCACGCTAAATCCAATGGTACTAGTACCCAGACCCGAAATACCGTCGGTTTGGTATCGTTTCGACAATAGAAGGCTCAGTTTAGCGGGAGAATGAACCAGTAAGATTCCAACTAGGGTTACGTTCCAAGTCGATGGTTGTGTCAGAAACCGAAATGCTAACCATGCCTTGAAACACACAAAAAGCGGTACAGGCCGACGGTCGCAGTTAGCTTGAACGGTAAGATGCTAACCATGTCCCATATTGCTACGTTGCTACTTAAAACCCTGTAGTACATGTCTATGTTGCTTTATGCATCGTACGTCAACTGCATGGTATGTTCATAGTGTTTTCTGATGATCGCTTAGTGCGTGAAACTCAGAGTTAAAACAGTTTTCCCGTCCTCTTATTGTTTGAACTAGCTCTGCCTCTCGGTATTGAGCACTCTCTTGGACAGCCTGGAACCTCTCTGTTTCACATGTTCACAGCAGATAGGTTATGTAGGTCATTAGGTGAGATGTGAGAAAGCTGACTGTAAGATGAGCGGACCGTGAAACCTGTAGGACGTTGGACTGTTCGACTCTTGCGCCCGCACCTTCCCAATTTATCTTAATTGTGATCGTTAAAGGGTGGTGGCATTCCCGGCTCCGCATGCGGAAAACTTGATCACCAGCTGAGTCTCACGCGAACCGCGAATTATTTTAAAATCTTTACTTGAACGGCCCCATGGCCCAGGCCAATCAGGGACGCCTGATGAACCTTCAAGACTACCCCTAGACAATGGAAACTCCCTGCTCACCACACCACATGTTTATAAGGTTTCATCTATTATTGTATGGAGCCTGGGCAGGCTGGTGTCGCTTGAACAAACTCTTCCAACTGCAATGACAGCCGTTATTCTGTACTAACCGTTCACTGTCAGTATCTGTATTATCTTAGTAACAATGGTGTTCCATTTGTTCATGTACATGTATTGTTCTGTTTGCTGTATCCAGGAGAGACGGCTTCAGAGTTATGACATCAGCAAGGGCCAGAAAGTCAGGTGAGAGCGCACCACTCACACAGTGCCAGTCTTGTGACATCCAAACACAGCAGCTTCCTTAGTTTTAGGATGTTGGCTGGCGATGAGATGGGGTGTTAGTCATGTCCGTTGCTTTTGGTCTAGTTAAGCCTTGTCAAGATCACCTCTTCCTTCATCCCCTGGTCTTTCTTAACTTCATGATACAGAGACTACATGCATAGGAGTTGCATTATTTGGCCAAGACGGACAGTTATTTTACATTCTTCCCCTGCTTGTAACAGTTATGTCTAGTGTCTGCATGTCAGCTTCTACACAGCCAGTGTGGTGAGAGAGCTCAATGACAACGGGGCAATCCACATGCGCTACACTTGGCTGACTGTTGAACTGTATCATCTTTATATCACATGTCACTGTGTGTTTACTGTGTCATCTACGTAACTGCAGTTATCCACTGATCACATGGCTTGGTTAAACTATGACTCCGCTGTGGATTGTCTTGTTTTTGATTTTAATGCCATCAGGGAGTGGGCCGTGGACTCGTTCATCCGCTACATCAAGGTCATCGGTGGCCCTGCTGGAGCTGAAGGGCTACTCTGTGGGCTGAGAAGCGGCGAAGTGGTCAAGATTTACCTGGACAATCCGTTTGTGATCAGTGTCATGAAGATGAAGAATGCAATCCGATGTCTGGATATCAATGCTAAGTATGTGTGTGTTGTATGCCATCCGATGTATGGACATCAATGCTAAGTATGTGTGTTGTATGCAATCCGATGTCTGGATATCAATGCTAAGTACGTGTGTGTGTGTTATCTATGGTGCTAGGCGCTGGGTTCATTACCTGCTGTCGATCAGACTAGTGTATGTGCATGTACACAGTGTAAGGTGCTACTACTATTGTGACTTGCACTGTTATCAGCCAATATCCCTTTTCAGTATATGGCTTGTCGATCATGTACCCTCCTCCCTCCGCATCATACAGCCAAGAAATGTTGCCTTCCCCGAATGTCGGTTTGGGAAAAACTGTTAGGGAGCGTACGCTTCAGCCCACCTGGTTCGATAAATTGTTGTCGGGACGTTTTAAATTGTTGGAGAGGATATGCAAGTTGTTCCATTAATTGAATATATCTGTGTGTGTGTGTGTGTGTGTGTGTGTGTGTGTGTGTGTGTGTGTGTGCGTGTGTGCGTGTGTGCGTGTGTGCGTGTGTGCGTGTGTGCGTGTGTGCGTGTGTGCGTGTGTGCGTGTGTGTGTGTATTTGCAATTGTGGTAATTATTCTCCCCTGTTCTAGCCACACCAAGGTAGCTGTGGTGGATGAAAGCAATCTCCTGCAAGTCTACAATCTCTCAGACAACAAGCTGCTCTTCCAGGTATGATCACACTGCCGGGTAATGGGGGGTAATGGGGATAGTAGAATGTCTGCCTTTGTCGGTGATTGGTGAGGGGAGGATAAGGTTACTGATCTCTCTTTGTGCAGCAATTACTGATACACAGGTTTCTTCTTTCGCTGTTTGTAGGAGCCGGGTGCCGCCAGTGTGTCATGGAATACCCAGAACGAAGTATGAGTATATCTTATTGTGTCTTATCTATCAAGCTTTCACTTACTTCACCTACCATGTACTCTATGCTGACTATCCAACTCTTCTTCCAACTCTCATAAACTCTCGCAATGAAGGACCTTTGTTGTGTTGCTCCATCCTTGTGGTGTTGAGCCCTCTAGCAATCTGGGAAATCGCACTGATGTTATTTTGAGTTTTTTTTTCTTTCTGTGGACACATGCCCACTTCCCGGGTAGAGCAGTACAAGTAGTACACGTGGAGAGAGTATGGGCTGCATACGCCAGTGCTGGTTAAGCAGATTTCCAACACCGACCGTAGAGTCTCGGTGGCTGCGCACCATTAATTAAGGAGGTGTATTTGTTCAGATCTTTAATATGAAAGAAACGTGCTCTATGCACTGTCCTAGGACGTTGATCAGATACCTTTACTAGTTGTGCCAAACGCCAGATATTTGGTGACCATAGCGACGACAAGCCATCACTTGATCCCTTCAAAACCTACCATTCAAGACGGGAGTGACAGGGCCATTCCACTTGAAGGCAGAAACATCAATTCTAATTGAGATGTTGCACTTTGTGTGTTGTCGCTATTGCCGTGTATGTTTCTGTGTGTGCCAGTATGTGCGGAGCGAGAATAATTCTGTCTGCCTGTGACAGTCACTTTCTCCTACAACTGAATGTGTATAATATTCCTCTTGTACCTCTGCTTACTCTCCTTATCCGGCTCTGTGTCGCTTGCTTGCACTCTCCGTCAGGATATGCTTTGCTACTCTGGCAATGGGGTGTTGCTCATCAAAACGGCCAACTTCCCACCACATCAACAGAAGCTGCAGGTAAGGTTTGCGTGAGAAATCCTAGCTCAGTGGTTAGAGCATCGCTGGCCTCAAGCGAAGGTCCCTGGTTCGAGTCCTGGTGGTGACAGTCGATTATTTCTTCAGATTTTCCCATTTGCATCTTTCCCTCAAACCAATGAGTATCAAATTGGCACTAGACTCTTCCAAATACTTACCCATGGCTGAAGAAGTGTGTGCACTGACTGCAGCTACATTGGACGTTCACAATTCTTTCAATGCTGATTGTTAATGGCCATCTTGTCTTTGCTGGAGAGAAGATGCGTATTCTAGGTGTTCTGTTCTTTTGTTGATACTTTGAATGCCGATCTCACGATAATTATTGTGTGTGCTCTCTGATGTGTATGCTGTCCGATGTATATGCTCTGATGTGTATGCTGTCCGATGTATATGCTCTGATGTATATGCTCTGATGTATATGCTCTGATGTATATGCTCTGATGTGTATGCTGTCCGATGTATATGCTCTGATGTGTATGCTGTCCGATGCTCTGATGTGTATGCTGTCCGATGCTCTGATGTGTATGCTGTCCGATGCTCTGATGTATATGCTCTGATGTGTATGCTCTGATGTGTATGCTCTGATGTGTATGCTCCGTTGTGTGTACTCCCTGATGTGCATGCTGTGCAGGGCTACGTGGTTGGGTTCAGTGGCTCCAAGGTGTTCTGCTTACAGGGAGCATCAATCAGTTCTGTTGATGTGCCACAGGTATGATGTCACAGAGTGAAAAAAGTACAGCGGTTTGTGAGCTTGTGCAGGGGTTTGCGAGTTAGTTCGGGGGTTTGTCAACAAGTTCAGGCGTTTTTTGGCTAGTTTAGGGGGTTGTGAGCAAGTAAGGTGGGGGGGGGGGGGGGGGGGTATGGAGCTCAATTCCGCTGCTATTGTCATTGTGTGTGTGTGTGTGCGCCAGCTAGTTTGGTTGGTGGGTACACTTATGCCAGATAGTGTTGGGCCTGTTGCCAGTGGGCTCGGCTGCTTGAAGGTGTATTGTTGTACCTACCACCTTTGTTGGTTTCAGGGTTCATATGCTTTCTATTTGAAGTATACATACCTGTTAACCATGGACTACTTCTGGCTAGATTAATGATAGCTTGCATGCCGTCCTACCGGTAGGACCCAAGAAATCGCGCTGCAAAAGTGCTGTTGGTTGAGAAATTTCTTGAAACAATTGTTGAGATGAGGTCTTTGTCAGGCAAAGTAATGGCGCAAAATGCAAGGCTATGTCCAGTGCATTGCATAAGCGCAATTTTATCAATTGTCAAAATGGCCGCACATACTCCTGTCGGAGCGCTAGCAACTCTGTCCAAAGTGGATTTTGACCATGGCTTATCAATCGTGGTGAGGTCCTATTGTTTTTATTAGTCTGCCAAGGCAGTGGAATGCATAATTCCATACACCGTTTCCATGGTTACCATGGACTGTTACCATAGATTTTGTAGTATGCCTTGTGCGATCACGTCTAAAATTTGTGGACTCCTTTATTAGCCCCTGAGCAACAGTTTATGGTCAAGTTTTAGGTCAATGTTAGAACAGAGGCCATACAGCATGTCTGTGTATGATGGTCCTACCGGTAGGTCCTACCGGTAGGACCGAGGTCTATGCAAGCTATCAATAACTCTTGTGTAATCAATGGTGCTAGTGAAGCTTATATTAGATCCACTCTGATTTAGCCACCCACACTAGTACCAAGTATTACCTTCACTGGGGGCAGGGGTACCTGCAGTTGGATCCCGGGACGGATACCCTGATGCCGTCAATCCTTTTTCTGCACCTTGTCCTCACCCACTTACTGAGGTGTGGTGAGCCATTAGTGGGATCATTTCAAGTCCACCCTAGTTTGGGGATTTCAGGGGGTGTCGGCCGCTGGGTGGTTCAATGGCCAATTGAGTCATCTTTCCAAGATTCCTTTTGAGTCTCTCTCCCCTCTCCCGGGGAGACCCACGTGACCAGTTTTGGCAGTGAGCAACAAGTACAAGTACAAGACTTAGTACAAGTGTGTGTGTGTGTGTGTGCGTGTGTGTGTGTGTGTGTGTGTGTGTGTGTGTGTGCGTGCGTGTGCGTGTGTGTGTGGGGAGGGGGGGGGGGGGGTGTGCATGCTTCTGCTGCTGTTGTCGTTGTTGCCACGTCGTTGTCATCATTGTCGATATTGTTGTTGTTGTTTTCATTTCCTGTGTGTGTGTGCAGTCAGCCTCTCTGTATCAGTTTCTGGAGAAGAAAATGTACAAGTAAGTAAGTTGTGTGTTGTGGAACCATATCAATGGTATGACTCGCACAACTCCATCATTATCTACTGTACATATCGACCCCCTTACCAAATAGACATGTATTAGCACTAGTTGGCCCTTGTTGGCCTATTTGATGATACCGCCAATGTACCGATTTTGAAAAATAATGGTTTGAAAGGCGTCATCGGATATCCCAGTGGCTTCTGCGTTGCGTGTGCTAACAACTAAAATTATTTGTATTTGCGCACACCAGGAAGTCCCAGTATGTCTGCTGGACAAGTCACGTGTGAAGGTAGTGATGACTGGAGATTGTTGTGTGATTTGATTCATTCACAGGGAAGCGTACGGTGTGGCCTGCCTTGGTGTGACAACCAACGACTGGAGAGCTCTGGCTGGCGAAGCGCTGGAGGTACGTATCGTAGTGTTTTGAATACAAGCCTATCTCGAATAGAAGCCTGTTTTGAATACAAGCCCGATGTTCAAGATACCCTGTCGGCACATAAGCCTTGTTTTAGTGTTCACACACATAGAAATACCTGGTTTGAATAGAAGCCTGATGTGAATAGAAGCCTAACCCATACATCGGCTTCTGCAGGAATAAACCCGGCCTTAATACGCGACATGGATGCAGCTAATGGGATTTCGGTCTTTGACCACTTTGTGGTGGGTCTGATCTACTCACCTCCCACCGTTTAGGCGCTGCATCTGCGCCTTTGATCCTAGAGGGTGGTGGCGTTCCCACGACTGATGCGGAAAACTGGGCTTCCAGCCGAGTCTCACGCGAACCGTGAAATTTATTAATTTATTAATACGCGGCATTACGGTGTGACTCTGTTATGCTTACCTTGACTATTAGGTACTATGCGCCTGATCTGTTTCAGCGAGGGGTACTGTTGTTGCTATGCCACTACTACCATTGCCAGTGATGCCACTATCATGTCACTGAAGCTGTTCTCTATTCTAAGAGACTTTTGTACTTGCACTGGCTGCAGTACAGTAAAACCGGTGATTCACCACCACCCCTTGGTGCCAGGCAGAGAAAGCGGTCTTTTGTGGCAGGTGGTCCTTAGTTTGAGATTTGCACCGCACAACCGTACATGAATGTGAGACCGTCCGTGCCTGGCAAAGTGGTCTGTAGTACCAGGCTGGTCGCTAGTCCCAGTGGTATTTTGCTACAGATTCTCTTATGATAAATTGTGTGATGAATTGCTCTACAGAACTCTTAAAAAGGTCGTTACGAGTAATTGTATGCAGCAATCCACTGTACAGTGTTTTATGAGTATGTACTATAGACTGTACACTGTGTAGGGAAATCAGTACAGTCAGACCTCCCTAATCCGGTCCTCTTTTTATCCCGATCCCTCACCATCCGGAAGAAAATACCTGATTGCAGATTTACAGCATACGTGGTGCATCCAACATAACCGGTGTTCGGTTATCCGGTTCCCTCGCCTATCCGGGTATTTTTGTGGAAAACGGATGTGTGTGGTTAAGCGAGGTCTGACTGTAGCTGCAAAAGAAATGATTTGTTTACTGGTCACCAATAGTATTAGTTTACATTCTTTTTTGGTTGCTTGTGTACAGGGTCTGGACTTCACAACAGCAAGAAAGGTACTAGTAGGCAAAGGCAAAGGCAGGGGATTATCATCGGGTGTCATGTTCATGTGAATTTCACTGTTTCTTTTTGTTTGGAACCATCTGGAAATCTGAACAAATGGCAGTTGATGCTTCAGTAGACATCATCATGACTTTGAAGTTTCTGGTGGATCCCTTCAACTAGACTCTTGTGTAGAGGAGAGGGGTGTGTCTGTTGGGGGGGGGGGGGGGGGGGGTCAGGGCCAAAACCACTCAATGAATTATTCACTTGCAAACTGTTCGCAAGAGTGTGTGTGTGTGTGTGTGTCTTTTGCTCTATCTGTCTAACTGTCTTTCTGTCTATCTGTGCAGGCATATGTGCGCGTCCGAGACCTGAAGTTTTTGGAGCTTCTAACCGACATTGAGGTAGGGCCACATCAGACACATACACACACACACACACACACACACACACACACACACACACACACACACACACACACACACACACACACACACACACACACACACACACACACACGCACACCATGTACCATACACACATACACTCACACGCACACACACACACACACACACACACATACACACACACACACACACACACACACACACACACACACACACACACACACACACACACACACACACACACACATGCACACAGACACATGCAGACACGTGTAATGGCAATGGACAACAGTATTCTTGATTCAGCTCACTACAAAGAACCAGGGCATATTATAACCCCACACTTTAATCCAGTTGTTTATGCTTACAATGCTGATGATTCTCACATATCACTCTTGCTGCAGCTGAGTTCTATTTTGTGCATTGTGTGTGTGTGTGTGTGTGTGTGTGTGTGTGTGTGTGTGCACGTGTGTGTGTACGTGTATGTGCACGTGTGTGTGTGTGTGTGTGTGTGTGTGTGTGTGTGTGTGTGTGCTTGCATGCTGAACAGGAGAGACAGAAACGCGGAGAGAATAACAATGATGTATTCCTTGGTGACATTTACGCCTACCAGGTATGTACAAAGCGCCCGGTGCAGTGTTCTTTTGTGAGCACACAGTATATGGACAGCTCTACCTACCAGTGATGGTGTTTGCATCTGTCTCCATTCCGTCCGTCCGTCCGTCCGTCCGTCCCTCCGTCCGTCCGTCCGTCCGTCCGTCCCTCCGTCCGTCCGTCCGTCCGTCCGTCCGTCCGTCCGTCCGTCCGTCCCTCCGTCCGTCCGTCCGTCCGTCCATCCATCCACCCATCAATCTCTCTCTCTCTCTCTCTCTCTCTCTCTCTCTCTCTCTCTCTCTCTCTCTCTCTCTCTCTCTCTCTCTCTCTCTCTCTCTCTCTCTCTCTCTGTCTCTCTCTCTCTCTCTCCCTCACCACAGCCCATTGTTCTATTGTGTGTGTGTGTGTGTTTACTTTTGCTGTACAGGGCCGGTTTGCTGAAGCATCCCATCAGTATGAAATGGCCGGGGAAGTGGACAAGGTAGGTCCGGTTTGAATCCTGAGCTGCACTGTGTTGGTTCTGAGGTGTGATTGTAGAGCTTTCTAACAACACTTAATCCAGTCATGTACATGTACTTCCGCCACCACATTTAGCTCTCAATCGACCAATCTTGCATACAGTGCATGCACTCAAACAACGCTTGATACTGATGCCTGTACTAGGACACTATAGCTTGCCACTCCTTCAGACGCTCTTTAGTAGCTGATAGGCAGAATCCGGTGGTAGTGCGGAGGGGTGCTTTGAATGCACCCCCCCCCCCCGCCCCTCCCCACCCCGACTTTCGTGAGGTACTCTGCACATACAATTTGAGTGCAAACAACAAAGTTGTGCAGCATTTTTTTTTGACACAAGAACAAAGACTCGTTTAGTAGGCCCGGTCTTCTAATCGGAGACGGTCTTTTATTTTTTCAATCGCCCCCTGCCCCGGCCGTAAATACAAGGAAGGCGTTGTAAACGAGGACGGCCTTTTATTTGCGGAAGTACGGTATACGGTCTCTGAACTGCAATTAAAAAATAAAATTTATATATTCTCCATCAAGTTTTGGGCCTGGGCCATCATCAGGATTGGAAATATCAAGTAGGAAATTTCTTTGTTCTTCATCATACATGTACTACTATTATTTTGTTACATCAATGTACTATGTCACGAAGCGGACATTAGTACTACTAATGTCCGCTTCGGTAATACGTTTGATCACACTAGTAAAACGTTGGTCCCTTTTTCTTGCATTGCGTTGAGTGCAGTCTATTCTTTCTTGTGCAACAGGCGGTGGAGATGTATACTGATCTGAGAATGTTTGACAAGGCAAAGGTAAGGCTGTGGGAACAGACACCTAGACATTCCAGACTGTAATGAAAATATGGATAGTACATATACAGGGTTTATTGGAGAACTAGTGGGATGAAGCTTGATTTTGAATTCATGATAACATTCAACTATGCTGTTAGAATCTTCCTTGGGACACCGGCAAATGTGTGAGAATCTACAGGGTCATATAATATGTGTGTGTGTGTGTGTGTGTGTGTGTGTGTGTGTGTGTGTGTGTGTGTGTGTGTGTATGCGTACGTGTGTATGTGTGTGTGTGTGTGTGTGGTGGGGGGGGGGCATGTATGTGTACGTGCTGTCGTATGCGTTCTAGGACGTTGTGAAGAGGAACGGCAAGAAGAGTGTGCTGAATCGCGTGCAACGTCAGGAGGCTGAGTGGTTTAAGACTATTGACGATCCAAGAGCAGCTTGGTATGTTGACGAGGTTGTATCCCTCTGTACGGCTCCGATGGAACAGAGTGACTTTGTCCGCAGTCCAGATTTTCTCACGCTCTTTCCCCGTTTCTGACAACTACTTCATACTATTCTGCATGGTGTATAGTGGACTTGATCAAACGAGTCCGCACTGCTTTCCAGCGGAATGCTCTGGCATACTTACAAATCCCAGCAGTACCCTTCATCTTGTGTACTAGGCCTGTCCAAATTTCACGAAATGAATCGACAACAGACGAAAACTGATCGATTCATTTCGGGAAGCTCAGAGTTACGAAATCGCAACTGTTTGCCCGTCTGTGAAAATTAAGCCATTGGGTCAAAAAAGAAAAGTTGGTGGGAATATACTTTTGCATGCAAAGGTTTTTTTTCATTACAATTTTCATACACATGTGTATGCCTAACTTAACCGGAGTCATTTTCTTCTCCTGCTTCATACTGTGTGCTGTCTCCACGCAGTGATATGTACGTTGCTGTAGGTGAGTACAAGAACGCTATCAACATCATGGCCCGGCAGAACTGGATTGACCAGTGAGTACATTGTGCACTGCAGTTCTGCAGTTCTATGCAGTTCTATCCTATACACTACAGTTCTATCCTATACACTCCATATCGTATTTTTAGTGGTTAGGCCACCCAGAATTAATTTGTTGTTACGGGTCACCCGACCGACCGTCTTTTTTCACCCGCCCGCAAAATGTTTTTTTTTAGTGGATGCATATGTACATGACTAGACTATGTACACACGCGACCCTAATAATAGCAGGCCAGACATCGACCTCAGAAGCAGCTAAATGACAGGATGCAGCGTTTGGTGACGACATTGTCTTCTATCTCCGATCCGCAATGGGTCCTGAAACAGCATCAGGTCCGCCACCTTGTTGCTCATTGACAGAAGTTTTCAAGGTGAGAGTTGCTCGTCAGACTCGTTTGCCAGCGAGGCCAAGATCTGGTTCTGGAGGGGACCTGGATCTGATGGGACAATGACTGCGCTGGATCGTCAACAGTCAGATTTGATCGACTGGCTTCATGGACAAAAGCTATTCGATATGCAAAATTGTATTGTATGCACATGGCCGTAACCAAAATAAAAATAAAATAAAGTAAAAAATAAACCCGACCGACCGCCCCTGGTACGGATGAGTGAAGTGACCCGAAACAACGAATTAACTCTAGGTGGCCTTATACCCTTTACTGTAAATCTACAAATTTTTGACCCATTCAAATTTCGGCCTCCCAGCGCTAAAACCCATTTCGGCCGCATCAAATTTTTGGCCTGTACTGCTGCCACCTGTATACTAGTACAGTGTCACACTGAACAGTGGGAAACTAAATTTCGGCTGCAAGAAATTTTCGGCCAAACATGACCAGGCCGAAAATAGCCGAAAATAAATATGCGCCGAATATTTGTTGACTTACAGTAACGACCTAGAGACCGACCTAAAAAGGGGGTAGTCGACATACAAGCGGGGTATAACTGCCCTTAAACTGGTAAATCGAGGCCCCAAGTTTGGAGGTCGACTTATACCCGGGGTCGACTTACAATTATGGTACATGTACTCTCCTATACACTCCAGTTCTATTCTTTACCCCGCACACTACACTGTCACACCAGCCATGTATCATACACACTGCATTCTAGTGAATTAGCCAGCAAGCCAGAAAAGTTCAGCCCTTGTAGGCAGAGCTGAGGTGGAAAGTGTGTTAACAATAATTATGAGTGAGCACTAAGCAGTGAGCCCAGTGTAAGTTTGCTGTACAGTCAGACCTCGCATAACCGCACACATCCTTTTTTCCACAAAAATATCCGGATGGGCGGGGGAACCGGATAATCGACCACACACGCTGTATGTATGCATGGCATATGCTGTAAATCGGTAACCAACGATTTTCTTTCGTATGGTGAGGGATCCGGATAAAAGAGGACCGGATAAGCGAGATCTGACTGTATTTCATGTAGGGCTGAAACGAATGCTCAATGAAGCGAACGAATATTCTCTTTCCGAATACATGTGAAACGAAGAATATTCCGAATATTCTAAACCATACAATATCCATGGATACCTAGTTATATCCATGGTAACCATATACCATCAACTGGTGTGTACCCCAATTACAGGAGAGACATTTGAAAAGGACAATGTGATCATTCTGTCTTGCTGTTGGCAACACATAGAAGGTGGCAATCTTAACCAATTTCTGCACCAAATAAACCTGTTCGATATCAAAAAGGCGAGTTTCTGTACATTTGCGAACATTCTTATTCTACTCTAACGAAGAATATTCTTTTTCCGATCTGCATATTTCGAATATTCGAATAATTCGAATATTCCTTTCAGCCCTAATTTCATGTGAACATCATGATCTTGCCTATGTCTTGCACTGCAGGTTGGTACAGCTGGTGAGACAGCTACCGGCAGAGAAGGCTGATGAGCTGCGTCTCGCTGCGAAGGTGTTCATGGAAGCTGAAGATCAGGTGGGTCATTTAAAAACCCGTGAAATTCTGGGTTAATTCCATGATGAGAGGTGATTGTCAAACGTGACTGGAAACTATCATAGATGACTTGGAGGTATGTTTGTCGACTGTTTGATTTCTATATTTTGATTTGCCGGATGAGTAGCCATGATTGCCTCCTTTGGTGTGGTGTAGCACAGCGCACTATGGGACATCCATTCCGGGAAGAATGCTAGGAACAAGGTTTTAAATGTTTCATCATTGTGTTCTGTTATAAAAGAAGTGATGCATTGCAGAGTGGTTTTTACAGCACCAGAATATCTTCTTGTGCACTTATGATGTTGACATAACTGTAGGTCTCCCTGCATGCCAATGCTGTTACCAATGTATTGTTTCAGGCCTGGGAGAGTGCAATCGAGGTGTATCGCAAGCTGGACGACGTTGAGGCACAGGTTAAGACCTATATTGCAGTACAGCACTGGGATACTGTCTTGGAAATCTGCGAAGATCACCCAGAGATGAAGGTAGGAACAGAGGTCATTGACGCATAACAACACAACACTGAGCACCTCGTTCACACTTCGGAATAGCAGCCCTGACTTGCTCTGTTTGTCTGTCTCTATATCTGTCTGTCTGTCTGTCTGTCTGTCTGTCTGTCTGTCTGTCTGTCTGTCTGTATGTATGTCTGTATGTCTGTCTCTATCTCTCTCACTTTATCTCCCCCTCCCTCTCTCTCCCCTCCCTGTCTCTCTCTCTCTCTCTCTCTCTCTCTCGCTCACAACAATTAATCAAAGCTGACCATCGTATTCCCTCTGTATACTCCAATGTGATACGGGACATCAATACCAATACGTAAACCGTCCACAGTCGAGTTAGCTTGGTAGCAGCTAGCAATCACCTGTCTACAACATCCCGGGGCGCCTGTGAAACATGCATGAGTATGACTTAATACTCTGCCACAGTGGAGATTGGGTATGACGACACTCCTTCGGGAGAGAACAAAATGTCACTCAATTCGATCTGTCACTAAACCCGATCTTCACAAAGGACATACTAAACGACTTGGGCAACAGAATTGTGTCGTTAAACTCAATCTGTCGTTCTATGCAAGGTCATTGTATCCGATCTCCACTGTACTTATTGGTGGCAATCGTGGTACGCCTGGCTGGCATGCACGAGCTTGCCTGTTCATCCACCTGATCAGTATATTTCTTCCCCTTCTTTAGGAGAAAATCTACTTACCGTATGCCAACTGGTTGGCGGAGCACAATCGCTTTGAGGAGGCACAGCGAGGTAAATATTGATTGATTACTTCATTGTTCTGTTATGTTCCTAAGATTGCCATGGCAACTAGTCCTGGTGCACACGCTTGGTTTCTTGTGCCCAGTCGCTCATTCTCTTTCTTGGTTACCATCATGTTGGCAGTCGTCTCTCTCCACCGTCGTTTCCCCAGTGTCTTTTCTAACCTACCTCATTGCCCTTATTGTGGTTCTGTGAGTGCATCATTAGACATCTTTGTATAGAGTGGCACAGCAGTAGGAAATTGTTTGTTCGCCACTTCATGGTTGCATAATTTGCATCGCTTGCCAATTCAAGCAAACTTTCAAAATCTCATCAACACTATTTGCCTTTCCATACACTCAATACATTGCATATGCGATGACTTGGCTTGCATAACCTCTTTTGTCAGTGCTGCCCTAATGGATTTCTAGAAGCTCAACGGTTCAATACCTACCCGTTGTGGTTCTCAATGTCCATTGGGAAAACTACGCTACAGGAAGCGCCATTATAAAGGTGCTCCCTGGTTGATAGTAGATGATGTCATTGAAAATGTGCAATGACAGCATGTATAGTAATGTATGATGTCATTGTACATGTACCGGGGCCATGGTCTAGAGTAGCACCAGTGTTGATAAAAGTACATAAAATTATACAGTCGACTCCTGATATAACGAACACCATTGTGCAGGAGAATTAGTTCTTTATAGCTGAAGTTTGTTCTAACAGAAATGCACTCACATGCACTATACAAGCAGCAAGTCATGGCTGGAGTGGGATTGGCTTACATGTTTTAACATGTGGCTCTAAAAGATTTGGATGATTATAAACGAAAACTGTTCCCTATAAAGGGTTAATTTTGTATGGGTTCAAAGTTCAAACAGGGACATAGACACTGGTTAACTATATAACGAAAGTCGCTATAGACGAGTTCGTTATAAGTGGAGTCGACTGTAGATGGGTAGGCCAGCATAGCATTTGGACGGATTGCCTTTTGAGGCCTTGACACAACAACGAGCTTTCTGCCAATGTTAAGCCTGCTTTTTGTCTCTCGTGTCCCCCCTTTACAGCCTTCCGTCAAGCCGGCCGTGACAAGGAGGCTGTGCGAGTGTTATGTCAGCTCATTGACA